>NC_081758.1:26704527-27060361 GCF_963082965.1 Carassius carassius | reverse complement strand
AAGAAAATACTGAACAGGCACAGCAAGCACACTGTTTATTAAAAGAAAAATACTGGGATGGGTGTTTATGAATGTATTTCTGAAGGGAACTGACTGTCTTAAGAAAAGTTTCTTATCAATGCTGTTCCATAAGCGCCACCTGCTTGTCAGAGAGTGAACATGCATTCTCATTCAAGCCTGTCTGCTGTTTTTGTTTTGTGCAGATTTGTTTTAGCATAATTTTGCAAAGCTAAAGTCAGACCATTCTGTTTTTGCTTTAAATGTTGAAGATGGAATGAAATTTAAATCACAAACTGCTCATGATACATGTGTTTGTATCCTGATTAAAATGCTAATTTTAATGCTATTTTTTTTTTATTAAATATTTTTAGTTGTAGTAAAAACAACTGCCAATTGTTACAGTTTCATGGCCAGGAAAAATTTATTTTGGGTGTTAAATATTTTTAAGTCACCAGCCATTGGCAAGTGTGGCAAAATGTTAAATTTAGGCCATGCTTGCAAGTGTAGAAATTAGGACCTTCCACATTCTCACAAAACACTGAGATTAATTAATTTATTCTGGCAAGATTGGAAAAGATTATTCCTCAAGCAACATAACAGAATTATGTGTTCAGATGAACCGTAATAAACAAATGTAATGGATTAGTCTTGTGTTATGCCAATGCAATTAAAGTTTGTGTTAATTTAAACAAATAGGAAATTACTTGCATTCTATTTCGGATTTCAATATTACAGATCATTTAAACCTAAATTATATGGCTATTGGTTAACTATAGTTATCAAAATTATATTTTTTGTTGAGCTCTGATGGTTTGACAATAATACAAATGCTCTATGACGTATTTGTTTATCAATGACAGTGGCATTTATTCTCTCACTTTCTGCGGGTCACTCTGTTCTGCAAAACTGAAATACTACATTCACTCCACTCCATTTGCTGGCACTAATCAAAACCCACAAATGAACACCGAAGATGTACCTTTCCATTTTTACAGATGTAGTCAAAGAGTTCTCCTCCTGACACATATTCCATTACCATGAAGATGTCTGTTGGGGTGCTGATGACTTGGTAACTGCCAAAAAAACAAAAAGAAAACGCACACATTTGTACAGAATACAGGTCATTGGTTCTGTCAGTGTAGTCATAGTGAAATGCATCTAAGCTATAAAAAAAACTGAAATATGTACAAAATATTTAAATCATTCTTTAAATAAATAAATAAATAAACTATTGAACTTTACTGAACTTTTCCTCTCTAGTACTGATTTAGTGATGAATTAAGGCATATTTTAAGGCTTAGATTTTGTGTCTTCACTTCTAATATTTTTTTTTTACTCTTCATATGAGAAAAGTCAAATAATCCCTAATGTTTTTGAAGCATGGCTGGATAGCTCTGACATTCCTGTGTCTTTTCTAGCCACAGTACATACAAACAGCTCACATGTACACACACAACTAACAAGGTGACAGAGTAGACTGACCACCAGGGGTGTGCAAAAGAAGGAATTTGATGATCTGGGTTGAATTTTACTTGCAAATTCACATTGATTTTATACAAGAGTTCAAACGAGTAGTTAACATTAAGTGACTTACATTTTAGTGCAGTACTCGATTTGGTTAATGAAAATAGCCCCAAACAAAGATCACAGCAGAACTGTCGTGCATATCTGAGCAACACACAGCGGTTTTGTTACTGAATGATTCAGCGTTTTTGAATGAATCATTTAAGTTAAGAATTCAGTAGTCCATTCATAAAGACAGGCATTCATTCTCAAAAAAAAGAAAAACTCAAAACAATTACGAATAGGTCAAAAAGAGTTGCACATTCTAGCCTCGAAATAGAACATTGTAAATACATAATCTGTGTATCAGAATACAGGTGGAATGAATTAGTACTCACAGTTTGATTATATGTGGGTGACGGAAGAGTTTGAGGTTCTGGATCTCGCGTCGAATCTTCCCCACAACATCCAGACTGCGGATCTTCTGCCGGTTCAGAATCTTCACTGCCACCTGGTGCTTGGTCAACTCATGCTGGCCCACTGCACAGACAGGTAGAAGAAACACGTTTGTGAAGGCTTGCACTGGTCACTGGAGAACATACAATAAAATGTCCAATGTCTTTATGAAAAAGACCCACATGTGCCAGTGGGTGACAGGTCTGTTCTGATAGGGCAATGGACAGTAGTGGAAAAATGGCTAAACACAAATAATAAAATCCAAGCAAGCATTTAACCATGCATACTTATGATAGCAAAATAAAGAGGCTTTAGAAAAGGAGCAGAAAGCGTTCTCTCAATCTTCTGTTGTTGGCAAGGACTACTTGTACAAACCGTACAAATCCAGGTCACTTGGTAATTTGGCTAAAACTAATACTTTATTTCACCTTGTGTTTGTTCCATACTGATAAATCACTCATTTGCTGTTTTTAAGCCCAATCAATTTCCAAATTGTTAGGCCAATGCTGTTTAAGGTAATAATGATAACTACTACAATATATTGTTGTTTGATATTGTCAATACTGGTTTTACATTTGTGTTTACTTTTGTACCATAAACACTGCTACTGTAAAAGTTGTGTCCTGAAGTAACTCTGAAGATACATTGAGCTAAATGATGCTCAAAGTGCTGAAAATCAACACCTTTGAAGCTTGCAGTTACTGTGTGAAGTTCACCGCACATTTTTATTACATTTTTCCATAAACTATTTTTTTACATAAACTAGTTTCTTATAAGGCTAGATATTGCTGCATCAGTAAGTGCTGAAGGCCGTGCGTACACTGAACCATTCCTAGAAGATGTGTATTGTCTCAGTTAAGTTGCAAGATTTAAAAAGGTACTCATTAGATTGGTCATTAGTAGTTACATTGTTCTGTCAGTCATATAACAACTTCCCTTTTCTCAGAAATTCTTATACACAACAAACACACTTCTGTCATGAAATCTTTGGTCTGAATCATTTATTGCCTCATAACCCAGGCAGCATTGCTTTCAGGTTAGGAAGCCATGATTTAGTGTTTTCTCACTGTTGAAAAAAGGCATTTCATTATTGCATCAGATTTCGTGTGGAAAAAATAATAATAATAAGAAGGAAACATGGCCAAGAAAGATTGGGCTTTTTGAAATGTTGGCTGCTACTTGGCAAACATACAGTTATAAGTAGGCCTGTGACTGGGACTATTTTGATTAGCCAAATCAATTAATCTGCCTTCATTTAACCTTATCTGCTTAAAAGCTCATTTTTATTTTTAACATCCTGCCTAATGTTGTCCTTCAAACAGTGTATCTATGTAGGCCATGCTATACATTATATGCAACAAAAGGCTTAATATAAACATTACATTCTAAAACGTGACCATAAATAATAAAGAGAAAAAGAAGCACAGACTAAACAAACACACACATTCACTTATCTGGATAAAGTAATTGTATTACATTTATACTTTATTACAACCATCCCTTTACATTTACAGCTCTAATAAAAATATAACGATAGTAGACGGAGTACATTTGGGACATGTGTACAGTTGAAACACCTTAAAATAACTTGCGTGCACAGGAACCCCGAGCCCTGATCTTTGCTCCACACATGCTTATTAGCGTTCTCTTTGATTATGGGAAATTTGAAAGGTGTGTGTGTGTCTTTCCACTCTGAAGATATTTTTTTTTCTTCCCAATGTGAGATTTTCATTTCACTATGACCCTTCCACAATGAATAGCTTAGTATCCTTTTATGAAACTAAATGTATATCATTGCAAACATTACCCTGTGCTCTAAAAATATACATTTTATGACACCGTGCCATGCAAGGTCTTTGCATAATCTAGAGAAATGTGCGAGTAAGTATATCAACTGTACCCGGATTTGCATCACATGCTTGCCGTTTCGTTGTACAGTGCAATGATAATAGGTTAAAAGTCACATTTACACACATGCTACGCAAATTATGTTTAAAAAAATTATATGAGATATTTCAACTGTCTATTATTAAGGGACATATTTTCTAACATGAATGTTAAAAGTAAAAACTGTGAAAAATACCAAGGTGGTAAAGTGGGTACAGTTGATCCACCCTTTATGGGTCACTATAAATGAATCAGGCTGATGGTGTCTGTGTGTGTGTACTGATATTACCTACGTTATGGGGACCTAATGTTCCCCACAAGGAAACAAGCTTCATACAAAAAATACATCATACTTCATACAGACTGACTGAAAATGTAAAAATACAGAAAATTACGAGTGATGTGTACGTAGGTTAAGGGGTAGGGTTATAAAATATACTGGTGTGTAGGGGAATGAAATATACTGCATGTACAGTATAAAAGCCTTATGGAATGTCCTATAATACCTGTGTGTGTTTGTGTCTGTGTGTGTGTGTGTATGTGTGTGTTAGGCAACAGTCAGTGAGTTGACTTTGTATTTTTACTTTGAGTTTACAGTTTAGATTTGTACTGTTTGCAACATCTTTTTCAGTGTTAAATATTTTTTTTTTTGCAATTTTTTTTTTAACTCAATCTGAATTAAATCGAATAAATAAATCTGAATTAAAAATAAAAAAAATCCACAACTGTAATTGATCACATTTGCAATAAATGGTTAGCGAGCTTTAGAGCATTAAGAATGGGTGATTCAACTTTATCATGGTAACGTTACTGACAAAAATTCATATTATTTACACTCGCAAAATAAATATGTGTAAAAATCACTCCATTTCAGCATCTAGAATTTATGTAGTGATGAAAAAAAGCTGAAAATGTCTCTTTACTGTATTCAGTCTACACTACATGTTAGATGTGTTTCGTCCAGAGAAATGCGTTTCTCACTTCTGTAAAGAGACGTGACTGGCGGGTGCTGTATTTTCAATCAATGATCAAATTTGCTGACGATTATTCTCAGTCAACTTTATCATTACGTTGTTACACTCCTAGTACATACGAAGGCCATTAATTGGCATAAATATACATATCAAACTTGATTTATTAAGTCATAAAGACAATTATGGATCACACAAAACGAGCAAGAAGTTTTTTTTTCATCTGACTAAAAGCATGCCAAATTTACTTTTTTTTATTATTTAAATAAACTACTTTCTTGTCATTCTGATGAAGACTTTATGAGTAGCTGCACCTATAGCTGTTATTTGGCCAGTGCACGAGCGAGTTTATCAATCCTCATCAAACTGCAACTTCAGAATACTAATCACTTCATAAACGATGAAGCTAATCAGGTTAGCTTCGCCCAATCCCTCTACAAACCACACTAACACAACACATGCACGCAGATATTCAGAAAACCACGTAAGCATCGAATGGCTGACACTATGAAGGCTGATCACAGCAGAAAGCTTTGCTGTTTAATGTTTGTTTCATAACTAACGTTGCACTGTCATTAGCCAACCAGTGCTGCAGCTTGTGCTTCTGCTTTAGCCGCATTTAAAGCCTCGATCATCGCCAGTTTAGCTTTACTGTTTTCAATAGAGCTGTAACACGAAACCCCAACCTTTACCTTTGACTTTTCCAAACGTTCCCACTCCTAGTGTGTCTCCGAGAATATAATGTCCGATTTTCACCCTGCCTTCATGTTTCTGTTTGTCCGTCGCCATCTTCGCTCTGAGGCACTACATGAGAGAGGCAGCAGCGGGACGGGACGAGGCGAGGGCGGGGCCTAGAGCGGGGGCGGGGCCGAGAGTGGCGTCTCGACTGACAACTACGGGGACAGAAGAGCGCGCCAAAACAACAAGCGCCAAACGATTGGATCAATGTTTAATACGTTATAACAAAATATTTACTAATTGTACCAACAAAATTAATATAATACATTAAATAAAATAAAATTATAATGAATAATAGTAATGTTATATGACGATGATAATAATGTTAGTATTACTATTATTATTATAGCCGGAATGAGTGATTAACTGGCTAAATCTAAGTGTTTTTTACTGTGGTAGCCTACATTATTGGTCAAAAATGAAAACAATTAGAATACAATCATTATAAAAAGTTAATTCACGGTAATGAAAAGATAAACTGAAAATAATGATTAGAGAAATTTCTGTTCTCCTGATGTACACAAAAATAATTATTATTATTTTGGTTAAATTATTATTAATGATTGAAAAAAAAACTTTTATCCAGCAAATGATGTTAAATTGATAAGTAATAATTCAATTCAATTCAAGTTTATTTGTATAGCGCTTTTTACAATACAAATCGTTACAAAGCAACTTTACAGAAAATTATGTTTCTACAATATTTAGTAGTAGCTAGTAGTTTGTGCACGTTTGACAGGATTTTAGAAAAAATAAAAAATTATAATAATAATACAAGACGTAGTCAGCTAGAGGATGAACTATCAATATTATTAATTAATAGTAATTATATGATGCAGTCACACATGTAGCAATATTTGTTAGTTCTGTTTGTTGATTCAAGGTTAGGATCATCTGGGGTCCTCTGAGGGTCAGCATCATCTCTTCTCAGGTGTTCTGGATCCAGACTGGAGCTTGTGTAAATCCTAATTACCACGGGATGTAAATCCCGTGGCAAAACATAGAAACAAAATAGAGACATCATTAGCATAGCTGCTGATCCAACAAAGTAAAATTAGTTTAACCCAAGCTAAAGAATAAAAATGCAGATGCAACTAC
Source organism: Carassius carassius (assembly GCF_963082965.1). Taxonomy (NCBI): domain Eukaryota; kingdom Metazoa; phylum Chordata; class Actinopteri; order Cypriniformes; family Cyprinidae; genus Carassius; species Carassius carassius. The sequence goes on along the minus strand of NC_081758.1, from coordinate 27,053,708 downwards.
ACTCACAATTTAAGAGATACATTATTCGAATGCTTGGTGAAAGAGATGCGTTTTTAATCTAGATTTAAACAGAGAGAGTGTGTCTGAACCCCGAACATTATCAGGAAGGCTATTCCAGAGTTTGGGAGCCAAATGTGAAAAAGCTCTACCTCCTTTAGTGGACCTTGCTATCCTAGGTACTACCAAAAGTCCAGCGTTTTGTGACCTTAGGGTGCTTGATGGGTTGTAGCGTGGTAGAAGGCTAGTTAGGTACGCAGGAGCTAAACCATTTAGGGCCTTATAGGTAAGTAATGATAATTTGTAACTGATACGGAACTTAATAGGTAGCCAGTGCAGAGACTGTAAAATAGGGGTAATATGATCATATTTTCTTGACCTGGTAAGGACTCTAGCTGCTGCATTTTGGACGACCTGTAGCTCTTTTATTGATGAAGCAGGACAACCACCTAGAAGTGCATTACAATAGTCCAGTCTAGAGGTCATAAATGCATGAACTAGCTTTTCTGCATCAGAAACAGATAACATGTTTCGTAGCTTGGCAATGTTTCTAAGATGGAAGAATGCAGTTTTTGTAACATTGGAAATATGATTTTCAAAAGACAATTTGCTGTCCAATATAACACCCAGATTTCTGACTGTAGAGGAAGTAACAGTACATCCGTCTTGCTGCAGATTGTAATCTACAAGATTCTGTGTGGTGTTTTTTGGTCCAATAATTAATATCTCTGTCTTATCCGAATTTAATTGGAGAAAATTATTTGTCATCCAATCTTTTACATTTTTAACACACTCTGTTAGCTTAGATAATTGGGAAGTTTCATCTGGTCTCGTCGAGATATATAGCTGAGTATCATCAGCATAACAGTGGAAGCTAATTCCGTATTTTCTAATAATATTACCAAGGGGCAACATGTATATTGAAAATAGAAGGGGACCTAGGACGGATCCTTGTGGCACTCCATATTTTACTGATGATAAATGAGATGACACCCCATTTAAATAAACAAAATGGTAGCGATCGGACAGGTAGGATCTAAACCATCTTAGAGCCTGCCCTTGAATACCTGTATAGTTTTGTAATCGATCTATGAGTATGTCATGATCTATGGTGTCGAACGCAGCACTAAGATCAAGTAAGACTAGAAATGAGATGCAGCCTTGATCTGACGCAAGGAGCAGGTCATTTGTAATTTTAACAAGTGCAGTTTCTGTGCTATGGTGGGGCCTAAAACCTGACTGAAATTCTTCATACAGATCATTTTTATGCAGGAAGGTGCTCAATTGAGCAGACACAACTTTTTCTAAAATTTTAGACATAAATGGAAGATTTGAAATAGGCCTATAATTTGCCAGTACACTAGGATCTAGTTTTGGTTTCTTAATAAGAGGCTTGATAACCGCCAGCTTGAATGGTTTTGGGACGTGACCTAAAGATAACGACGAGTTAATGATATTGAGAAGCGGTTCTTCGGCTACAGGTAACAGCTCTTTTAGTAATTTAGTGGGTACAGGATCTAATAAACATGTTGTTGGTTTAGATACAGTGATAAGTTTATTTAGCTCTTCCTGTCCTATATTTGTAAAGCACTGCAGTTTATCTTTGGGTGCGATGGATGAAACTGAAGTGTTAGACGCTGTAGAATCTACATTCGCTATTGTATTTCTAATGTTATCTATTTTATCAGTGAAGAAATTCATAAAGTCATTACTATTTAACGTTGGTGGAATATTTGAATCAGGTGGCGTCTGGTAATTTGTTAATTTAGCCACTGTGCTAAATAAAAACCTTGGATTGTTTTGGTTATTTTCAATGAGTTTGTGGATATGCTCTGCCCTAGCAGTAATAAATACATATAAATACATATATTATGTAATAAATACATATATTGTTATATCACAGGTTAAAATGTTGATACTAAATAAAATCAAATGTTGATGCTACATAAAATAAATAAATAAAATAAACAGCTGAACTGCTTCTATATGTATAATTAATGTGTATAGCTTGTATAACTTTATTAGGTACACCTGTTCAATTGCTTGATAACACTAATTGCGATCAGCCAATAACATGGCAGCAACTCAATGCATTTAGGCATCTAGATGTGGTGAAGACGACTTGCTGAAGTTCAAACTGAGCATCAGAATGGGTAAGAAAGAGGATTTAAGTGACTCTGAATGTGGATTGTTTGTTGGTGCCAGACGGGCTTGTCTGAGTATTTCAAAAACTGCTGATCTACTGGGATTTTTTTACGCATAACCGTCTCTAGGGTTTACAGAGAATGGTATGAAAAAGAAAAAAAAAATCCAGTAAGCCGCAGTTGTGTGGACGAAAATGCCTTGTTGATGTCAGAGGAGAATGGGCAGACTAGTTAGAGATGATAGAAAGGCAACAGCAACTCAAATAACCACTCGTTACAACCAAGGTATGCAGCATACCATCTCTGAATGCACAACACGTCAAACCCTGAAGCAGATGGGATACAGCAGCAGAAGACCACACCAGGTTCCTCTCCTGTCAGCTAAGAACAGGAAACAGAGGCTACAGTTCACACAGGCTCACCAAAATCGGACAATAGAAGTTTGGAAAAAGTTGCCAGGTCTGATGAGTCTCCATTTCTGCTGCAACATTCAGATGGTAGGGTCAGAATTTGGGGTAAAGAACATGTAAGCATGGATCTATCCTGCCTTGTCTCAATGGTTCAGGCTTCTGGTAATGGTGTGGGGGATATTTTCTTTACACGTGTGTGTGTGCTGAATGTGTGTATATAAATACACACACATTATATAGAATATGAATACATATACAAGTAAAAATAGCTTTATATATATGTGTGTGTGTGTAAACACAATTTTATTTGGTTGTGATTAATTACCCTTAATTGATCTGACAGCACTAAACACAACCCAAATTTTTTTTTTTTTGCCCAGTGGCTGAATACAGGACAGAACAGATGTTGGGCTATTCTCAGAGTAGGTTAAAAACATAGCAAAGGCAAAATCGTGTGAATGCTTGAATGGTGGCTGGCCCTGTCTTTTATCAAGTGGCTAGTTCCACCGAATCTTTCTTTTCCAGACCACTGACTTTCACACCTTCTCAACAAGCCTGACATTAAAGATCCTCACCATAAAAGGGGTTCCAGATGAAGAAAAAAAAAAAAAAAAACCTTTTAAACAGGGGCGTTACCAAAAAGGTTTGAGAACCACTGGGCCAAGCTGAACCAGCAAGCTGGGTTGTTTATTTAACCCAGCATAATGAAGACATCCCAGCTCTCCCAGATGCTCCGGGAGTCTCTCGCAAATGGATAATATAACACAATTACGTACTCTGCTGTAATAAAGATTTAATCAGGATAAAACCGTATATCAAAAGCAAACAAACAGCAGTGGCAAATCACAAAACAGTATATCTAAAAGTATGAGAGAGCTCCAAACAAAAACATACTATTCTGAAACGTCCTGTAAGAGCTGTGCTTGCACAAGTTCTGCTTGATCCCCTTCTCTAATATTCACTGGGTCTGATTCGGGTTCAAACTGATAAGGCAATACTGACACCACTGTTTACCATACACCAGAGTAGAGATGAAACAATATGAAATTATTATCGATGAAGAAAATCACAAAGTGGTTCTCTTGCTTTTCAGTCTGTGACAGGCCTGTACTGCCTGAATTTAGAATTTTCATTTGCCATCACTCCACTGCCTCAGTATGTCCTCTGCTGCTTGCAGGGTTGAGTTCTCCTATTGATGTTTACAAAAATATTAATTAAATAATATAAACAACATTTTAACAAGGCGAACAGATCACAATAGCAATCACTTTTCCTTATTTAGTATCAAAATGTACTATTCACCACATAAAGCAATGCATATTACATCAGAAATGATCAGGGCTATCGAAGTTTACATGTTAACTTGTGTGATTAAGCAACAGTTTGCTTATCAGAGTTTACTAAAAGTAATTTAAAGTAAAAAAAAAACTTGTAATGATGATAACTAAACTTAATAAAGTCTCTGAAGCATAAAATTCACAATGCAGTAATTTCTAATAAAAAGCTAAGCTAATAAATTAAGCATACATATTTTTATTGTAATTTTATTGTAATATTGTAATTATAAAGAACTTAATTTTTAAAATGTTAAAAATTGTGTTCTGCATAATATTGTTCTTGTGTTAAAAAATACCTTTACGAAGCAGAATCGGATGTATTTCTGGAATTGGTCTTTGTGTTCCGGGCTGAAGAACGCAGACACAGGGATAGTGGCCAGTCCCTATTCAGAAGAGAAGAACTTGAAAAACATATTTTGCTCATAGATGTCATATATGAAAAGATTTTTATAACCAATCTGTAAATGCTATGTTTAAGTTTACCTTCTCTTTTATGAGCCATTTCACAAATCTGTAGTCATAGGGTTCATCTTTAGTATCAGGGTCAGTAAAGTCAACATCTTGTAGAAAAAAAAAAAAAAGTTTATTTTATTATTATTTATGAAATAATGTCAAAACAATGCTATCACAGATGTAGGATTATGAGGATTCCCCAACTCACGGAAAACCTGGAAATATCAGGGAATATGTAACTTTCTGGAAATTAATACAATCTTAAATTACAGAAATATTCTATAATAAATATATATTTACAATTTTATAAAAGATATATATTTATCTTCCAGTCAGTGCTACAATATTTTACCAGCTAGAAATGGCTCTATAATATGATGTAAACCCTATTAAAATTAAGTGTATTTATCCAATAAACATGGAAAGTGTGGGAACAAGCTCAAGAAGAAAATTTTCAAAACAAAAACACAAAAGCACCTCATCTCTGGAATTCTCAAATATAAAAATTGTATTTGTATAATCCATAAAGAAATAGTTCCTGCTTTAATACTTTGTTCTACATTTTTTCACTTTTACGTACCAAGATTTGAGATATCTGCGATCATGAAGTATCCTCCCTGGGGTAGGACAGGTTTTAGTCCAACGCTCTTCAGACAATCTGCAAGCCTCAGCCGCTTTTGATGAAGATCTATGGGGAACTGGTGGAAATAGCTTTCCTCTGTTCCAAAAACATCATATTCCCTCTGAAAACCTACTGCTACAGCCTCCTTAAGAACAACATTAGACAACGTCAGCCAACTAAAAACAAATGACACACACTTGACCCCTAAAACAAAGGAGCACTGTTTTACCTGGGCAGCTGTGGCACAGTGATACACTGAGTTCTGATGGACGGTTTTTAAGTGCTTCAAGATATGCCCTGGTCCCATTGCCCAACCCACCTTAATAAAAATTACAGAGTTATTTAATGACCTGCAAACTGAACCTTATCACCAGGAAACCTTCAGGCAGTCAAAGACATTAAGACAAACAGAGGAAAATAACAATGCAAGAAACAAACCCTGTTCAATTTGACCAGCTCACCTTCCATCCTGTGGCACTGAAAGTCTTGCCTGCACTCCCAATGGTTACAGTGCGTTCCCACATACCTGGCAGACTGGCTGTCAAAAAAAAACAATTCTGTTGCTGTAAAAGTCCACAAAATTGTGATTAATTGCATTACCAACAAAGTATTGTCCTTACCGATTTTCACATGTTTTGTTCCATCATATGTGAGCCACTCGTACACCTCGTCGCTGATGCAAATGATGTCATGTTTAATGCACAAGTCAGCAATCATCTGAAGTTCCTCCTGCTGATAGACCTGCAAGAAACCACAGTTCAGGCTTAGGCTGAACATATCTGTCCCAGCTCAGTGTCAGTTTTTTACAATAAATTAATACTTTTATTCAGCAATGACGCATTCAATTGATAATTGAAAAGTGACAGTTAAGGCATTTACCATGTTATAACAGATTTCTATTATAATAAATGCAGTTTCACACTTTCTAATCATTAAATAATAATAATATAAAAAAAAACTGTAACATGGTTTCCATAAAAATATTAAGCAGAACAACGGTTTTCAACATTGATATTATCAAGAAATATTTATTGAGCATAAGACACTGGAGACCGTAGTAATGCTGCTGAAAATTCAGCTGTCATCACAGGAATAAATTATTCAATATATATATATATATATATATATATATATATATATATATATATATATATATATATATATATAATAGAAAACTGTTATTTTAAATGTAAATAATATTTTGCAATATTACTGTTTTTACTATATTTTTGATCAAATAAATGCATAAGACTTCCTTCATTGAACATAAATTTAAAAAAAAATGTTGACCTCAAACATTTGAACAGTAATGGGTATAAAAATTATCCAAATATAAATCTTATGTAATGTGAAATATAGCATTTTCATTACAGTAACACCTGCCTGTTCAGACATATGTTGTTTCTCTTTTCGCTCTCTCTCTCTCTCTCGCTCTATATATATATATTTATGTGTTTGTGTGTGTGGGTGTGAGTATATATAATGTCATGATGAAAAATGTAAATGGCATTTAAAAGACCTAATTTCTTTGCAAAATGTAATTTTGATTTGGGGTGAAACATGACCCAGATATTTCTTGACAGTTTCAGTGAAACTTGCTCATAAAAGTATATATTGGACAACAGTACAAGTAAGGGTAAAATTTTCCTCCATGTGTTGGTGACTGACTCACCTTGCCAAGAGGGTTATTAGGAGTGTTAATGACAATGGCTTTAGTACGAGGACTAAATTTACTCGCCAACTCTTCAGGAGACAGCACCCAGTCAGCACTGGATAGAACAGGACCAAAGCCTTCCCTCTGTCAATACACAGCTAATATTATTCCAAATAAACATTTTAATCTCAGATCAAGTAAATAGGTCCTGTGACGTGATATATGAACATACTGGTTTAAGGGGCACATATACAGCCGTTCCGCCCGCCATCATTACCATTGGCTGATAACAGTCAAAGAATGGCTCCACAATAATCACCTGTGCAAGAAAGGTGAAAAAATGGGCATTCTGATACCACACATTTTGAACATTAAAGTGACAGTGAGTGTCTTTTTATCTTCTACTAACAATGTAATTTTCTGAATATGAATATTGTCTTTATAACAATAATGTTACCTCATCGCCCTCATCAATAAGAGCCTGAAAGGTGCAGAAAAGTGCTTGATATGCTCCTACAGAAACCAAGATATCCTCCATTGGGTCTATTTCCTGGCCAACAATCCTACTGAAAAATTTGGCCAGGATCTTCACAAGATTTGGGTGGCCCTGCATGACCGCATATTGTAAGATTCTTTAGCAAAACTTTACCAATATAATTATTATATTGTGCAGTGGTTGAACATTTACTAAACAGACAGACTGCAAACTGAAAGCGAACAAAGCACTTGTACTTTTAATGTCTTACAAAAGCACGTGTGTACTGGTGCTTGGAGAAACCTCCATTCAGGGCCTTGCAGAAGGCCTCCTGAATGAAATGAGGAGGGGAGAAATCAGGGAACCCCTGACCCAGGTTCACAGCCTTATAGTCAGCAGCCAGCTGACTGAATTCCACCCTACAGATGACACACAAAAGGTATAACATGCAGGTTTAACATTAAAATGAGCCAACATTTGAGTTCATTTACTTGACTTGACAGTATGTGGGAGTAATAATCTATTCTTCAGGTCGTTTTTGGGTAGATTATTACACAGCTCACTGAAATAATAAAATAGCTAATTGGCCCCATCTTGAGACTTAAAACTGTTATAGCGACTACCGCTTTTAAAAATGGAGGACATTAATAATTTGTATATTTATGGAATGGAAAACATTCGTAGATTACATTGGTTGCATAATATTAATAATAAGAACAATTAAAAAACTGAAAAAATGTCGATTATATTTAGGAAAACTAAATTAAAGAAAATTGCAAAATATAAATTTTTAATATAGCCTACTAAGATTTTTTTTTATGCATAATTAAACAAGTATATTTTGCGGTTGCTGTTGACAGGATGTTTTCTAAGTTAAAATGACTTTTTAGCGGAAACGTAGGCCTAGGCATTCCAATAATTAAATAAAATAACTCCATGTAGGCTATTTACTTATTTGGTTTAGCCAACTTATTAGTGTCGTGTAATAAGCCGGATGTATTGCACTAAATGGCTACAGTCTTGCCTATTTTTTGTCTTTCACTTCATTCAAAGCCATGAAACTTAATTACCATATATTCTTGTCAATTCCTTCAATTCTTCTCGCGTGCAATTTACGAGACATATTGCCCTGCATAATCAAGAAGAAAATAATGCAGTAAGATAAAATGACTGCATATTATTAAACCAAAGCTGATAATGCATATATATGTGTAGCGATCGAGTGTGAAATTTCTCATACCTTATCACGAACACCTGCGTTTACTGATCCGACTGACAGAGAAGATCCATTTACCGCCGCTCTTTTCCGAATGCCAGTGTTTCCGAAACACTTTGTGCAGGATTTCTGCTCGTAAATCACACACACACACACACACACACACACACACACACACACACACACACACACACACACACACAATAAGATGAGAATTACGCCAAATCTCTAGCATTTGAACTGTCTAATGATTCATTGACATGACCGCAGTCTTGTCCTTAGGATTTAGATTCAATTGACAAACGAAGCATAAAATACATTGGTAAATGTCGATTTCATACTGTAATATACAAAACTAAAATACAGAACTCCCCGTTTTGCACCAAACCTTGTTCAGTCACTTTCACCAGCTGTTAACGACGTCCACGTTGACTTCTCAAGCGTCTTCCTCAATAAAACTGCGAGCAGACCTCGTCCAGCTGCACTTTTGTAAGACTACTTCTGCTGTGGGCGGGGCCAGTGACTGCTAACCATAACATTGACAATATAGACCTACATGTTGTCATTTGTAATGATAATTCTTATTGTACAACTTTAAATATACAGAACCGACAAAAGAGGCAGATCGTCTTTTGTCACCTAATCTTTGAATCCTTTCTGCCTATAAGATGGCCTTCTTGAGATCCTCACATAACCCTTTTTCCTTGCCCTGTTTGTGTTTCTCCATCTTGGCATCCTTGCATTTCATAATATTTCTTCTTCGCTTGTTTTTCCTCTTTTGCATCTTCTCCTCTGTGCCCACTTCTTTTTTTTTCCCTGAGCCTGCATTTTCTCCTTTTTCAATGATGCACACAAGAGCTTCTCATTGTCTTTTTATTTTCATGCCTTCAGCTTTGTAGAGAACATTGGTCCACCTCATAGTCTCTTCCTCTTTTTTTGCTTTCCCTTCATCCTTCTCTTTAAACAGGTCATATGATGCTTTTTATAATATTATTTTGTGTATTTGGTGTCACAAAATATGTTGAAATGATTTAATGTTCAAAAAACAAATTATTTTTCAAATACTGTACATTATTGAAGGTCCTCTATTCCCCACCTCTCCCAAACGCATAGTTTTCTACAAAGTCCCTCCTTCTGATGAGCGCAGTCTGCTCTGATTGGCCAAATGACCAGTGCATTGTGATTGGCTGAACACCACAAGCACTTGTTAGAAATGTAAGCACCTTTCCATAATCGCAAGCTTCCTCTTTCAAAATAAATGTAAAGACAGTAAATAATATCCTTAGTTTTAGCATCAGTTCAAGCCCGAAAGGGGAACAGAGTCGCATGACAGACACCGTGATAAAGCTTGTATGTGTTTGCAGAACACAAGCCACGGACGGTTAAGACAGCTGACTCCACTGTCATGTGACCCTATCTCTCTCTCTCTCTCTCTAACACACACACACACACACACACACACACACACACGTGACGTCTGACTCCTCATCTGAACAGTGAATAGTAAATACTTAAACTAATAACATAACATACTTACAGTAGCTGATTCAGAAGCACCAGATTGTCGTAGCAAAGTAAGAATTACCTTCTCTCATGGATTCAGGAAACGGTCATCAATAAAATGCGTTCATGTTCTGTTGTAAGTAATCTTAAAGATTCCTAAATGCTCTACTTTTGAAAGGCCAAATTAAGTGCTTTTGCTTTCACCTTGAAAGACACAGCATCTCCCTGATGGCTGCTTCAACACTAACTACACAAATATTTCTACATAGTGACGTAGACATGTGGGAGCGTGTTTGAACGAGCCGTTTTAAGGGGAGCGTGGCAGAGTCTTGACTTTAATAAATAATCTCTCTTTGGATTTGAGACTTTAGAATTTACAAATTCACAGATCTTTTTAATGCACTAAGAGCTTGTAACACTCCAAAGAGAAAGGAAAAAATGAAATTGCATCATATGACCCCTTTAAGCTGCTCCAGGTGAGCTTTTCTTGCCTCAATGAGTGTTAAAAGCTGTTTGTAGTTCTTGCCAGTAAGTGGAGTCAGCGTTCCTTTCACTTTCCTTTTTTTTTAAATAATACTTTTAATTTATTTTTGCAGCAAAACATAACTTAGCTTCTATAAGCAGTTAACAATTTCTCTGACTTATGGCATTTTTAAAGGGATAGTTCACCCAAAAAATAAAATTCTGTCATCATTTTCTACTTTCTTTTCTTTATTTATAGCAATATAGACAATGCAATTATTATAGCTAGAAAAAAGCTATTGACAATAGATGTTGTTTAAGAAGGGACTTGAAAATATGAAATTGGTCATTTGTTCCATAGACTAGGAACAAAACACTAAATCTTCTATTTGTTAGAAAAGATTGAAAGCGTTTTAACAATGTGCTCTGTAACCCAACACAGCTCTCCAACCTGGAGATCAGGGTACTGTGGTCGACCATGTCAAATGCAGAACTTAAACATAAAAGCACCAAAGCCACAGCTTTTTTTCAGTTTCTAATAAAAGTGCAGTTTCAATGATATGTTGGGACTTAAAACTCGATTGGAATTTTTCAACATCAAATGAGACAATGTTTTCAAGAACCTCAGAAAGAAATGACAAATTAGATATAAGCCTAAAGTTATTAAAATTTGTAGAACTGAGATTGGACCTCTTCGATAATGGAGTTACTGTAGCTGTTTTTAAGTTCCAAGTATATAAACTAGTTTTTAGGATAATTAAAAGATCGTGCTCACACTTGATATCTTGAGAAGATGAAGTTGATCTCAGATGTAAGACAAATAAAATGGGCTGGAAATCACTCCACAGTATCGGGCCGCTTGATCTATCAGGTTGAACAGAATTTCCCAAGAACAGCTTAGATCTTAAATGAACAGTTTTCTCATTAAAAGAAATACACTGTTGTTAACAATGAAACAGAAGCATCAAAAAAAAAAATGCTGACAGAAGGACTGAGCACAGAATTAATAAAAAGCCACGGCTGTGGTTTAGTAACACTACGTTTGGGTTTTAACAGGGCAATAAGCCCTGGTAATCAGTACTGGTTTTACCCCCAGTCCGACGCCCCTGAACGTGTGACCATGAGTATGAATAGGCTCTGGCACCCACTGCACAAAAACAAGTGAATCAACAAGATTTTTTTAATTCAGTTACCAAGCGTTAAGTGGGGCAACATAGATGAATATTAAAATCACCCAACACTAAGATTTTATCAAACCAGTTCATTTAAAATAATTTACTCACCCTCAAACTGAATTAGTTTCATTATTCTGTTTAAGATATTTCAAAGAATGAGGGCAACCAAACAGTTGTTGGTTCCCATTGACTTCCATGGTATAAAATTAATTTGAAAGTCAATAAGGACCAGAAACTGTTTGGTTACATTCTTCAAAATATCTTCTTTTGTGTTCATCTGAATAAAGAAACTCATACAGGTTGAGGGTGAGTAAATGATAACAGAATTTTCATTTTTGGGTGAACTATCCCTTGAAGTAAAGTGATTCAGCATATTAACATTCAAATATTTAAAATTCCTTTGACCAAGATAACACTTTTAGCCGATTTCAATATTTTAGTCCAACTTGAGTATGTACCTGTCCACTAGTCTCCTCAATCTTCTGGTGAAGCCCCTGACGAAGAATATCTGCAACATTAAATGATTCAACTAACAGAAATGAGTCAGTAAAAATGCAAATCAACAAGAATAAAGCATACTGGATGAACTACTAATCTCTTTTTACAAACTACCTTTTACCCTTGTTGTGTCTCTGAAATCCCATTCTGGACAGTTTTTCTCTGAGCTGGAGGTGCGGCAGGCTGAGAGGTCTTTGGGACTGGTTTATTCCTGTTCGCACTCACTTTATCTCCTTTTGTTGGCTTTTTTGTTTGTTCTTCTTTGAAGGAGCACCATCATTTACCCCACTGCCTCAGAATGGAATTAACAGGGGAATTAATGAAACTTTATTAAGTTATTTATTTTAACTACTTACTCTGACAATACAAACTTTGAATGAATTAATAAACCAGCAATAAAATGGCATAACTATTCCAGGTGCCTGTTTAGTATTTACTAATTAATTAATATTCAACTGATAATCCAGAACTTGGCCACAGGGTCTTCCTTTGGCTCCTGGTTGTGAGACACTTTACTTAACGGGTCAACTTCTCAAGGTAATCATACTTCGCAGCAAGCCTGGCCATTTTCTATTATAAACAAATTAACAAATAAATAAATAAATACAAATCAAATATAAATATAAAAAATACAATCGAAAAACTGATGTCATGTTGTAACCGTTTCATCAGCTGAGAATGTGTAGAGGTTTTTTTTTAACCTCCTTAGAAATTACAAATCATTCAGATAAAAACACTGGAATGTGCACTAAATAAATCCAAGCCCTTATAAATTCAGAAACATGCCCCGGCACGTGTTTGTATGATCTTGCGCATGCGCAGGATGGTTCGGAATCCCCGGAAATGGTTACATTGAAAACATTCCCCCGAAAGCACAAGGCAGGTTATGCAGTCGACCTGACAGACAGTTGCTGTTCAGGTTACAACAGTTTCAGCTATCATGAGCGGTTTCAAATTAATGCTGATGTTCTCTAATAGCACATCTAAGATCATTCGATGCAGTGTAAGTTCATTTGAAATTTTCCGCCTCAAAAGCAGTTTACCAATAATAATTTTTTTTTAATCAAAACGTTTGTTGTCAAACACTCATACTTGACAGCTAAAGCTTGTTTAATTTGAAAAGTTTGTTTGTTCTTTTCCCAGACTCTCATCTCACCAAAGAGGAGCCTATTTGTGACAGGACAGGGTCTGTTCAGACGGCAGGATGCCCCAGGTTTTGCTTGCTCACTTTTGTTTGCTACATTACCGTTTCAAACTTTGAGGTTTTAATAACTTGAATAAGTCTCTCATGCTTACCAGGGCTGCATTTGTTTGCAAAATACGTCAAACTGTAATAATGCAGAATATTATATATATATATATATATATATATATATATATATATATATATATATATATATACTTGATATGTATTTAAATCTAATGTAATTTAATCCTGTGATGGCAAAGCTGAATTTTCAGCTGTTCGATTTTTCAGCCGTCACTTTTCATCAATCTACTGCATCCTTGCTGAATAAATGTATTATGTCTTTAATAATAATAATAATAATAATAATAACAATAATAAAATGCCAACCCCAAACTTTTTAAAGGTAATATAAAATAAAAAGGTTAACCGTTAGAGTGAGTTTCTAATAGACTTAATATAGCTGAAATATATTCAGGCATTATGCTTGTGCAGTTTGTGGTTCTAAAGTGTTCAGATGTTTTTTTTCTATAGGTAACATAACCAGGTTTGTTCAACGGTCAAGTTCCACTGTTGCAGGAACCGAGAAAGGAGAAGACTCCTTCCTGAAGTGGTTTCTCTTGTTGATTCCTGCCACAACCTTTTGTCTTGGAACATGGCAGGTACAGGCATGAGCATGGTGTTTAAATGATACAAATCATAACTAAAACAGCAATTAGATTTTTGTGAAAAGCCTTCCCTTTGATTTTGTAGTTGAAACGCAGAAAGTGGAAGTTGGAGCTGATCCGTGAACTTCAGAGTCTGACGACTAAAGAGCCTATCCCACTGCCCATAGAGTGAGTCTCTTTAGAAATCTATGTGCCATAATCTCTAGTGTTTCTAGGATGAACTGGTGATGTAATCTGTGTGTGACACAGTCCTATGGAAACTAAGCAGCTGGAATACAGGAGAGTAAAGGTGCGTGGACACTTCGACCACTCTAAAGAGCTGTACGTCCTGCCCCGCTCCCCGGTGGACCCTGAGAGAGAGGCTCGGGAGGCAGGCAGGATTTCCTCCAGCGGGGAGAGTGGAGCTAATGTCATCACACCATTCTACTGTACTGATCTGGGGTACAAACACACACTATTTGAATTTCACTTAATTACACTTGCGTTGCACTCTGATATGGGTGTGTAAAAACCTTCAATCAAATTTTTAGGATCACTATCTTGGTGAACAGAGGTTACGTACCAAAAAATAAGATCAGGCCAGAAACCAGGATGAAGGGACAGGTAATTCTGTCTTTAGCTCTTCTGAATCAAATCTAGGCATAAACGTTATCAATAGATAAACAGGTCTTTCTTTATTAATTTTATCGTTGAGATTTTTTATTTTTCATATTCATTTTTGTATGATTTAAATGTTAAAGAGGAGTTTATGTTTTTTAAAAGGTGACTGAGGATGTGGATCTTGTTGGTGTGGTGCGTTTAACTGAGCAGCGGAAACCATTCATCCCTCAGAACAATGTGGAGGCGAATAGGTGGCACTATCGTGACCTGGAGGCCATGGCGACGGTCACTGGTGCTGAGGAAATCCTCATTGATGCTGTACTTGGTTAGAGCTGCTCTTAATATTAATATTTGGTGAATGTATGGTGTTCAAACTTATAAAATGTTTTGATCAGAAAAGTAGGTGAGTCTTTAAATCTCATTTTTTTTTCATTCAGACAGCACGATTCCTGGTGGGCCAATAGGAGGACAGACAAGAGTGACCTTGAGGAATGAACACATGCAATATATCATCACATGGTTTGTTTAATTTAACACATTACTAATCTATTGCTATGCCTTAAAACAGAACCTGTTTTTATTTAAATCCTGCATTACTCTTACATTGCATTTACCATTGAATTGAAGAAGAAAGTTTAAAAACTATTTAGGAACTATTTGATTGTAATCTTAAAGATGAGCATGAGGTGAACTATTCTTTGTTGTTCTTTTTTTAGGTATGGATTGTGTGCCGCTACCTCCTACATGTGGTACGCAAAATTCATTAAGCGTATAGCTTTATGAAATATATTCAGCACTTTGCCCTTCTGGAATATACGCTTTAGAATTATAAAGCACTTATGTTGAACTCATTACTGTTAATAAAAACTTGGATGTCAAAATTAGTTTGTGTGTTTGTGCATGTGTATGGTTCTAATGCATTACTTTGATGGATACAAAAGCTGTCAAGGCAAATGTAGCCTCTAGAACAGTGGTTTTCAAGGAAGGGGCCACAGGATGAATTGTAAAAAAAAAAAAATGTAATACTAAAAGTTAAATTAAACAACTCATATATTGTCCTCTCAATATTTTAATAAATGCACATAGGAGGCCAAATCAGAATTTCACATCTTAAAAAAAAAAAAAAAAGTTTAAAAACCTCACTCAACACACACTTAAAACATGTAGAAATACCATTAGTATCTACACCTAAATGTTCAAAAATCTTTTCTAATTGCATGTATTTTCTTAAGCTTTAACCTCTTAATGGTCACCCATCCACTCTGTGGTACAAGTTTACTTCTATATTATAATTAAATCCTAATCTAAATCAAACTATACATCATTGGAACGTTCTAAGACTACTAAATAGATATTTTACCAATGTTTTTTGTAAAAAGAAAAATCGTAGAAAAAAAGATTAATTTAAGAGTGCACCTTAGAAATCTACATCATAACTGGAGTTCTGACCTTTGTCGAAGTCTTTTGTACCT
Source organism: Carassius carassius (assembly GCF_963082965.1). Classification (NCBI taxonomy): domain Eukaryota; kingdom Metazoa; phylum Chordata; class Actinopteri; order Cypriniformes; family Cyprinidae; genus Carassius; species Carassius carassius. Next base: position 27,037,836 of record NC_081758.1, on the reverse strand, counting down.
TTCACAATTTAGAAATAATAAAATTATATATCAATTGAGAACTTAATCTCAAAGCTCATCCTTTGAAACCCATTTTCAAATCAGAAATTGCATTACCATGAAAATGGTACATCAATGTTACAAAATGTTTTGTTTCATGAATCATAAAAATGTAAGTTTCGATCGTGTACTTTCAAGTCTGTTAAAAAATTTGAGTGACCGTTAAGGGGCTAAATAAAAGCAACAAACACACTGAAAGAACCAGTCAAACTTCAACCAGTTTTGTGGGAACAGTTTTATTTAAACAAGACAGGAGCTCAGCCCAGTTTAGTAGCCAGCTCCTTGGCCTTTGCCTTCTCAATTTTTGCAATGCGAGCAGTTGACTTGTGACCCAGGACATTGCCTCCCCAGTGACGACGGATCTGAAGAGAGAATGGAAGCAGGAGAAGAAAAATTATGATTTTAATGCCTTGCGAGCTACCTCAGCTATATTCATGGTGAGAACAAGGTTAGTGAAGTTAAATTACATTTTTAAATTTGATCTTGCATAATTCTAAAATAAAATCTGGTGTTCATTAATCTTTCCATAAGTCAACAGAAAAATGAATTCTGACAGAATTTAAACTATTACAATCCATCAAAATATGCTTCAAAAGATAATGGATTTTATCAAAGAACAAACAGAAAACTATGGGGTAGTCTGGAATGTCCTATTCAACAGCGAGTGTAGACAATATGATCGCATCGATTTTCAAAGTGGGTACAACATTTTATGAGAAACAAATTCAAACAAATTATAAAATCTGAATTACATTTAGAGATCAGTTATAGTAAACTAATTGAAACCCCATCAAGTTGTAAGTTGATAAATCAATAGTTTATCATCAGAACTGATAACTGACCTCCTCGTATCTGTCATTGTAGTTGGTCTTGATGGCCTCCACCAGTTTAGCAAGAGCTGCTTTGTCTTCGCTGAAGATGTGAAAAAAAAAAAAAAAAAACATCTTAACCACAAAGGTCTTGTGTCCATGATGCCCAGATCATTAATCAACTGCAAATCATTTAGCTCAGGGTTAAAAAGCTCATTTGAAACCACATGGTTGTTCAGCTGAAGAAATTCAGACATCATAGCCATAGGAAGTGCAGCACAGGAAAGTTAAACCTGAGTGTGTGTGTGTTACTCACGGGTTGGTCTGTGTGAAGGCAACAGAGGTGCATGTCTTTCTGTGCACCAGTTTGCCTAATCTGGCTTTGCCCTTGACAATGCAGTATGGGACTCCCATCTTACGGCACAGAGCAGGCAAGAACACCACCAGCTACAAAGAGAATTACTCCAAATCAATCACGCATCGACATCCATCCTCACATTCAGCAGTCTAACAAATCAAAAGCCAAAACAACTCTAAAGAGTCATTACAGAAATACTCCTGTGGGTTGTTGCTCAGGGTTAAAAAGCTCGTATTTTTGATCTTCAGTTTGAATTCAGGTGAAGAAATTCAAGACATCACTGCAGACAACCACAACATTATTTGACAAGATGTATACATGCTGTAGAAAAACAACCGAGAGACATTCACCTCAATGGGATCCACATCGTGAGCAATAATGACCAGCTGTGCCTTCTTGCTTTCCACTAGTGTGGTCACGGTGTTCACACCTGAGAATAAACCGAAGTGTTAAACTGATATTAAAGCCACATGATATACAGCAGTTGTGCTCAAGCAGGGCTCAGTCTCACTAGGATGCTGTAGCAAACATCCAAGGGCTCCCCATTAAAATTATTTATTAATCCCAATTAAAATGCTAATAACTCAGTTTAACATAAGTACCAGAGGTACATATCAGCTTAGATAAGAGGGTCATCAAATATCATCTTGAAAAAAAGAAAAAAAAGGTGGGCCTTAGAGTCGAAAAGGTTGAGAATGATGAAGGCAACTCGTAACTCTGGAAAGGGCTGGACCTTTCGTTGTCTTCAAAGAAAAGACACTTTTTAAAAAGACCCACCTGCACGGAGGACTGGTGGCCTCTTAGTGGGCACGTCTCCCTTTCCAGCAGCCTTCTGTTCAGCACGAGCCAGCAGTCTCTGTTTCTTCTCCTGCTTGGTCTCGGGCCTGTACTTGTGGGCCAGCTTGAACAGCTGGGTAGCTACAGAAATAATTTACATTTATTTAACATTTTGGTGAAAACTTAGGTCATCAGTAATATCACAATACAGTTCAAATTAAATTTTAAGCAGCAGCAATATAATCGTGCATCAGTGATCTTGGTGGAAATTGTCAGCATTGACTATTCAGATAGCAAATATTCTTCACATCATCTGCACATTCCCAAACGTCTAAAGCATTTAGAGGTCGACCAATATCTTGTTTTCAATGATTAACTGAGGCTTATATTTGCTTGGTGGAATTAATGACAAATAAAACAACTATTTAATTCCTCTGTGAGAAATACAGTAACAACATGGTTAGGTCATTGTTAATTTTCTAAGTACAGCACTCTTACATCAAGATTTTATTGTTCATATTACTGACTAAATTCTCAATTGATTAGTTATTGATAACATCCACTACTATCCATCGACCTCTACATGCATCGTTGTATTAACAACAGCAGAAAGACGTAGGAGACTTAAGTCAAGCAAATAACTCACCAGTCTGGCGGTCCAGAGCCTGGGTGAACTGGTTGATCGCAGGGGGGACCTTCAGACGTTTGTAGAGAATGGCCCGCTGGCGCTGCAGCCTGACGTAACGTGGCCATTTCACAAATCGGGTCAGATCCCGCTTCGGCTGGATGTCCTGACCTGGAGATTAAAAGTGCATGACTTTCATTAGCATTAGGATCAACAAACTCTCAGGTACTTTCAAGACATAATATGTGCATCAGCGATCTTGGTGGAAGATTGTCTGCATTATGGTTAAGATAGCAAATATTAATGTCATCATCTGCACTTATTTGACAGCTACACTTTAAATCACTTACGACTCAGTCTCATCTATGGTCCAGTTGTTACTCACCAATGCCAAAGTTCTTGGGCCTCTTCTCAAACAGGGGATTCACGACTTTCTTGGCCTCATGCTTCTTGGCCACTGAAGGGGCTGGAGCCACCTTCTTCCCCTTACCCTTTTTCCCCTTAGGCTGTGGAGAGAAGCACGAGACTTCAGCTCATCATCCAAAATGGGCAGAAACTTGAGAAATATAATTCTGTGGCACATGCTCAGTTTTTATAAAAATGAGTTCTACACAAAAGGTTCAGGTGAAGAAATTCAAGACATCACTGCAAGAGCCAAAACAAAATTACTACCGGTTGTCAAAACACAGTGACAAACGTTCTATCAACTTTACCACTTTAGCATCCAAGAGATACCCGCTTGACCAACTACAGCACGGTCACTAAACATGATTAGATCTTTAATTGACCAACAGGTGTATAATAGTGTACAATACAGCAACACATGCGTGTTTAATAAGCACCACTGGGCCGATCCGATTCATTTTTGGCCTACAAATCAGTCCGCCAACAGGTTAGCATTCGCGTTGGAGCCCACAGTTAAGGTTTTTCACAATAATAAACATGTTAATTGAAAAGATATAGTCAAGTGTGTCCGTATTAATACAACGGATAATAACGTTTAACGGCTTACGATCTAACGGCGCCACAACTCGAGGCGTCAATGCCGACGGTAAACGGTCACTACACAGCTCACCTAAGGTCTCGCATTCTTCTTTAAAATCCTTAAAATCATCACAATTTTCATTCAGAGAGCAAGCGTCGGTGTTTTATTTCCCATAACCAATATTTTATGAGTCAGGCAACACACTACAAAACTGGATGCTAAAGGATTTATGAGAGTAGCGGCTTCCCAGTCAAACCCATCCAACACTCACCATGTTGGTTCAGACGGAAAGGAAGACGAAAAGGACTGTGGGAAATATAATACCGAGATGACATCATCTGTGCGCGACAGAACAAAAGAGTGTGGCTAGTGTTTATTTGGAGTGAAATTAAAAGAATGTTTGCAGCTGTGAGTTGCGATTTTATTTGTGTTTAAGTTACAGCAGCGACAACAGGTTTTTAACCTCATTAATTATTCATGCGTGGTGTATGGTAACAGAAACCTGCACGCGCTGTTTAGTTTCACCGTCTGAGAAAAAAACAAAACAAAATGACGAATGTTGACGGCAAATGCATTGATTTGCGTTGTGTTTTCGCTTTCGTGCATTTCTTAAAATATACATTTTCACAGATTGACAAGCATTTTAAAAAATCGCAACAACAAAACTGGCTGCAGTTATCTTGTGGACATGTAAACATTGACTGTTTATTATATGTATTTAGTAGCGGTTAGTGTGATAACTAATTGCAATTCTAACAGTAATGTCGTGTTTCTGATCCTTTAGCACTGAGTCAAGTGTTACTGGAGAGCGCTGAGATGGCCACACAGAGAGTCCTCCCGCAAAGCAAAGAAACTCTTCTGCAGAACTACAACAAGAGACTTAAAGATGACATCAGGTCAATTCTAGACAATTTTACGGAAATAATCAAAACAGCAAAGGTATGTTGGTATGCAGTTTGCTGTGTGACATAGAAATATCCATATCAATAGGATTATTCATATCAATTATGAGATGCTAATCTGGTCATCAGGTGGAGGAAGAGACTCAGGTTTCCAGGGCGACACAAGCTGAGCAGGACCACTATGAAATGCATGTGCGAGCCGCCAACATTGTAAGATCTACAGTAATAGTATGTTAATAAATAGGCATATCAGACTTGGATAACATTCACATGTGTAATATGTCTTAGGTACGTGCAGGAGAGTCTCTCATGAAGCTGGTCTCAGACCTGAAGCAGTTCCTCATCCTGAATGACTTCCCCTCAGTCAATGAGGCCATCAGTCTCCGCAACCAGCAGCTGCGCACGCTGCAGGAAGAGTGCGACAAGAAGCTCATCTCCCTGCGTGATGAGATTGCCATTGACCTGTATGAGCTCGAGGAAGAGTATTACTCCTCCAGGTACAAATAGACCAGTGTTCCCAAACGTGTGCAGTCACCTCTGCCTTCCCTTGCTTACCAATGCCATACATTTGATATGTACATCCTAAGAACATAAAACAGGGTGATTCGTGGAGCTAAAGGTATTTTTAACTTGCACAACTGATTATTGGCTTCAACGGTTTTCATTTTTCTTAAAATATCATGTGCTAACCATTGTGTTTTGCTATTTGTTTGATTACACCATCCCAGTTTTTGTCCTCCATACACATAATCATATCATACCATTGTGCCTTAATAAGACTGTTCATTCTCGCAGGTAAGACTGTAAATAATGAAAGAGTACATTCTCTTTTGACCCAGCTCAGTCACGTAGTAAGACTCAATTACTAATTAGATACTGTAGGGTTTTATTCCACTTGTCATATTTATATCAAGCCAGACATAATATATTTTACTGCTATGCTTCTGATATGGCAAATTTATAGCAAAATTCATATATCCATAGTGTCATACCCATCCATATTGTAGACATGCCAAAGACAATATCAAGCACTTTCAGTATAACTGGTTTTGCACAAGAAAACCCATCTGTTATATAGTCTGAAATGCATGTAAATACCCCCCCCCCCCCACCCCAGGTGCCTCAAACGATAATGTTTTAGAAGATTTTCGTATATTTAGTATTATTAGTGGTGCTGTCTGGAGTTAATTTTTATAGAGATTAGTATAGGATAAATCTGGATCTTAAGGGCTATTCAAAGATTTTAAATTCAAATTTAAGCTGTCTTTGAAGCACTTAAGTGGAAAGGTTAATAGTAATATGAGAAGAGACATTTTGGAATTATGGAAATAATTTTATACATTTTTTAAGAAAAAAGTACATGTGAATTTAAATTTGAAATTGGGCACATTCATTTTGGATGCCTATAATCAACGATGAGCTGCAAAATTAAAAGTAAAAAGTAATATATGGTGCTGTACATATAGTAAAAATTACTTTAAGAATCTTTAATTAGCTTACTGGAAGAATTTTGTCAAGATGAAACTCTTTGTTATTGTTGTTGAGATTTTCACTGTATATTCATAAATGCAGTGATTTTTTTTCTGTTATACTAATTGAAGTTTGTGAAAACTGGTAAAATATTTGAGCTTCCAGAGGCATACATGTCATGTTCAAAATGCAATATTTATCATTAATGGAGTTTTTGATTTCCTCAGTGGTTAGAAATTGGACTACTCTTTGTTTCTTTGTGGTGACATATTTAGTAGACACAGTGTTGGTCACATTAGTACCTGTTCAAAATGTGTAAGTATATTTGTCAGCTTTTTCACAAACCAACTGGTCATTTCAAATTTCATAAATAAACCAGAGAGAAATTAGAGCACATGTAGTGTCTGATCTATTATTTGCCTGCCTCTGATTTGGAATTTATTCTCTGCCTCTGTTGAGTGCATCATCTAAATTCTCTGCTGCTTACAGCCTTTTGCTTTTCATCTGTTGAGCAATTCTATTATTAGAGACTACACACATCTGTTCAATGCAAACAGAAGAATAATGTCATGTGACCACACGGTTCCATTCATGTCAGTAGCAATCCTGAAATAATGCTTTTCACAGCTTCTTTCCCTGCTTGTGCTTTCTTTCTCAGTTCCTTCATAGGTTGTGTGAGTTTGTTTTTGTAATGAGTGAATGATTGTGCAACATCATTCATTCATACTCCTAATGGCTTTTTGGGTGTTTTAGGCAGAAGTGGACAGAAGAAATATTAGTTTGTGTGTAACGTGTGTGTGTGTGTGTGTGTGTATAACGTTTCTAGCTGTGGACAGTGGGATGGTGTTGAGTTGCCACTTTGTGAGGCCTTTCATCGGCAGGACAGTTGGGGGTCCCCTGAGATGACCTCTGACCCCTCACGTTTCAACCCAGAGGATCCAGACAACTTGGGGACCCAGGAGTCCATGCAACAGCACCTCAACAGTCAGGACAGCAGCACTAGTGAGCAGTCATGAAAGACTGCTGGCTTCCTTCATGGACCAGTTAGATTACACAGCTAAGCAATTTAACATCATAATAAGCCCCATCTTAAACCACCAGCTGCTGACTGCAAATATAAACAATTACTTGAATTGATTATGTGTCTTTGTCCTTCAAATATGGCACACTGAATTAATGCTGAGAACTATTGTAGTTGGTAACTTGCTATATTGGTCTAATGAAGTGTTTGCCTTTCTATCTGTATATAATTAAGTTTAATGTCTCTGAGCGATATTACAAAAATGCTATTTCTTCTTATTATTCTAAAAAACAATACAACTTGTTTAGGCAAGTGGTGTTTTGGATGCTGAAAGAAAAGAAGACCTCTGTAAACAATGCTGCACACATTTCGGAGTAAATTTAGCTGCTACACTGTTACATTTTATTGTATGTTACATAGTACATGTGCACTGTAATGCTGTTCACTTTTTCAAAATGTGACTGCCAACGAAGTGTTCGCTTTTTGTCTTTTTTTGGTTCATATATATGTATATTAACACAACACCAATACATACATACAGACATTAATGTGAAGGCTGTATGGAAAGTATCCAGTCATATAAAATAGACATTTATCGAAGAAGATATATGAAACATTGTACATAGGACAATGATACCCCAGTCCCCTTCAAAGGTAATTTTAGGTTTAGTTAGATGCTAAATCTGTGCTGTGGGTGCTGAGTCACCTGGGTGATCTGATGTTTCGCCAAAAAAAAAAACCACAAGATATGACGCACAGGTGGGCACATTGTCATGATGAAATTGCCAGTCATTGGTTGCCCATAGCTACTGCCGTTCTCCTCATATTGCATCTCTCATCTGCTATTTTTCATATTACTTGGCTGGATACTTTCTGAACAACCTATTTTATAGATGAAACCAAAATGTTCTTCTGCTTTATAAAGTTTGCAAATTTAACCAATTTTTTGGGGGGGAAGTTTTATTGTAAAATGTTTGACTGTTTGCAAGCTATGAAGAAATTCAGGTGACTAACAATGGTGGAGGATTAGTATCGTCGGTTCATCTTCTTGAATTTCTCATAGTGGTAGTCATCTGTGGCCTTCTCGTTATTAGGCCTCTTGCGGTAATTAGGTGGTGAAGCTGGAGAACAAGAAGAGATGTAAACACAAAACACTGATATAAATCCACCAAATGTGTTAAGCAAAATATTGTGATGATCTTACTCTCAGGCACAGGGTTCTCAGTGTCTCCTACTCGTAGTGGCCTGGCTTTGGGTTCTTCTCTGTGCCGTCTCTGGGGAGCGTTTACATCCTCATGATAGACTTGAAGGAAAAAATACAGAAAATGACTTAATCTTTGTTCTTTAGGGAACGATAGCAAATACTGAAATAATTTCACTTGTAATGAGTAAGCAAATGAAAATGAATAGTCCTTGGTTAGTAATCAACAAACCTAAAGGTGATGCACGAATAGAGCTGTAACTTTTAAATGTTTGGATTAAATGCAGATGCGACTGATAACCTTGATGAAAAGCAAATACTACTTCTGAATATAAAATACACAGAGGTTACTGATTCTTTAGAAAGATAAGAAAAAGTGTGAAGACTATGTACGAGCACTAAGCACATGACCTTAAAATACAAAAAGCTAGTTGGTCAGATATTTGTGTGCACTTACAGCGATTATGCTGGACGTAATTTACAGCAATGTTAGTGGGAACAAAGGAGGTCCTGCTGTCCTTCTTTTTATTCCTCTGCTCTGCAAGCAGCTTTGCTTTGGCTTCTTCTGTGCTGATGATGTTCTTTATCTTTGCACTGATAAGAAAGGTTTTGAAGCTGACATCCATAGCTAGGTGGACTATAAAGAAAAATCTCAGATGTGATCAAAGGAAAATGTCTGAATTAGTTCTGGTCTTTACTTACTCTATCCCCAGATCCACCTCTGGAATTCCACTCAACATTTGATTGGACAACATCTCTTCTGTCTTTTTGGCAGAGCTGACACGGATGCTCTCTGGAAGCTCATACAGGAGGTCCTCTGGATTCTTCACCTTCACTTTCTGCTCTTCCGCCTCCACCATGCCTTTCTTTTTCTTTAATTCGGTCTCAATGTACTTCATCCTGAATGAAACAGCATACAAGGAGAGAGAGAGAGATAATATAAGCATTTAAATGGAGACCAAAAAAAAAAACATCAAGGACAAAGAATACAGATGGTTTGCGTGCACTCATATGCATTTACATGTCTGCATCTTCATCTCGTCTGTTAGTCTCAGCAGAAAAGGAGGTACCAAGATTCAAGTCGTTTTCATCAGCTGTCCTGTAGTGGAGGGAAAATTTTTATTATTTCACTTATAATATACAGAACCATCAACATAAAATAAAAAGCAAACATGACCCCATAATATACTTACATGTCTCGGTTTCTGTCTTTCACTTTCTTCATGTCAACAACACCTCCAGTCTTCAGTTTAAATGGGTCGTCCTAATGCACAAAACGGAGTGGCAATATTTTATTTTACATCATACATTTACTGTAAGACTGCAAGACCTTCATTGAAATACAAAATGTAGTTTGCTTAAAAAATAAAAAAAAACCTGCCTCAAGCTCAGCCTCCAAAGGAAGCTTCTCTCCTACAAGTAACGTTGCAATGCTAGAGAAACACAATGGAAAGCAGCATATATTATTTCGATTTTTAATCAAACATAATTGAATGGACAAATTACTTTAAATACATTTAAATAAAAGTTGGAAATTAAACAATGCAAAAAAAAAATCAATGATAATAAGACTTGGGCAAACGTGTAAAACTGTCATATTGGTATAAAAAATAAAAAGCATTGTAAATACCAACCTTACTCCATGCTGCCTTTTTCGTAAACTTTGAAGCTCCTTAGCTTCATCCAGTTTGGACCTTAGAAAATATGAACAGTCGTCTGCATGCAGCCTTTGAATGAATTTGACACTTAACGTTGAATAAATATTTTTCTACACGGTAATGTTCGGTTACTCTATTTGGCTTTAATGTGATACACATATCTACCTGACCACGGCTTTTGTCTCATCATCTTCCTCGTCGGATGAATCCTCTTTCCTCCTCCTGAAATTTTTTCCTGGGGGCATGATTTAAAAAAACGTCTAATTGTATGTTTATTCCTTCACACGTCAGTACCGTGGACTGTGGTCCAGACGCAACGTCGGCGGCCTGTGTGTGTTTAGTAACGGACCGCTTTCTTCACAATTCCCGAAATTTCCGCTGACATCACAATCTCGATATTATCCACTGATCTGAGGTCAGCTCGTCTGTTTTCCATACAAACGTTTAAAGGTGTAAAGCGAATAATTGGACGACGAGGCAGGTTCAAGATCAGCAAACTGACAATGAAAAAAAAAAACGAATTAAAAATAATTACAAAACTATTAAAAATACCTACTCCTAAAACAAGTAGCACGTAAACTGTATTATCTTAAGTAAATTAAAAATCGTTTTGATCAACTGAAAGAGCTGAAAGCAGTCAGTCATTGGCTCTGGTCAAAGCTGTGACGCACACTCATCATGCTGTTGACTTCAGTATGGATGCTGTTTAGTACACTGCTACCCACCACTGTTACAAATACCACCGATTGGCCTAAAATGATCATCTATGAGCCTTATTTTTGTTTCTGTCTGACAGGTAAATGTTTGTTTTTATCTTTCCCGGCTGAAGCGGAGTGCCAATATTAATTTGCTAAGATACCATTGTGTCGACTCAGCGTCTGTGTCTTTCAGCCCGAGTGGAAATATGACTGTTTATTCTGTAAGATCTTGATGTTAATCAGCTTTACGGTGGTAGACGATGACATGTAGAGGAACTGAAGTGCGATTAAAAACAAAAAAAACACCGGATATGCAGAAAGACTTGATTATTTAGTTTTGAGACATATTTTTAAATTCAGAAGAGTGAGGCCGACTCATATTATTATTAATATGATTGTTTGCCCTTTCTTTTTTGATTTCTGTTGGAGATTTTCGTATGGGAAAACAGATCCACAGATTAATACATCTTTATGATGCATTATTGTGCATTTTTCATAATTGTAACAATAGACGAGGTGATACGGGGTGAACGCATCCCTCTCAGTCGTGCTTGGCGCATGAAACAGCATTTTTGGGCTCCTGAGAGTTTAGGCACAGACTCACAGCTACTCGCATCTAGATATTTCACCCTGAGTTTTCTTCTTTTTTCCCCTTTAATTATCATTATTTTTAAACAATGCATTCAGTGATGGCAATTTATGCTATTTTACGCCGATGTTGAGTCTGTAAGTGCATAATTACTTAAAGGGCGAGTTCTTCAAAAAAATTCTGCCATCATTTTTATATTTTCATATTGATGCTGTGTAGAGCTGTACTAGTATGTCTCAAAATGTTCTTTGTTTATTTGAATAGAGTGAGGTGAAAATCAAGATGACTGACAATGGGGATTTCTGTCCTCACTTGGACTCTATTGGTGAAGTTACTAAGGAGGAACTGATTCAAAAATCAAAGGTAACACTTTTGCTAATATTTTAGTCTTAAATGTGTCTTGAGTGCTGTGTATTTAATTTGATCGCATTGTATTTACTCAAGGGCACATGTCAGTCATGTGGAGTAGGTGGACCCAACCTCTGGGCATGTCTACAGGTGGGCTTTTTCCCTAGCAAACATGATAGATGAGTAGAATGCATTTTTAGGCCATGAAAATTTCTTAAAATTCATAATCGTTACTCTCTGTCCTGCTTTGCCCACAGTGTGACTGTCACTATGTGGGCTGTGGAGAATCTTATTCTGATCACAGTACTATACACGCACAGGTGACTTTCTTGTTCATTCAGTTATTCAGTCTATTCTCTGGCATTTGTTCTGTTCAGTCATTATGCATATCAGTTTCTCTTATTCTTTTATACATGTGTGCATCTTATTTGTTTTTTCCAGGCCAGAAAACACAATCTGACAGTAAACTTGACCACATTCAGGGTGTGGTGTTATTTCTGTGAGAGGGAGGTGTTTCTGGAACCAAAGCCAGTTACTCCTGTATCATTAGCTCACTGCTGCAAACCACATGAACAGGTAAAGTCATCAGACTGTTTAAAACAACTCAAAGAAATGTCAACTTTTAGCTTTCTAGGATTGTGTAAACATGATGTATTTGTTACTTCCCGTTTGAGGTTGGCTGTGTTTCCTGCATTATTAATATCTGTCTGAAGATCTCATTTAGGCATAATAATAAAGTACATAATGATAATAAAGTACATGAATGATACAAGAAAGATAATTCTCTTGTTTTTTCATCCCCAAAGGATCCTCTTCCCCAGACAACATGTTACCCGTTAAAAGCAGTGCCTATCGCAGTGGCAGATGAGGAAGGCTCAGAATCTGAGGAGGATGAGCTCAAACCTAGAGGTATCAAAATGTTAAGAGGAAGATAGTACACATTGCATGGCATTTCAAATCCTCAATATAGCTATGACACCCACCTAGACATTGAGAGGGAAATATACACTAACGTTCAAAATATTAAGATTTTTTTTTATGTGTTCAAAAGAAGTCTCTTATGCTCACCGAGACTGCATTTGTTTGATTGAAAAACACATTTAAGTAAAAAAATTTATATTTTGAAATTTTATTACTTTTCAAATAAACATTTTCTAGCTTAATATATCGTCAAATACAGTATATTTCTGTGACGGCAAAACTGAGTTTTCTGATTCTGTGTTCAAGGAACATTTGAAACTCAAGAAACAGATTTGGCTTTTAGAAAACATTTATTACTATTGTCAGTGTTGATAATTTTTGTGGAAACCGTGATACTTTCTTAGGATGTTTTTGATGAATATAAAGTTCAAAAGAACAGCATTTATGCATCCTTTCTGAGTAGAAGTAGTATTGATTTCTTAAAGGGGTGGTTGACTGGTTTGTTTCTAGGCTTTTTTTATTCCATTATTTTTTATTTACCTTTATTCCACACCGATCTGTCCCTTCTTTGACAGACGTCTCAATCATTTCCTGTTTTTATGAGGCCTCTTCCTCAGAAATACGCGATGGGCTGAGATTGGTCAGCTGGCTCAGTGTGTTGTGTTTCGCTAAACCACCTCAAGAGCATCTGAACATCCCGCCCCTCTCAAGCTCAGAATGTGCTACTGTTGTATTTGTAAACAATGACGTCCTCTATATTATCAGCTTATCAGTTTGAGCCCGATTGAGACGCAGAGAATATTAATGAAGAGGATCGCGCAGAACCTGTGCAAGCACGGCTATTAATGGTATGTTTGTTTGTTGTTGTCTCATACTTTCAGATACGCTGTTGTCTGTAAATGCTACTGCTTCTGTTAGCTTTTAATATATGGTTTCATTCTAAAAGCTTTAATACATTACAGCAACCATACGCGCATCCATGTTTAATGCTTCTCATTGCTTTGTAAAAATAAGTGTATAAATGGAACAGTTTGTTGGAGCTGATCTGATGATCTGAAAGAGAGAGAGGGAGAGAGAGAGAGAGAGAGAGAGAGAGAGAGAGAGAGAGAGAGAGAGAGAGAGAGAGAGAGAGAGAGAGATGCAGAGTAGGGCGACGCGAGGAACAGTATTGAGAACCAGTGCTGTAGAACATTGGTTCTGAAACTTGTGAATCCATTAGAATCTGTCACGGTGTCTGGTCGCTGTTTCCCTGGGTGTCCACTAGTGGTCTCACTTCCCCATAGGCACCTCACCTCAGGCACTACAATTCCCACAAGGCCTTGTCCCTTCATCACAGTAATTGCACTCCTGTTAATTGCACTCAGGTGTCTTCACTTGATAGTCATTACCCTGCCTATTTAAACTGGTCTGTTTCTGTTTGTCTCATGGAGTCCTTACTTTCCGTCACCAAGTTTCCTCACGTTCCTTGTGTTCTAGTTTCTTGTTTCCTGTTTGTTTGTTTTTGACTGATGTTTGGTTATGACCCCTGCTTGTTTTAGTTCTGATTTTGGATTACCCTATTAAAGCTCACACTGCACTTGGATCTTCCGTCTCCTGTGTTCCCGTACGTGACAGAATCATTAGAAGACAGCATTGCGATTCATATATGAACAGATTTTTACATGTACCCCTAGTTTTCTCTTCCTTTTATCTAAAGCAGCACAACATGACCTTTCCCCTTTGTTGCGTGTTCCCGGGGCCAGGGTTTTTCTGGGCTTGTGAAGTAATGGACCCGGGAAGCTCGTTGTAGTCCCTTACCAGCCGTTTTTGTAGGCATTAAACTGACAGAATTTTAAAAGACAATATCTCTGTTTGCACTGAACTTTCAGCGCTGCAACTTTGCAGATATTGTTTATGCTCAAACAGCAACATTACAAACGAACTAATGTTAAAAATGTGAAATCGCAATCAACCACCCCTTTAAATAAAAGTTAACTAACCGAAAAAATTCATGTTAGTCAGTTTGAATTTTTCAAATGTCCTTTTCAGTAACTTGTATATTTACTAACATATGGCTATCATGTCCTGCTTATACAACATTTTAAAGGAGCAGATTGAGTAATGTATATATTAAGGAATAACCAGCCAATTACTTGTTCTGTTCTCTTAATATGAGAAGGCATAATGGAAGTATGTCACCCGAATTAAATTGGATCTTATTGTCATTAATTATGCGGAATGACTAAGATTCTGTTCCATACTCCAATGTTGTAGGCGAGTGTTAGTATTTCTCATTATACTCTTTATTCTGCTTAATACTATACCCTTTCTAAGGTCTCACTGGGATGAAGAACATTGGGAACTCTTGTTACATGAATGCTGCACTGCAGGCCCTGTCCAACTGGTGAGCTCACAATTTGAAAGCATAAATGAGCATAATTCAGACAACACAAATGGAAAGCATGACTGATTCAACTGGTTTATTTTTTAGGTCTGTCCATCCTGCTTCTGAAATTGATATAGGTTTTCCTGTTTCTTTGTCTTTTTCTCTCCAGTCCTCCTTTGACTCAGTTTTTCCTGGATTGTAGTGGGTTGGTCCGTACGGATAAGAAGCCGGCGTTGTGTAAAAGCTATCAGAAGCTTATCTCTGAGCTCTGGCACAAGAAACGGTAACAAGCACTGACCTGCCAAAATGTTAACCTAGACCTGGCAAACTAGCAAACTTAATCTTAAAGGAGTAGTTCATGTCCAGAATAACAATTTCCTGCTGATTTACTCACTCCCATGTCATCCAAGATGTTCATGTCTTTCTGTCTCCAGCTGCAAAGAAATTAAGGTTTTTGAGGAAAACATTCCAGGATTTTTCTCCATATAATGGACTTCAATGGTGACTTTAATATATTGAGCTTGGTACTAATTATATGAATCGTATTGTTCTCTGTTGGTTTCTTTTTGGCTCTGTCAAGGCCAAGTTATGTTGTGCCCACTAGTCTGTTTCATGGAATCAAACTGGTGAACCCCATGTTTCGTGGCTACGCTCAACAGGTATATGAAGTTATTTTAGTATTATTTATATACTATTACAGTAATTATTCATATTTTAAAATGTTTTTTGTTTTTACATAAATGTTTGAGTACATTTTTTTTAAAATATATATTTCAATTTTAGTTTTAATAATTTAGTACTTCGACATAAACATATAAGATTTAGTTATAATCAGTTGCCAAGTTAACATTTATAATTTACTTTTTTTGAAGTGTATTTTTTTGTCTAACATTTATATTTTAAAAGCATTTTTAATTGTTTTAGGTAAGAATAACAACACCGATATGAAGATTACAATGCAGCCTTTCAAGACTGTTAATATTATCATATAAGCCCCATAACATTTTTGTAATGTATACACTCTTTTCTTCCTTGCCGTCTTTTAAGGACACTCAGGAGTTTTTGCGATGTCTCATGGACCAACTTCACGAGGAGCTGAAGGAGCCTTTGACCGGCTGCAGCAGTGCTATCTCCGATGTCCTGCCTGACCACAACCTTGACAACCGTAATCATGTCGATGGAGACCGAAGCCCCTCTGAGGAGGAGTTCCTGTCGTGTGACTCTGGATCAGGAAGCGAGAGAGGAGATGGAGAGAGGGCAGGAGGAGAAGCAGAGCTGCTCATCCAAGACGAATGTGTGGGAGTAAGAGGAATTGGAGCAATCTCGGAGAAAGAGAGGCTGAAGGAGAAAAGAGGAGAAGAGAGGACACGGGAAATGGATGAGGATGCTGATGTGGACACGGCGGCACAAGAGGGACAGGCAGATAGAGAAACAGAGGCAACAACTGAAACCACAACTGTGTTGGCAACAGAAAATACAGGTATGAGGTTCTTATAATCATTATCATAAAGTTTGGGGTCTCCAAGATTTGTATGTGTGTTTTTAAATAGCTGTTTTCTATTTAAAAAAAACAAAACAAATCTGTTCATGTGATGGAGAAGCTGCATTTTCAGAAGCCGTTACTCCAGTCTTCATTCTCCTAATCACATGATTATTCAGAATTTTAAATTGCCTTCAGTTGTGCTTGTATAATATTTTTGTGGAAGTCATTATCCTTTTTTCTTTTCTTAAAAAAGAAAAAGAAAATAACAGCTATTATTTCAAATACAAATCTTATTTAATAATGTAATAACCTTTTTTGTCCCTTCATTTAATGCATCTTTGGTGCATGAAAGTGTTAATCTTGCTCCAAACGTTTAAAAGATAGTGTGTTTAGTCGTTTTTGAATGTGAATATAATTCTTACTTTCTGATCCCATTTTCTCTTGCAGAACCTGATAATGAAGCTTCCATGCAGTGTCCGTCCTCTCGTCCCTGTAGCCCCACTCGCAGTGTGTTAGAACTCCACTCCAGACTCTCCAGCAGCCCACCTAGATCCAGCCCCCTCAGAGCTGGACCCACTTATACATTCAAGAGAGGTTTGCTTCTCTCATATCAGTACAAACAAATACAGCATAGTTGAAAAAAAAAATAAAGTTTTAATTTGTATTTTGCTTTGCACAAAATAACCATCATGATTGTTTGTCCTGTAGCTCAAATGCTCCTGAGCACCAAGAAGAAGAAGCAGTCCCGTTTCCGCAGTGTTATTTCAGATATCTTTGATGGATCCATTCTGAGTCTTGTTCAGTGTTTGACATGTGACCGGGTGAGGATAGGATGCAAGGAGATTTTCTGTCTCTAGAGGGCACCAAACACCAAATCACGTTCATCACACTTTAAAATTTTGGCAACACTTCATTAGCATGCATATTACTAGAATATTAACCATTTATTAGTACTAATTATGCACATATTAATGCCTTATTTACATGGCGTTATTCTACATCCCTAATCCTACCCAATACCTAAACTCAACAACTACCTTACTAACTTTTAATAAGCAGCAAATTAGGAACTTATTGAGGTAAATTAATAAGTGTTCCCTATTCTAAAGTGTTAGCAAAAAACTGCAGGATAGTCTGTCATGGACCATGTAGTTTCCGAGGAGATCCACTTCCAATTCAAATCACATCTAGAAGAATACTGCAACAAACTGTATTCATATCACATAAACTTAGGGGCGTAGGTTTAGTCTTACTGTTGGGGGGAACAACAATAATAAAATTTCGCGAAAGCAATTTTTTGAAAAGGACACAAATAATACAGCTCAAATTGTACTTGTAAGGATATGTATACACAGAGGAAAGTCTTTCTATTAGTGCAGCCTATGACTGTACCAAATTATTTTAGACAACTTCAAGCTGTTGTGGTCGCACTGCAACAGTGCTCGTGTCCGTTGTAGACATTACTATCCATTACAGTGTTGCCAACTCTGCCGTTTTCCCATGGAATTGTGCTACTTTATCACTGTTGCCACGGGTTGAAGCGACCCAATAACAGTAAAGTATTTTACCAGGCGACCCCCTCTAAGCAAAGTTTAGTTTGGGCTAGTTTTGAGTAGTAATTGCACAGGTTTTGTTGTGAAAACCTAGCAACCCTTTCCGTCAAGCCGAAAAATACATTATAATCATCTGTATTAAAGAGAAAATAATCACTTCATCCAATGTTTAAGTGAATAAATTAGACTTGACAGTCTTAATTACTGGAGTTCCACAACTACTGACTTTGCTCTCTCTCACCGGACTTGTGTTTGTGTAGGAAGGTGACTTAGACTTTAAAAAAAGATGGACGACGCAGCTCCTGTTCCTTTCATTATAGAGAAGTGAAGCTAAAGGATCTTAGTATGGCCGCTGCCAACTTGAGTAACATGAGTGACATGAGGTGGAGCCGCGGTATCAAACTCCCGCAGACCCAATCAACCATAACGACACGCCCCATTTATATAGCATTAAATTACTAGCAAAAAATCTAACTTATCACAAAAACGAACTATTTAACATATGTCAGCGTGATAGCAACTACCTTAAATGACCAAAAACATCTTTTTGAAAATTGTATTGGAAGCGTAAATTATTTTTTTATTTTGACTCAAGTCCCATTTGTTTACATGGAGAGGGTGGCGTTTATGACGTGTACTGCAGCCAGCCACCAGGGGGCGATCAAAGAGCCCGCAGCTTCACTTTTCAGGACGTGTGAGGCACACCTGGTAGGTGATGTAAAAGAGGAAAACAGGCATTTGGACCAAAGCACTGTGAGGCAAGGGAGGGGGAGACTCCAAATTATTCTAAACTTAAAACGCGCTTTTACCCTGTTTGCGTTGTTTTATTACTTACACCATTATTTAAAGTATAAAACATTGTTATTTACAATACACAGCATGGTTTTAATCATTTAAGGGGGACAACCTTTAGATGGGGGGAGGGGTCCCGACACCCTCGGGATTTCCACCTGTGCATAAACTAAATATTTTGTGACTGTAGAAGCATATATTTTAAGGGTACGGTGTGTTGTAAACTACAGACCGAACAATGTTTCAAAGAAAATATCTGCCTTTACAGGTTTCAACAACTGTGGAGACCTTTCAGGACCTGTCTTTGCCTATTCCGGGGAAAGAGGATTTGGCCAAACTCCATTCCTCCATCCACCAGAGTGCTCCTGTTAAAGCTGGTGTCTGCACGGATGCCTATGTCACCCAGGGCTGGATCTCCTACATCATGGAGTCTATACGAAAGTATAGTGAGAGAGTGATGGGCAAAAAATTATCAAGATGTAGAAAGAGCAAAATAGGGCTATGACAATTAATTCCAATACAGTTAAAAAATTTGGGTTTAGAAATATTGAAATAAGTCTCTTGTGCTCAGAAAGGCTATGTTTATTTAATCAAACATGCAGTAAAACCTTATGAAATATTATCACAACGTACAATCAGTATTATTTTAATACATTTTAAAATGGTATTTACACTTGTGATGGCAAAGCTGCATTTTCAGCAGCCATTACACCAGTTTTCCGTCAGAATTCATTCTAATATTCTAATTTGGTCAATATTTTTTTTACAATGTTTCATTATGAAATGAAATAACTTTTTTACTTTAGTCTTTACTGTCTCTTTTAAACAGTAGTGTGAAAAAGCTGAATGGAAGACAATGTAATTGTCATGAAAACAATCTTTGATCTTTTAATATAACTATGTGTTTATGCAGGTTTGTAGTGTCCTGTATTCCGAGATGGTTTTGGGGCCCAATGGTAACGCTGGAGGACTGCCTGGCAGCCTTCTTCGCTGCTGATGAGCTGAAAGGTGAGGACATTGTCTTTATCATTTCTGAATGTGCAGTTGCAATTATAAATGAGATAGATAAGAGGGGAAAACATATATTCCCTTTTCCACACTGTTGCACTGCCTGTCAATCCTTAGTTGACTTGATATTTATTTTCTTTCCACCAAACAGGAGACAACATGTACAGCTGTGAACGATGTAAAAAGTAAGTTTTCTTGGTGGAAAAAAGACTGAAATGTATGTGATCAAGATATGTAATAATCTAGTAGTTACTATGCTTTTTAAATATTTTGTAGTCTAATCTAAATAGTACTTATGGTTTTACAGCCAAAATCATATCATAGCTGTAAAGTTTAAATGTTTAAATGATGAAACGGGCTCATTTACTCTACCTTTATCCAGATTGAGAAATGGTGTGAAATATTGTAAAGTTCTGCGTCTGCCAGAAGTAAGTAACCCCCTCCATTTCAATCTGCTCATTTACTGGATCACTACATTTACTTTTCAACAGAACTTGTATTCCTAGTGAGTTTGTACGTAATACCGTTTTCAGATATTGTGCATTCACCTGAAGCGTTTCAGGCATGAAGTCATGTACTCGTTCAAGATAAACAGCCACGTGTCATTCCCGTTGGAGGGTTTGGATCTCAAGCCCTTCTTGGCTAAGGAGAGCCCGTCTCAGATAACTACTTATGACCTGCTGTCTGTCATCTGTCATCACGGCACTGCTGGGAGTAAGTTGCTTCTGTGTAATATTGCGAAATGATTGCGTGGCAGGAACTTTGAGATTTTTTTAATGTGATTTGGCATTTATTAATCACTGGCGCTTTTCCCAGATGACAATTAAGACATTATTTTGTCTATAGATTTAATTGAATGAGATAATGTGTATTTTCCCCCCTGCTGGACAGGTGGTCACTATATAGCGTACTGTCAGAATGTGATCAACGGACAGTGGTACGAGTTTGATGATCAGTATGTAACAGAAGTGCATGAGACAGTAGTGCAGAACGCTGAAGCGTATGTTCTCTTCTACAGGTACACTTAATTTTTTGACTTTGTTATGGTTGTTAAAGGGGTCATGAACTGAGAAATCAAAATATCCTTGATGTTTTGACATCACCTGTGCGGTTTCACATGGAGCAGCATTTACTACACAGAGCCGTTGTTCACTGACAATCTACGCACAACCCCGATCATATTTTGCGCAGCTTGTCAGTGAACAACGGCTCTGTGCAGTAAATGCTGCTCCATGTGAAAACGCGCAAGTGATGGAAATTTACCACTGATTACAGAACCGGCTTTATTTACAGTACATGATGCGCATTAAAAATGGCATTTGATTTATTGTGCACCCCGTACTTTGTCAGTTATTACTGATCGTTTAATATGTATTGAGTATTAAAGCGCTTTTAACCTACATCACAGCACCGTCCCTCTATGAAGGATGTAGGCTGTCAAACATACACAACTTTTAGCCAATCATAGCAGTGGGCATTTCCTTCCAACTCTGAATCTACAATCCACCACACCTACTCAAACTGACCGTTCCGATGAGGGGCCTATTGCTTCTAAATTATGATAACATTATAAGTGGACCTCAGACAACAGTACAAAACATCTCTGTTACTTATGTAATCCTTGTTCCCTCAAAAAGGGACCGACTGAAAGGGAACAAAGGCCGTTCATTACCCCTTTAAGAGTGCACTCAGTAATGTTTTTCCTTATTAAAGTTATGGTGAATTGGAATGAAATGGTAATTCATGCTTGTTGGAAATGTGTTTTCATAATTTTTTAAGATGTTATAACTAATTTTCCCCCATCATTCTTCATGGGCATTTAGTCTTATTAAACCCTGCCCCTTTTCTTACAACCCCAAGCTTTCAATCAGATATGCCTCAGTCCAATCATCAATCAATGGATGGAACCAAGTTCCACCCTAAATGCACTCAGATGTACATCATAACACAGAAGAAAATATCTGTCACGACTGTGCTACACATAATGAAATGAATAGTAATTTAAAAAATATGAGTAAAATGATATTCACTCACATGAATGAAGATACCAGTTGTATCAGTAGCTTAAAAAAAACTTTTTTTATTCTACATGAAGTTGGTTGCCCCTTCATGGAAGCTACCATGTTGACCTGACATGACTAGCATCATAACAAACCATCAGCAAAACACAAAAATTTTTTGCGATTGATTCCAGTTGTATTTATATTATTTTATGACATGGAGTTTATGTTCATTTCTCTTTCAGGAAGAGCAGTGAAGAATCTGTGACAGAGAGACAGAAGGTTGTCGCTTTGGCTAATTTAAAGGAGCCCAGTCTGCTGCAGTTCTACATCTCCAGAGAATGGCTCAACAAGTTCAACACATTCACTGAGCCCGGACCCATCACCAACCACACGTTCCTCTGTCAGCATGGAGGTACAATCACACACAAATACTCACAAATGTATATCTAA
This sequence comes from Carassius carassius, assembly GCF_963082965.1. Taxonomy (NCBI): domain Eukaryota; kingdom Metazoa; phylum Chordata; class Actinopteri; order Cypriniformes; family Cyprinidae; genus Carassius; species Carassius carassius. Next base: position 27,015,781 of record NC_081758.1, on the reverse strand, counting down.
AACTCCTCCACACTGTTCCTTTTCATACCTCTGCTACTTCTGCTGTAATAAAAACAAGTTAACTCAAAAATAGGATGTCAGTTTAAAGTTATACATCTTAATTTTCAGTATTTTAATTAAGGTTATGCTAATATAAACTAAATGTAAGTATTTTAAAAACGTCCGAGGGCCCTCCTTTTGAAGTTAGCTGAGACCTCCTAGCAGAGACCTGTGGTTAATAACCACTGACGTTGCATTAAGTGACACATTAAACTCCACTATTTGGTACAAAATAATGAAATAATCATATTTTATCTTTTATTTTAACTTTTTCACTTAATGTAAGAAGTAAAAACTTGACTCGGGTGTGATTTTATACAGGAATCCCTCCTACGAAGTACCATTATGTGGACGATCTGATTGTGATCCTTCCCCAAAATGTGTGGGAATATCTCTACAATAGGTGAGTTATGCATATCAATGCACATTTCTGATGTTTAGAAAGTCCTCAGGATGTTTACCACCTCAGTAGAATATGGGATGACTTGAGCTTTTGATCTGGTGAAATCAACAAAACCTCAGTCCAACCCTGAGTTCTGTCGGTTCAAGACATCTGGCGTCATGTGTAAGGAACTCCACCAGCAGTGCAGTGTAAACATTGTTGAGTTATGTGTTTGCTCTTTTCACTGGCCATACTTTGAAAGTTTCTTCATGTCTGAAACATTTTTCACAGGTTTGGGGGAGGCCCGGCTGTGAATCACTTATACGTGTGTGCCATCTGCCAAGTAGAGCTCGAGACTTTAGCCAAACGGCGGAAACTGGAGATAGACACCTTCATCAAGGTGGACAAATTACTTCAAGTGGCATCCAAGTCATGAGTGATTAGTGCCTGCTTGAGTGTTGCCCACTTAAAAGTGTACAGTGAGATGCTACCCACCACCACAAGACTGGGAGGAAGCGTATTTGAATACTGTTCCTCAAGGTTATGTCCTCAGATCTACAGCATTTTTATGTAACATGGTGTGGAAATTCCTCTTGGAAGGAGCATAATGTTCTTGGAAGTGCTTGGTGCTCGTAGAGAGCCAGAGTACTGATGAAACACAGACTGCATGCTGGACAGATCAAGGGTGTGATCTGCACTGCAATCTTACCAGAAGTGCAGCATCTGTGAGATGAATCACTAGCTTTGAATCAGACATGTTTTAAAGCTTAAGAAAAATCTAAAGATCATGTTTGAAACTCAGCAGGTTTGAAAAGAGCACACCAGAATGAAATAAAACATAATTGCTGTATAATACATGCTGAAATGCTCTGGTTGGTTAGAGAGAGTTTGATAATCATGAGGATTATATCTCACTCTCTGTTTCTCTTCCTCTCTCCGTCTACAGTTAAACAAGGAGTTTCAAGCTGAAGAAGCTCCTACAGTCATCCTGTGTATCAGCATGCAGTGGTTTAGAGAATGGGAGAACTTTGTCAAAGGCAAAGACAATGGTACAGTCTCATACAAACAGAGTAATACACATATCAGCAAATATATGATACTGTTTATTTATTTACTGGAGAGAATATGCAGCAAAATAAATAATTTACTCTGTGGCATTAAGTTCACTGGCCTGAGGGAGGTATAGAAGTGTCTGCTTATATTGTGCGACCCTTGTGACATGTTCTATTTGTATTTGAACAATTGACAATGTGAAAATCAACATTGACTATTCATATTTTTAAATAGAAAATTGCAGAATTTATTATAAATAATTTATCCTTGCACATTTTTTTTTATTTGTGTGCCCTTGTAAACTTTGAATATCCCCTCCCCCTTACAGCGATGTCTCGTCTCTGATGATGTGTGAGAGCTGGGTAATTAGTTTCACTCACATGAAATGATAAACAATCCAGTCAATTCAAAATGGACAAAAGTTCATCACAAACTCATTTTTTTTGTCTTGTTTTAAGATGCCCTTTACTTGCATTTAATGTAATTATAGGGAAGAACAGTCAATCACAATCTCCAATAAATGCTGACTTGATGGGTTACTTGAAAATGAAAATTCTGTCATCAGTTACTCAGCCTCACATCATTCCAAGCCTGTATGACTGACTGACTTTTTTCTTTACACAAAGATATTTTGAATAATTTGACTTTCACTATTTGGCCAAAAATCACTGCATTATTTTTTCAAAATATCTTATTTATATATTTTACTTGTATTCAATGGAGAAAAGAAAAATGACTGAAGAATGACGCAAGAATGAGTAAATGATAGTGTTTTCATTTTTTGGGGAACTGACCTTTTAAGGTTTTGTGTGAAAAGCATTGCAAAAGTCCATGTCACATTTAGGATTTTTTTTTTTATCTAATAGTACTCCCCAAAAATTGCCTCTGAAACACATTTAAAACATTGCTCTGTTTGTTTGAGTGTTTTGACCAGCCTAACATGGCAACATCGACTCATCCAGTGGCGAGACTTCTAGCTCTGCCAAGACCACCCTCTGTATTTTCAAGAGAATGTTTGCTTATGCACTGTAAAGGTCATTATTCATTTTCATCGCTGCCTCCCTCTCTCCTCTCTGCTCTCTCTTTCTCTCTCTTCTGGTTTAGATCCACCAGGCCCCATTGACAACAGCAAGATTGCAGTAATGAAAAGCGGACATATCCAGCTTAAACAAGGTATGGACTGTGTGTGCATGCGTCAAACTGAGTTGTCTGTGACTCATTTTGTGTTTCAAAACCTTGTCTGACTCGCATATGTGTGTTTGTATATAGTTCATTATCTATGGCTTGGTTTGCAGGCGCAGACTATGGGCAGATATCTGAAGAAACATGGCAGTACTTGTTAACTATTTATGGCGGTGGGCCAGAGATTGCAGTATGGCAAACCATCAGCCCCCCAGACAATGACACACACGGTGAAAGGAAGATAGAGGCAGAGACCAGAGCCCTCTGAAAGGGTAAGACACACACACACACACACATATATATATACTTCTATTAAATTTGCCAAAAGCGACACTAAATGCACTTATAATGTTACAAATTATTTATATTTTAAATAATTTATTTTCTTTTTAACTTTCATCAAAGAATCTTGATATGTGTTTCCACAAAATTATTAGGCAGCACAACGGTGTACAACAATGATAATGAAAATAAATGTTTCTTGAGTACTAAATCAGCATATTATAATTATTTGAATGAATGGTAGTGAATTTCTTTACATTCTATAATAAAATGTCAAACCAAGTATCATTTGTTTGAAACAAATAGCACAACATTATTTTCAAACAAAATAATTTCACAGAACTTTGTTTTATATGAGTAAAAAAAAAAGATGTTGTTCAAAATTAATACAAGTGTTTAGCCACTTTTTGGTTTTCAAATGTTACAGATCGTGTGTGTAGTTAAAGCTGTGTATTACATCTACTCTTCTGGTTTACCTGTGTGAACTTGAGTGGAACCCTTTATACATCCTCTAGTCTGAGAAAGTGAAGTTAGTTCTGAGGAAAGCTCTAGAACCATTAATGCTAGACTTGTTTCATCAGCGTAAGGTATAGGTGTAGACTGGCTGATTCATCACTAAAGAAATGCATCACCCTTGTGTCATAAGAGATTTACAGTGATTCTTCAATTATAGGGGCACTTCTACTACTTAATCTTGAAAATTGTAAGATCTTCGAACTTTGTTTGATCTGATAAAGGTCTTTATTAACTTTCAGATGGATTTTGGTATAATGTGTAATGTTGCTTTTTGATAGTGTGTGAGATTGGCAACATGATTATAATTTTATTATACTTATTTTACATTTTGGAAAATGTGTTGAGTAAGCTATGTTAGCTGTTATGTTACTTGACGTTAACTTGAAGTAAAAAATAACAACTTAAAGTCCCCATGAAATCCAAATGTAAAATTCTTATTTTTTAATGAAATACTATAGTGTTTATTAAGTATCATTTATCTGTGCACTTAATTATTATTTATTTTGTAATTCATGTGCCCTAGTAATCTTTAATCAAAACGACTCCTCTTCCGGTCACGAGCTATGGCGCAAGGGCGGAGCTAGTGAGGCGAGGGGTAAACAACAGGGGGATAACTGAAGCTGAAATCAATGCATTGACTAGTGATGATGCAAGCCAATCGTTTTCCTCAATAAATAAAAAATTTCTTCATGCTAGGGTGTTGGCGGTGAATCCAATGGAGAGAAATCCCCCCACAACTAACAGAAAAACTGGCATTCAGATCTGCCTCCCATTTTGTTAACGATCCAGTCTATTCCCGAAGGATGAAAGCAAGTCCCGCTCTCCCATTTCAGATGCTGCTTCACTTGGATAAGACGTCACAGTTGAGAAAAAAAAGCCAATCACTACTTCCGTTTCATGCCGACCATTAATGGCGCAGTATGTAATATTGACACCTAGCGGCTGAAAAGGGTACTGGAGTGCAAATTCTAAATATTGTTTCTCCCTCCTCACTTTGCGACAGACCAAAACAAAAACAGACATTCTGACATGGAATGCACATTTTCAAAGTAGAATAACTGGCTTTAGCATTGTTTTTGGGGAAACAAGTATGTGAACTTAGCATGTTTCCCGTATATCTGCAAATGTATTATGGTGTTCTTATGCTTTGGTACAGTAAAACAAAATTACATACAGCACCTTTAAAAAAATAAATAAATAAACAGTTTGTTAATGACTCTCTCAGATCTAAAATCTAAAATTAACATTGTGCCAAAAGGGAGGCCCACTGTCTTTGACTTAGAAAACTCCGGACATATACTACTTGGTGCTAGCCTATACTTTAAAATTATGATGTCCCCTAGGATGATTTTGATAGGAAAAAATATAAATAGTTAATTTTATCATGTAAAATCATCCTAGGGGACAGAAAAGTTGCCATAATAACATAATCATATTATTTTAAATATGATAAAATATTCAGTTGTTATTGATAGGTTTTCTTTGTTTCTTTGCTCTGCTGTAGGTAATGAAGACCCATGTGTGGATGACCGTTACAAACTGTGCTTACATTTCTGTCTCACAAGCACTTTGTGAGCATTTCTGTGGATCTGCTATTTCTGACAGAGCTCTCCTTGTGTAGGGTCTTGTTTATGAAGTGAATAAATCTGTTAGCAGACACACACATAAAACATATTTAACATTCACAAACAAGCTTCATTCATGCGTGCTAGTGATATGCTTGTTTCTGTTGTGAGTGGGACTAAAGGTGGTGATGTAAGCCTTTTATCAGTAGCGCAGAGGTGAATACATAATGCATCACGCAGGAAACATTCAAAAGAGCTCTTTGCTGACGTCTACCTGGGCAAAATAAGGCTTGAACTTAGTTCCTGCATGTTTAAAGAAGCTTTCCATGCCACCCAGATCCACTATATCACAATGAAATCAAGCATGTCGACACTTTTGCAATGAATTAATGCAATGAATCATAATGGTTGGGAAGGATTAAACGGTTTCACTATTTCACATCAAAGTGAGTTCTGTTTTAAGTTCCAAGTCACTTCCTACCTCTGTGATTAATGAAAACCATTTCCGGTTTCTGATTCATCTTAAGTAGCAACCCGCTGTGACGTCATAGGTGGCTTTGCCTTTTCATGTTGATGATAAAAGTTTTCTTTAATCTAGGACTGTTTACTCAAATGCTACTGAAATTTGACTATCATCATACAGTATAAGATCATATTTAATATTATAAGCTCAGGATGTGGTTTTTTGTCTGCCATTTAAATATTACATTTTGTTTTAATGCACTTTACAGTCCTCTGTTTTGGCATAACCCCATGCTCTGGGCCAATTAAAGGAAGTGAATCTTTCCTGGATATCCCCATTTCAGTGCCCCAGCTCTGACACAGGGTTGTGCAAGCTACTATATTTGTTCAGTATTAAATGGTCATCAAAATTTTCTCCATTTCCTCAGACTGGCAAAAACATAATACCCTCAAATGCTTGATGTACTGTCTGTTAAAAGCTGCATCATGTATTTGTTACAATGTTTTAATGATGCAGTACAACAGCCCCAAATGATACTAATGTAACTAAACTACATTTCACTAAGGAAATGTGCAATGAGGTGTATCAGATGTGTTACAAAATGTTAATAGAATGCTGTTATACTAGTTCAAGTATGATAAAATGTAACAGTTTTTATTTATGAAATTTATGAATGTCTTCTTTTCTCATAAGCAGGTCAGAATTGTGCAGAATTGCTGAGTTGTGTATAGGACTACATGGTCTGTTACATATTTTGTTGCAGGAACTTAAAATTCCTAGGTAACTTCTGATGTAATGTTTTTTTTTTAACCCAAGCGATTTAAATGTTAAGATTTGACAAATAGAAATAAAGCCTGTTCTTTCTCCACAGTGTCTGTTTCTTTTATTTTATTAGTTGATATACAGGACACCTCTTGTGACCATACTGTTGTTCCCAGAATTGTCTCCCTCATCGATGAGCAATGGCTGTGCTGGGATTAAACTCCAGTTATAAACTTCAGATCTGTTTTGCAAAACCTAAACCCATTCCCACACTTGTTAACACTGAAATGGAAATTGTTTCTTAACTAGCATTCTAATTGTTCTTTATTTATCTAATGATTTCAAATAATTTATTTAAAGGTGACATACTATGCCCCTTTTTACATTATGTAATATAGGTCTCTGCTGTCCCCAGAATGTGTCTGTAAAGTTTCAGCTCAAAATACTCCACAGATCATTTATTATATCATTTTGAAAATGCCTATTTTGAGTGGAAGCAGAAACATGCTGTTTTAGGTGCCTGTCTCTTTAAATGAAAATGAGCTGCTGCTCCCCACCCCCTTTTCCGTCATTACAGCTCGGACCTGCTAAAAACCTCTGTTTTGGTTCTGATTATCTTATTTATTGCACTTGAACCATAGTTTCTGAGATAGGGTTTTCTGAGTGCACCCATCTGAAGCACATGGACAGAAAGTGGCTGGCACAACATGCAAGTACTAAACTAAGTTCTCATTCACACACAAGTTTACATTAAAAACACACATGCGTTTCAAAAACAGTCATTATGTCAGGTTATTTAGTCATTATGTCACACACACAAGATGTTACATCGAGTGATTCGTTCGCGAACCGGATATCACTTAACTGCAGTGTTTTGAACTCTCTCACAACAGACACGGAAGAGAAGACAATGCTGAATAAAGTCGTAGTTTTTGCACCAAAATGTATTTTCGATGCTTAAAAAAATTCTAACTGACCCTCTGATGTCACATGGACTACTTTGATGATGTTTTTCTTACCTTTCTGGACATGGACAGTAGACCGTACACACAGCTTCAATGGAGGGACTGAGAGCTCTCAGACTAAATCTAAAATATCTTAAACTGTGTTCTGAAGATGAATAGAGGTCTCACGGGTTTGGAACGACATGAGGGTGAGTCATTAATGACATAATTTTTATTTTTGGGTGAACTAACCCTTTAAAACCTGGAAAAGACAGATTTTCATGATATGTCACCCTTAAAATACATTGTGTACATAGGGTTATTTTTGTCTATTAATATACTTTAATTATATTTATAATAAAATAATTTATATTTTTTATTGAGCTTTTTCATTTTAGAACTTATTTTGTGTCATTCAGTTGCCAAGGTAATTTTTTATTTTTTTTTATTTGTTTATTAATTTATATATCCTAATTTCAATTAATAAAATCAGTTTAATTAGTTTTAGTCAACAATAACAGCTAAAACGAGAAATAAATAGCTCTAATTTTCAACTAATAAATTATTTAGTCTGTTTCTTAATGCCTATTATTCTCTGCATACTATCTACCTACCTAAAATTATTTATTTGCTATTATGTTTATATACATATACACACACATGAAAAGCGTTGTTCTCGAGCTGAGCTTTTCCATGGGTCCATCATATGGATAAAAACTGCGTTATTAAATTTTTAGGGATTCATATTTAGCTCCCAGAGCCCCAGCACGATGTACATTTTAGGACATCCTCAGACCTCAGCCATAAAATGAAAAGGCATTCTTTAAGCTTGCTGAGGAACAACTCAATGCTACCTTCATGCTCTGATCTCTGCAACCCCCCACCCTTCGTCTCCATCCTCCCTTTGTCCTCAGACAGCCTCTGGAATATTGCTTCAATCAGCTGCCGAATAATCTGACAGTGAAGGTGAATATTTATATGCAGAGCTCGCTATCAATGCTGATGTCATTGTAAGTCCACTTTCTGTCTGCAGGCTGAAGAAAGGAGAGCGCAGGAGGGGGATGAGAGAAGGAGCCCACCCAACTGAGCGCCTGTCTGTCTGCTGCAAAACGGATTGTAATTTTCTTCCCAAAGTGAGTCGTCATTCCTCTCTTTTTGCGCAATTGCAGCATCTGGCTTCCATTATCTAAACGGTCATTTCTGGAAATCAACATGTTTTGTGTATGACGTGGACAATAACATCTTGCTGGTCTACTGTGTCTAAACATTAGCATGTGTAGCAACAGCAACAGATAAACATTGCATTTCTGAGTCTCAATGAGATCAGGTTATTGTTAGTCAAGATTATGTTTACATTAATTGTTTATATTAACTGATAGTACCATGTGAATAAATTAACAGCCTTGATTAATAAAACATCAGTTTATAACTTTTTAACTGAATTCATTTTTAAAGAAATTATATATTTAGGGTATGAATAACAGTAACATTACTGTACACAATGCACATAGGTGCAAAATCATAATTTTCACTGTCAACATTGTAAGTTATTAATAAAAAAAACTTCCTGTTTTATTAACAATTACAGTGGTATAAAATGTATCCAGATGGTTCAGAAAAGCCTTTTATTTGGTGGAAATCTTCACTAATGACAAAACTACCTGTTTTATGCAGATGAGGTTTGGTAGCTGCACTTTCTGCTCAGACTCATTGCTTGTGAACACTCCCTCTTTGTCTTGCTGCTTTGTAAAAGTTTCATGTTTCGAAGTGTATTGAAATGGCCTTTTTAATATAACATACCCCAATATTTACATGAGGTAATATCCTCATTGCGGTGAAATGTATTTTTAATAGACTTTGTTATTAACACGTGCAGAGCTACATCTCTGTCAGCCCTTCACAGATTTATTGCTCAAACTGTTCAAAGCTAAGACCTGTTAAACGTTTTTCAGATGCACTCTTATTAACAAATACAACACCTGATGCTGTAATCACACTGTAATATAATGATTTGATAGAAATGAATATTCTTAAAACGACTGAGCAATTGCATGAGGTATTGAAATCAGAGTTTGCGTCAGTCGATATTGAGCATTTAATTGTTCATGCTCATTTTCCCGTTTTTACATTTACATCACCTTTGTTGTGTAATTTAAAATTATCTTTTAAGTCCCCCTGCAGTTACTAATTTGATCCCTTAAAATTCATCTTTGATAACCTAAATGACACAGTTAAATATTTTTCTAAATGTTTCTTTATGTAGTGATCTGTTTAAAATGCTCACAGCTAATAATGTGTTGTTAATGTTACACAAACCATGTTCCTGTTCACCATCTCAGACAGTTACCTTCTAAAAACCAACATCCTTTGGTAGAAACACTTTGCTCCAAGTTGATGGGATTAGTTACATGTTTGTGAAGATGGGGCTATTTTAAACCACAATTTTTGAGACTTTGGTAGGCCTATACTGCGATTTAAGTGGAAATGGGAAGCAGTGGTGTTGACCGATGAATTTGCACATGGTTTGTCTTTAAGCATATTAAAAACACATATATAAGGTTTATAAACAATGTTATAAACCTTATTTTCTCCACAGTGGGTCTTCAAAAGCAATAACTTAATGTTAAATGTAATCTTTAGCAAGTCCATGTTTCATACTGTACATTCAAATTTATTTGTAACATGAAAAACGATTGTTTTTAGTATAAAACAATTCTGACTGAATACCTAGGCTGGTATTTTAATTCTTTTACCCAGAGTTCTTGTAAACAGCCATCCATGTTAGGGTTTAGTCAAAAGCTAATTGTTATGAAATGCAGATTATCTCTGATGCCAGTAAGTTGAATATGTTATGTTTCTTTCTCTAGGCTGAATGATGGTCCGAGTGATGTGCATGGAGTGAAAACACCACAGAGACTTTAGCAACAGTGGCGACAGTGATCAGTGTCACACCCAGGAATCTCAGGGTGGGAGGATGCAGCTTCACTCATCTTTGACTATGGCATAATATGGACTGCATTAGCTTCCGATATTCTATATGTTTAGAAAGTAATGTGCGTTCAGACAAAAAGAAAGAGGTGTGGTACTGCAGTTTTCAGATAAACACTCATCTGCGATATCATATCCAGTTTGTCTTGTTTCTAACTGACACTAAGAGATTTAAATATTTCTGACCATGTTCCAATATTTGCACTACACCTACTACACTGACCTCGTAAACTTATGAACTTTCAATAATTCCCTGGCAGACTTCAGTCTAGCCCAGATCTGTTTGTGGTCTGCAGTGCACACTCTACAACGATTTGACTCAGAGTCCTTCTGTCTTTTCTTGTCTCAATGCATCCGTTTCAGTTTTCATCTTGTACTCCACCTTGTAATTGTCACTACCTCCAGGCGGGGGTTTGAACAAAGCATTCCTAGTAAAGACCTACCGAGACATAGTTGCTTTCTCACGCTCTCTTTTCTTTTCATATAGCTCTTTTCACACAGACTCATTCACTGTTTGCCATCTTATGTTGCATTCAACCATGTGACGAGTCCAAGCTGCTGTTAATCAGCGACTGTGTGACAGCCAGTGCTTGAATGAGTAAATGCCTCTTCACTGCAGATGTGTTTCAGTACCTTTTAAAAGTTGATGTCATATAGTGTTTTGTTTAGTTTTTATATGATGCCATAAAGGTTTCTGTTCTAGAAAGCAGTTATCATCTGACCACATTTTGGAAATAACAAACAGCAATGGGTTGTGCCATTTGCACACAGTTGATTGATATGTGGAGTGTGTCTGGCTCACAAAGAGGCCAGATATCAATGGACATGTCTCATTTGCCAAAGGTCACTCAGCAGGACTACCACAGACTCTCGGGCCTCCACTATACTTCCTCTTTCTCTGATGCGGAGGACTGTTGTGATGACATCACAAGCACAAGCTCCTCCCCCTCCTCGAACTATCTCAGAATAGACTGTTGATACTTGTGGTTTCACACTTCTGCAGGATACTCAAACCTTGTGCCAAATATTTCCATTCTTTTTTGGCTCCAAATTCTGTCACTTGCAATATGACAGTGTGACACTGAAAGATGCTTAGTCTGCCCAAATTAAACTAATGAGGTCCTTGTCTTGACTGTGTGGAAAGGAATTGTGCTCTCTGCATCCACAATGTTCCCCAGTTCAGTTCCTGCTCAATTTGAGCAACAAACCCATTATTGTCAGGGAAAAGCGATGGGTCTAGCTGTTATGGATGCTGAAATTGGACCTTATTCATTTAGAATCACCTTTTCTTTTATCATTCTGGATAAAAGAACACTGGTTTGGGAATAGGAATGCAGATTCTATGATGATAAGACTTTAATGGTTTCTTCTCTGAGTAAGGAAAACCTTCAAAATGAACATTGTGATAAAATGATGCTGTTGTTTTAAGCCTAAAAAAGTATATATGTGGCTCCTCTGTGTTTTTTTCTATTTATCTATTTATTATGTTTTTAAGATCTGATTAAACAGTACTGTTAAAGCCTTTAAAGAGTTGAATCTAATCACAAGGGTCTAATAATTAATTGCTTGCTGTGTTGCTGCACTTAAAAGGATATTTCACCCAAAAATGAAATTACTGTTATAATTTATTCAAGGTCAGGGTCCAAACCTGTATGTCTTTCTCTTTCTTCTGCAGAACAGAAAATATTCTACAGAATTGTATGAAAAAAAAGGATATGCCTTTTCACCTCTTGCTTTTAAAAGCGCAAGAGGGTAGTGGAACAGGGGCGTTTTGCAAGGGCTTGAGATGAAAGTTTAGATAGCTAGTGAACGTTTACAAAACAAACAAACAAAACTATTGAAAGGTAGTTCAGTGGAATGCAAACAAGCTATATGTGAACAGCCCCTTACAGAATTCTGAACGCGTTGTTGTATTTTACCGTGCTGCTTTATATAGTTTTTTTTTCTTCAGTTTTTTTTTAATGTAAACATGGCTTGACCGACATGTTTGACCATTGCATGTGTGAGTGATGGCCGTGTCAAATTAAAAAATATAGCCTAAGTGTCTTGAGACCTTTTTTTGGTCCCACTTTATATTAGGTGGCCTTAACTACTATGTACTTACATAAAAAAATAAGTACAATGTACTTATTGTGTTCAAATTGTATTGTAAAACATTTTTGCTGCTATTGAGGTGGGATAGGGGTAAGGTTAGGGAGAGGGTTGGAGGTATGGGTAAGTTTAAGGGTGGGTTAAGGTGTAAAGTATGGGTCAACAGTGTAATTATAAATGTAACTACAGAAATTAAATACAGATGTAATTACATGTAGTTTTTTTTTAAAATATAAGTACAATGTAAAAACATGTATGTACACAATAAGTACATTGTACTAAATTATTAATTAAAATGTAAGTACATAGTAGTTAAGGCCACTTAATATAAAGTGGGTCCCTTTTTTTTCATTCCATACCCTGTTTTCTTCCCAGTGTTTTCTTTTAACCTTCAGTTCCTGTATGTGTAGAGGCTTTCAAAGCCATTGTAACAGATTGAAAATTACATATTTAACTTAACTAGGCTATTAAGTAACAAATTGGTTTTGTAGATTTTCTTAGTAGCCTATATAAGACGGGCAGGGGAAAAACGGAAGTCTGTACTTTCAGTGAAAGTGTTTGTTATTGGAAATAGGTTGGGCTAAACGGTCTGGAGTTCGCATATAAAAACTTCTCCAAACGCGTCTCCATCATAGCGTATACACACACACACACACACACACACACACGTACACACCCACGGACTCAGTGTGTCGAAGTCAAGATGCTCGGAAGCGATGTGCTTTTGTGCTTCATCTTCTACAGCACGCTCCTAGTCTTAAAGATGTATATCATTGCCATCATCACGGGCCAAGTGAGACTTAGGAAAAAGGTAAGTTGCGGAACTTTTTATTCATACTTGTAAAAACAGTTTTCATGCTACTGCACCAAACACACCGACGCGAGAGAAGCGTTCCTTATGGAAGCGCTTCTTTGTCGCGTCGAGCGTGTGGAGTGTTTTTGTTTTGAGAAATCCGTATAGTCCGCATATTGGTGCTGTCTGGATTAACTTCTAAAATCGCTGAAGGTAGTTCAAATATGTGTTTGAATAGAATGACTTGACATCTAGATTTTCTGTGTTGTAAAACAAATGTTTGTTTGACAGGCGTTTGCTAATCCAGAGGACGCTGAGAGACACGGAGGTGTGCAGTTCTGCCGCACTGATCCATATGTGGAACGCTGTAGGAGGTAAGAGCACAATACTACACTCTTGTGATGCTACTAATTAGAGTGCAACTACACAAACATGTATATAAACTTTATCTTTTCCTTTTTTCTTTTTCTTTTTTGCCATGTTACACCTATTGCATGTCAGTATTAATGATTTACCATAACATCAGCAATGTAAAGAAACAGCTTTAAAGAATAATAACAAAATAGCACAAAAACAATATGACATTTAATACAAGAAATGTAAATATAAGATATATGAAAAGTACAAATACAAAAGCCTCAAAGTGCCATTTGAACTTGTATTTTAAAATGAGCATTTTTGTAAGGCTCCCATGTACGTTCAGTTATTTCACTTTAGGAAAAAAAAAAAAACTATACATTGCCAATAAAGAGGCTTTTGCATTTGATCTGATGATACGTACATTAGGTGAATGTATTTTAGGGGGTTTTATGTTTCATTTCTATGTAACATTGATACACTGTAATTTTGTACAGTGAATTTCTGGCATTTTTATAATCAAACTTATTATACTATAGTTATTTACTATTAAATGTATTTGTATTTCCTTAATTTCCATGTACATGTTTTCCGTTTATCTTCAAACATTAGTTTTTTTATTTTTTTTGGTCACATGGTTTAAATTTTCTGGCAGGAATATTTTAAAATGAGTGTTTCTGGTCTGTAAAAACATTGCGTGTCTATTGGGAAAGTTAAGCTTTAGTCTTTTTCCCAGTGGGCCCATTTAGTTGGAAAAACTGCAGGATGTCTGGCAGATTTTCTTTAGTTATTTTCTGTAGTTTCGAAATCTTTGGAAAAAGAATACCGGTATGACAGATATGTGTGAAAGTTCACAGGTCCACAATAGGAAGTATTTATAATCCATAATAGACTACATGAAGATAAGATATCTTTATTTTCCCAGTTGCATTATTTTTAGTCAAAAGTTCTAAAGGTACACGCAGTCTCCAGCTCAACTTCTCTCAGTATGTGTATTTATGTATGTGGACGCATGAGAGAAAGAGAGACAGTGTATTATGAGACTACACACTTTAAAACAATCTTAGACTTGGCTACCTGTTAGGAAACATTCATTACTTTAAGCTGCAGGCCACTGCAGGGTACTTCACGTGTTTTGTTTGGCAGTTTCTAACTTATCTTATGGAAACTTGCCTGCTCTGCCCAGTCACAGTCCGCTCCACTCTGAAAATGTAGATTGCTCTGAAATCCCTCAATTTATATATTGGCGCTGGAAATTCTTGTTTCCAGTAAATAAATAAAGAAGGGTATTCACTGATGTGTCCTGAGGACCTGAGAATAGCTTGTAGTTGCCAGATTGGTAAGATACGGTAGGCTAGCAGGAGCAAGTCCTGACAAGACCGTTATCTGACCCTAATTGCAATGCATTCACAAAGGTATTTCACTACAACCCAGTGGCTAACAAATATGTACAAGTGAACAGAAACAGGATGACAGTGTTAAATAAAACTAATGGTTGAAAATTCGTGTTTGGATCAACAACTTTATGTTTGAAACCAAAAATGGTATCAGTGACAAACAGACACATTCTTGATCCTTGGAGAAGTCTACAGAAGGAAAAAAAAGACGTAAACAAGACATTTCTATAACCTGTTAAGATAATTATCTTATATTAATTTTATATTATGATAAATCACCATAATGTTTCTCAATATGATAAATTGTATTATATTTTATTTTTTAAAAATTATTAATATTATTTAGTTACAAAGCGATTTGGCAGATCACTATAGAATTAAAAGATGTGTGGTCACAGGTCACTCCTGTTGCATACAATCAGATTATTTATCAGGATCTAAATCTCGAACATTTTCTAATAATGGATGTGGAAAATGGTGATTGGCACACAAGTGAAAGTTATTTCCTTTTTTAAAAGTGAATCTCAGCAGGGAATGACATATAATGGAAAGTCCTGCGTCAAAGAGATGGGGAAGAATCTGTGTAATCACAAGGATGACCAAGCACTGTTACGTAGCTGCTGTGCTGAGTTAATAATGGGAAATGTGATTGACCATAATGTATTCATGGAATTATGACTTTCAACATAGTATGATTAATTTCCGTTAAGCAGGTACAAAAAAACAGCTTCCTATTGCTGTGACTTGTTCATGGGACAACCACTGCCATGACGCACTGTGAGAGTGATTCAGAGTGAAAGTTAATTTACATCACAAGATTGTGTGAAGTTGGCCATGTTCACTGTCCAGGCATACTGCCATCAGACAGAGCCAGACAGTTTACAGCTGAAGCCCTGATCAAAGCCAGATGTTGAGTGTACATTCCTCAGCTCTTGGGTTCTGAGAAAAGCAGTTTTCCATATGTATTTCTACAGTCTGGAACATTCAAGATACCTCAAAGAGCTATTAAATCAATTACAGCGCTTAGAGTATAATATTAGCAAAAAGGAGCTGAAAGAGAGGCTAAAAAGACAATGTGGGAATGCTTGAAGGATGTGGTCAAAACTGAAAAAGAACTATGATTAAACAAGCATGGTCATGCTATGCAGAACTATAACATCATTCATAAATGGCAGCATAACTATTTGTTCAGCTTCCAGAAGTTCTCCTTCTCTTTACACTCATATTAAATGTCCTTATTTGTGGTAACTGTTTGTGTTGTATCATGTGTTTTTTTTTTTTTCAGAGCACACTTGAATGACATGGAGAACATTTTCCCCTTTTTATTTCTCGGAGCCATCTACTCCATGACAGGCCCCTCGTATGCAGTTGCACGACTTCATTTTCTGGTCTTTTTCCTGGGTCGAATTCTTCACAGCGTTGCGTACCTGTTGGCACTCAAAGCACCGACACGTTCATTTGCATATGTCATCACTCAGGTGCCTTGCGTTTCCATGGCAATACAGATTATCCTGGAAGTAGCCTCATTCGCTTAACCCTCTCAATAATGGACTTCTGTGATTGATCAAGACTTATGGTTACAACTGTGATGGACTGCTTTACAGACTTACTCAACACTCAGCATCTCAACACTAATTGAATTCAAATTTCACTTTAACATCAGACTTAATAGCTTTGTTCTTAAATCCCAACATGCATTGCTGTTTTTTTTTTACGGACACTATGGTTTGTATTGTGGTTTGGTATGTGTATTGTCGTATTAGTGTACAAATGAAGGTTATTTAATGTGATTTATTTTCACAATCAGTTTTGCATATACTCGGCATATTTATATATTTGATACAACAGGGCTTATTCTCTTTGAATGGACCTCAAGTCTATAGCGCAGCTGTTACTTGCAAGAATTTTGGTTCAGTGACCACCAGCTTTTCACTTTCATACTGCAAAGCTTATATAAGCAATTACTGCTGAGGTCAGTTCGGGTCCATGTGACTGTTCCACACTTGTCAAAATTCCTCTGTTATTATAGACCATGAGCCCTACAGTGCCCAGGCCTTTCAAATTTATTGTAGCGTTAAACATAAGCCGTTGCACAAACCCTGTCCTTCCTCTTTGTCCACCAGGCTTTGGGTTTACAGCATTTAGAGAACAGCGGGGTGCTTCACTGAGGTTTTTGTCCTCAAAAATGCTAATTTTGGTATAATGTCATGGTTGTGGCAATTCACCACAAAGCAGTTTTGTTATATAAATATTTTCTGTTTTCAAGGTATTATTTTTTATTTTTATAATATCATATAATTTGTGTAGTGATGTTAAAGTTTCTAAAGTGAAAATCATAGTTTTTATAATAAAGGAATAATGAAAGGTTTTGTGTGTTCATGGGTAATTGTGATACTTTATTGACTCATAAAGAAATGAGAGACAGTGCACACTGCATATGTTAAAAACAAGAGCTCGGAGAGAAAGGGATAAGAGAGAAAAATCAAAGGAGATGGATAAGAATTGCTGCCAAGATAAATATAACATGGCAGACCATTGCTACTTCTTGGTACAAAAAGGGCAGGAAAAAGACTGACAGGAAAAGATAGACAGGTTCAGGAAAGTTATGTTTTTGCTTCACATTAAGATAAACCAGACCGCATTATCAT
Organism: Carassius carassius; assembly: GCF_963082965.1. Classification (NCBI taxonomy): domain Eukaryota; kingdom Metazoa; phylum Chordata; class Actinopteri; order Cypriniformes; family Cyprinidae; genus Carassius; species Carassius carassius. The sequence continues at coordinate 26,998,319 of NC_081758.1, read as the reverse complement.
GGATACCACAAATGTCCTGACTCAATCTTAATGAAAACTCCTCTGCCTCCAGTGGTGGAAGTAAATCAGGATAAATATGTGAAAGGACAGCAGAAAAGTGATCTTGCTGGAGAGCATGATGGGAAGTGGGTGTTTGAGTTTGCATTTGAATGAATCTAATGATACATAGTGATCTGAAACATGCCCTTGCTTGTCAGTTTCATACATGCCTGTGTGCTCTGAAATTAAATCTACAGAGATGTTCATAAGAAAGCCTTCAAAAAAAAAAAAAGGGGAAAATATGGTGATAAACTGGGTCATATCCTGTTATTAAAAAAGTGCAAAAATAAAACAGCTTGTTGTGAGTGGGCCAGTACTCTTAAAGGGACAACTTTGCACATTTGTAATCTCTGTGTAAATGCATTTATGCCACCTCTGAGCAGTTTCTAAGAGTCTGTTTGAAGACACCTATGCCACTTCAGAAGCACTTTCATTCCACCTTATTATAAATTTGGCATTAGAGTTGTAGTATGTATCCTACCCATAAGGCACTACTTTTAACCTTTTAGGTGTAAATAAGGTACAAAGATGTTCCTTTAAGAGTACTGCCTGTAGTTGAGCTGTTTTGAGAGCAGCTTTTCTAAATTATTTAAAATATATATATTTTTTTAAATAATGCCAATAAAAAAGGTAAATTAACATTTACTCTATTATATTGGACAAGCCACAATTCAAAAGTATGCACATTTTTTTGACAATATTAATAAAAGTGCTCATACTCAATCTGAAAAAGCAATATAAACAGAAATTTTAGCAGTGGGCGAATTTCCAAAATTAATATTTATATGAATATTCACAGTGAAACACCTGGTTTGTCGATGAAACACTGTCATCAGACTTTACTCAGGGTTGCACCACATTTAGTTTTTGGCAGGGATGAAAACCAGGGCTCTCAAGTTATAGCAAAAGTTTGGCGTGAGATTAGGGGAGGGGCCACTCAAAGGGGAGGAGCCATTCAAATATTTGCAGCACCCAGTTCTCTCAAGTTTTTGCTAGGAGTTCAGTTTTACCCATTTGTTTATAATCGACCTGAACAAATAGAAATGATAAAAACTGGTAAATCTGATAAAAAAAAGAAATTCCATCCAAATAAAATAATTAGGTTTATTTATTTCAAAAGTATCAAAAATAAAGAGAGAGAGAGAGAGAGAGAGAGAGAGAGAGAGAGAGAAAGAGCACATTTCAGCTTATAAATGTTTTTTTTGGTTTTTTTTACACATTTTGATGTCTTGATGAAGGGGATAGGGGGCTTCCACTTAAAGCACTGTGACTCAAGGCCAGACATTATCACAGTCATTCTTTCCAGAGCCAAACCGTTCCTAGTTTTGGTTTGGATGCTCTCTGCATCTGCATCTGAGTGGACAAGCAACAGTGCTTTAAATGGGAGCCCTCTCTCTCTCTCTCTCTGGGATTAGGTCAGTAAGAATAGTAATAAATTTTTCCGTACATTTCTGCCATAAACGGAGTCACCACTGATAAGCTACTACAAAATATTAAAGAAACATTAATTTTCTGTACAGTTGCTTTGCCATGATTTGTATCGTAAAATGCACTATAATCTAAATTGAATTGAAAAAAAAATTGAACTGAAAGGGATAGTTAAGAGCTTTAAAGTTTGTTTCCTCCCAGCATTCACTTCAGTTATAGATTGTATTTGAATTGATGGTTTGGTATTTAAGACTTTTATGGCATTTTAAAGTTTCAAAAAAGTTTAAAGAGAACAATATTTTTTTTTTCTTGAAGGGGTTTTAATTTTTTGATTTGAAGAAAATGGTTTTCTCATGTGAATCCCTCATGGAGGCTGTTGTATAAACCTCCAATTCTTTAAAAAAGTGGAGATCTACAGTGTAGAATACTTCACAGTGTACTGGCTACAAACACCTTTGTTTCTAAATTCAATGAAATGGTTTTAACTGAATGTTGTTCTTTTTAGGCTTCTGACACCGCATTTCATGTATTTTGTGAGTGTTCAAGACTGGCTCCACTTTTTGTATTTTTGGAAAAATTTTAATGGGATTTTCTTTTGCAAGTACAACTATCATGGCGTGAACGGTGTGTGCTTGCCAATTTTTTTAATGGGACACATTGACTTAGCAATTCTAAAAAATAGAAATGCTAGCCTCTATAATTTCTTCAACAAAAACATATGGACATCACAACCCTTACAAAAACTAATCCTTGGTTTTATTGAAGTAAAATTTTCTTTTGTGTCATTTCTGAATGTTTGAGACTATAAAATCAATCAGACAACTGTATTAATAAACCCATATCCATAGGCAACTGTCTGGCTACGACTGTAATTTGTAAATACTAAAATTTAATTAGAATTTAGTTATTTATCTTTATATTTTATTTGACCCCTATAGAAGGTTTTTTTTTTTTAATTCCATAATAATTTGGGGAAGCGGCACAACAATACAATTCTGCATGGGCACCTATTTGAACAGCAGCGGCCCTGAGAACTTCCCTCTGTATTTGACCATTAATTATAGCAGGACAAGCTATCAATTATTTCTCAGCATATGAAATACAAGGTGTGGCGTGAGGGTGTGTGAACGGACTGAAATGAGCGTCTCACGGTGAATGCGTGAGACTTGAGAGCCCTGTGAAAACAATACTGTGAGGGATAGAAGTATAGCCTACAGTGCGTTCAATGGATTCTACTGTTTAACAATATACCGACTGTTTAGCTCATGATAAAATAAATATTCATAAAATAATAAATAAATAAGCAGCAAAAATAAACAATAAAACAGTTGTAAAAGTTGTGAGTTGTGACAGAACCGTTACAGTACCCTACTTGACATCAAAGCCTCGTTTTCATCCTCGTTAAATTCAGTATGGCGTATAACCTGATTGAGGTCGTGTTAGGGCTATGGATGAGCTTTAGAGACAGGGACCAATCAGGTAGCAGCTTTTCACCTTTCAGAAATTTGCAGATTCGGCGTCCCCGAGGACAACCACCACGGCATGCCGCGCACACGTCTCAGCGAGGATTGTGTTCTCACATTGATAACGAACTCTGCGTAAGTTTTTCCAAGAACAGGTGCATCTCAATAAATTAGAATGTTGTGGAGAAGTTAATTTATTTCAGTAATTCAACTCAAATTGTGAAACTTGTATATTAAATATATTAAGTGCACACAGGCTGAAGTAGTTTAAGTCCTTGGTTCTTTTTAGGGGTGCTCCGATCACGATCGGCCGATCGTTATGCGCATCTCGTCAGTAAAGCCGGTTCTCTAATCAGCGGTAAATTCCATCAGCTGCACTATTTCACATAGAGCAGCTGTTACTACACAGAGCCGTTGTTAACCGAGAAGCTGCGCAAATCCACGTGGTCCAAAGTCCTCTTTTAAGATGAGAGCAAGTTTTGTATTTCATTTGGAAACCAAGGTCTTTGTGTCTCGAGGAAGGGTGGAGAAGCTTATAGCCGAAGTTGCTTGAAGTCCAGTGTTAAGTTTCCATAGTCATTTGGTGTGCAATGTCATCTGCTGGTGTTGGTCCACTGTTTTTTTTTGAAAACCAAAGTCACTGCACCGGTTTACCAAGAAATTTTGGAGCACTCCATCCTTCTTTCTGCTGACCAGCTTTTAGAAGTTGCTGATTTCATTTTCCAGCAGGATTTGGCACCTGCCAACATAAGTTGGTTAAATGACCATGGTGTTGGTGTGCTTGACTGACCAGCAAACTCACCAGACCTGAACCCCATAGAGAACCTATGTGCTATTGTCAAGAGTAAGATGAGAAAAATGAGACCAAACAATGCAGATGAGCTGAAGGCCACTGTCAAAGAAACCTGGGCTTCCATTCCACCTCAGCAGTGCCACAAACTGACCACCTCCATACCATTCTATATTGGTCTTATGAAGTATTCTAATTTGTTGAGATAGTGAATTGGTGGGTTTTTGTTAAATGTGAGCCAAAATCATCACAGTTACAAGAACCAAATACTTAAACTACTTCAGTCTGTGTGCTTTGAATTTATTTAATACACAAGTTTCACAATTTGAGTTGAATTAGCTACTAAAATAATATGAACTTCTCCACGACATTCTAGTTTATTGAGATGCACCTGCCTATAAATGGAAAAATTCAGTTTGGGCTGCAAGAAGCCAGAAATGTCCTATTAAAATTAAACGACGTTTCTCCGAGTCTGAGATTTGAATTCGAGACGTTTTCAGCACATTGTGAAAACAGCACTGTATCATCTGTCTGTTTGGATTATATGAAATATTTAATTATGTAATTTGATATGTCATTGAGGTTTTTATGATCATTAATTGATTCTTGTATTTTATTTTCCAACAAACCTTGATGGAAGCATTCATTTAAAAACCGTGGAAAAGTTTTACTTGTAGGTTTAGCTTTGCATTAGCCTACAATATGGCACGAATCTAATGTGTGAATTGGGTAAAGTTGGTTTTATATTCAGACATTCGGACTTCCGCGTTCAATAACTTTGTTAATATGCACTTGAAAAAGCCACTTTCGGTCAAGTATCATTACCGACCATGATGAGCACAAATCATAACACATTTTTATGTCGAACTCGACGTTTTAAAGAAGCTGACAAACACACTTACCTCTATGGAGTGTCGTGACATCATCCTTATTTTAGGGACTATCTACAAATTACGTGTTTCTATTAAAAATAAATAAAAACGTTTTTATTTATTTGCCTCCAAATGAACAAGAACTGTGTTGATTTGTTGGTTTTAACAATGACATGATTTATTTCAATAGGTTTTGAAAGCATGGTTCAACTTCTCTGAAGCAAGTTGGAACATCTTGTCTGGACCCTACAGAACATACTACAGCCCATGTATTGCTGTTTTATTCACCTCTGTTTTTCTACCACCTATAGGTCATTATAAAACTTCGTCCTTTCGTGTTGACATCAAATAAGAACTTGCTGACTTGAACTCTGCTGCTGTCTCGAAAAACCGTTTAATATTAGACCACTGTGGTTACAATATTAGACCACACATTTTTTTTTAATACTTGTGCACAACAATATAGGGATAAGTTACATGCAGCCGGTTGTTATCGCAGAATAAACCCCGACAGGGTGATCAGGACCCCGAAGTGATTCTGACATAACAACCAGTTGGATATATATTATCCCACTTATTACATGGTTAAAAATATTTGTTTTGACCTTATATGTTGATTGTTAAGTGTTTTCAGTCAAAAGATGGCGCCAGACAGTCAACGGAGTGACTCGTTAGTAGTACAGGTGTATCGACAGAACACCGGTCAAGATAACTCGTAGTACCCGGATGAGCGGTGTGTTAATAATAGTTAAAGGTCCCATTTTTCGTGCTTTTTTGAAGCTTTGATTGTGTTTACAGTGTGCAATATAACATGTGTTCATGTTTTGCATGTAAAAAACACAGTGTTTTTCACACAATTCACCTATCTGTATACCGCTGTTTTCACTGTCATAAAAACGGGCTGATGACTTCCTTGTTCTATGAAGTCCCTCCTTCAGAAATACGTAACGAGTTCTGATTGTGCCAGCGGTTCCTGTGTTGTGATTCGACAGCAGCTGAGCGCACACTACCCTCCTGGAAACGCGATTGGGCTAGTTTTGGACTAGTTTTGAGAAGCAAGTGGGCAGGATTGTTTGTTTTGAAAACCTGGCAATCCTGATCTGAACCATAGACAGTAGAAGAACGCATGTGCTGGGGATGTACTTATAATCACAGGAGCGTTTTTACTGACGAGATGTGCATGAAAATCACATTCGATTTTTTTGCACAGCCCTACCATCAAGTTAACAAAGCTAAACAGCGTTGCCCTTTGTGTAATAAGTTACAGAAACTGTTAAACGCACCAACTTAAATAATAAAATACACTTACCGCTTGTGGTCCATAAACAATGCCTTCTCCAGACAAAGAGGGAACTGCTCCATCTTTCAAGAATTATCTTTGTGCGAATCCAGCATTAAACTGATTGAGATTGAGGAAGCTGTCCTCAGCAAAATGTGTGGCACATAGTTTTACATGTGGATTATAATTTTCGGGAACCGAGTTAAACATAAATTGTAACCAATAATCTCTAAGTACAGCAACCTTTGGAAGGCCAAACAAAGATGATTGGACTCCGAAATGAAAATAGCAGCGTTTCGACGACATGGTGACAAACACAAACGCAGCTCTTCCTCTTCTCCGTCGGAAAGCAACAAGGCCACGCCCCCTTTTTGTGTATTCATGTGGGTGGAGGTTAGTCAAAAAACTGTTTTAGTGGCGTCATTACTGCAGGAACTAGAGGGATGTAGTCCAAACGGGTCGTTTTTTGTAGGCGAATTCTGTTAAATAAAATATCTCGCTTGGCATTGAACTTTGAGCTTTAGAATTTTACAGATATTATTTATACTCTTACAACAACATAACACACTAACTAAAGTTTTAAACATGGGATCACGAAGAACGGGACCTTTAATAAGCATGTCTGTAGTCTACAGAAACCTGTTAAAACACAAACTGCATGGTCAATTTCATAAATATTTATTTAATATCAATGAACAATATTAACTACAGCAGTGGGCTACAACACATTTCAAATAAATGTTATAATAATAATAGTAATATTTTGAGGCCACATCTGAAACACAAACATTTACAAGTAGTACTTGGCATTAAAAACGATGGCAATAGAATGTTTTAAGACACTTGGTGTTTTTTTTTTTATTATTCATTTTTGTTTAATTTCAGATATCACAGAGTTTCTGAAACAGTCTAAACAGTTAATATTGATATAGAAACAAAACCACTGCAAAAACAGGAGGAGTGGGAAGACAACGGACAGTATGCCAAAGGGGAAAAAAAGAATATATATATATATATATATTCCATCAGTCTCTGGCTCACCCATTCTCTTCAAAGACAACAAATAGCAAAACTTTTCATTTACAAAAATATTACTGTTTTCCCTTTTTATTCCAGGCTGCTACTAGTGTTGAGTGGTTCACATTCAGATGGAGAAAGGCTGAGAGTGGGGTGGGGGTGGGGGGCGGTGTACATGCATTCAGCTAAGCAGTTTAATACTTACACCTCTCGTGCTGTTCCTGAGGCTCTTGTGTTCATGTCACTTTGATAAAATTCTTTAAACATCTCTGAGTTTGAACTGTAAACAGCAGAATCAATATTCTCATTCTCAAATTACACAGCAAAAAAAATTTATCTGTATTTTTGTTTTGTTTTCCAGACAAAATATCTAAACATTCTTAAATAATTCATTTTAAGACTTTAAGACTTACTATATATATATATATATATTAATGCTTGAATCAAGAAAAAAATGGGGCAAAGAAAATAGGAAAGGTCTTTATCTCTTTGCTTCTCAAAATGATTGTTTTTTAAGATTGTTTAGATTCTACTAGAAAAGACAAAGATTGGTGATCTATCTATCTATCTATCTATCTATCTATCTATCTCTCTATCTATCTATCTATCTATCTATCTATCTATCTATCTATCTATCCAAGTAACCCTGGGTTGAATTCCTTTTTTTTTTTTGTATCAAATTCATGAGAAGAGTAAAGATAATATACATCCTAATTCTAATCCATTAATACATCAAATCCCTTTTATTTCGTAGTGGGATTGAGTGGAGGCATGCAGGTGATCCAGAGCCCTTTTCAAGAAACAACTTAAAGAATGCGTTTGACTGTGTGCCTGTAAATGCGTATATTCATGGATCAAAGCTCATACTGTTAGCATAGTAACCAGCAGCAGATTTACCAGATGTAGTGACCAAATTGTGTTATGGTTTTTGTTCGCTTCTGCCTCATGATTTATGCAATCCATGGTCAGTCTGATAGAGTGTGCTAGTGGTTGACGACTGCAGTTGAAAATGGCACTTGTGGGAGACTCCTGCCCTTTCTGCAGAGGGATTGCATGTCAGGCTTTAAAAGCATGGTGAGGGTGAAGGCAGGTTAGATCATAACATTGATATACATAAGAAGATAGTTTTATTTCTCCATAATACAACAAGAAAGGTATATATATATATATATATATATATATATATATATATATATGTATATGTTTACATTTGTATGTTCATGTGCATCTGGTCTGAGATGCATATAGAGTTTTTTACAACTTTGAAATAATCACACAATGTACAGTACAAATCACAAACATAGAAAACATTTAAAAACACAAAATTACAAGTTAAAAAATATGTTTCATTGTTTTTAGGAGCATCAATCTTACATTCAGGCCTTGGAGTGAAAAGTAATATTTTGCCTTAACTTAAATTGTGGCTCAAACCTTTTAAGAAGGGTTTTAATTATCTTATTTCTGTTCATATGGCTACAAGATTGCTACAAAGCTACAGATTTGTCCCGAAGTTTATGGAGAATGTGTCTCACCAATCACAGAAGCTAAATCCAGCCTTGACTCATTTAGATTTTTGGAGTTTTTGGAAATTTTCTGTAAATTTTTTTCTTCTTCGAACAGAAATCGAGCATCGCGTTAGTTCAGTCAGGCCACGTTAGTCATGCTTGCATCAGCTCACAGTCAGCTGTTCTTGACGCGTACCAATCCAGTCTTGACACCTATCACCTGCGGTCTATTTAAATTCCCATTCTTCAGTGTCTCTTCCGTCGCATCGCTGCTTGCAATTAACTCCCTCCTCCAACCCCAACTCCACCAACTGAACCTGTAATCCGATCAAACTTTGTTCTTTCTTTACAGTCTCTTTATTGGAAGCAGTCTCTATCACATTTTGTTTATAACTCATGTAATTGTGAATTGTAATTATGTATGCTTATAATGGTTCTGTTCTGTACCCCAGGGGGGTTTGTCTTGCTGCTCTCCCCGCATGTCTGCATGGACAGGCGTGTGGAGTGTTGCCCAGAACATAGCCATACCGCCAACACTAACTGTATGCAATTATAATTGTCATAAATATACTTGACGGAAGTGGTCCTGATTGAATTTGGAAATGATAGTTGATAATCTGATTTTCTAGTTGTATTTCTATCTTTCTTATAGAGTAAACACAGGATCATACACATATGCACACACATGCATACATCCACCAGGAGTAAATTTTGACATCACCACACTGTAAACTCATTCTCCTGTAAAGTTTAAAGCTCAGGGGATGCATTTGCACACACAGATGACTGAGGAAAACAGAAAATTCTACGTAACATGGTTAAAAGAATAATATAAAGTAAAAGTTAGTAGGAGGTGAGAGGTGCACTGTGATCCAAAGACTGTGATTGTCATCACTTAAGGTCCAAAACATCCTCCTCAAAAGATGTGGCGAAGGTAAAAGGGCAGGACGTGGGTGGGCTATCATCTCGAGGCTCCACCTCAGAGCCAGATGAGCAAAACTGCTGGACATCAGTTTCTCCATCTACAGACTCCATTCCCACTCTGATTGGACATATCCTATAGTCAGTATACATCGCTGGTATGTTCATGTCTAACATGCAGAAATAACCTTTCATTTCCTGTACTGGACTGGGTGATATATAGCTTAAATTACAGCATGATATTTTCAGCCTATTACCAGAAAACAGTACTTTTTTGTATAAAATGAAAGTTTTAAGCAAGGACACACTAAATTGATCAAAGGGTACACTAAAGAAATTGATAATGTTATTATAAAATAATTAAATTATATTTAAAAAATTATATTTTGATCAAAGTATCCTGTAAAATGTATTACAGTTTTAACAGCTTTGGTAAGAATAAGACTAAGAATAAATTATTCTTGAGCACCAAATCAGCATATTAGAATGATTTGTGAAGGATCATGTGACAATGAAGTAATGATTAATGCTTAAAATTCAGCTTTGGCATCACATAAATTAAATACATTTAAAAAAATATTTTACAATTAATAATATTTTACAATATTACTGTATTTTTTTTAAACAAATAATGACTCCAAACCTTTGTGCATATAGTGTGGGTCTATATTTCCAGTAACTGTAAAATTCTCAATTTTTTCAATTAAAAATATAAAAATCTGTAGTATAATATTTTAATAAATGTTTTTTTGTGTGTGTGAAAATTTTTAATTGACAATTCAACAAACTGATAAAATGTCTCAGGGAATGAGACACTGCATCCTCTAGGGGTCGATATGGGGAACGCATTGTCGTGACCTGTGTCTAAAGCATACAATGAAAAAACACCAACAAGTTGGTTGGGGACAGCCCCTGACGTCACTACCGGTGCGACTATAAACAGGCTCTGGGAGAACACGTCATTCATTTCTTCGTCTGAAGCTTGCGTCCGAAGCATGGCAGGAAGCAAGAGGACACAGTGTCTCGTTCCCTACTCAGGGAACCATGGGTACATTCGTAACCTGAGACGTTCCCTTTCAAGGGAACTTCGAACTGCGTCCTCTAGGGGTCGCTATGGGAAACAGTATACCCACGCCGCCATGCTGAAGGGAGTGCAGACCTGAATCATGGAGAGCACAGAGTACCAACTCTACCATGCGAACTTACCACAGTGTGGATTTTAGAAAGTGCGCAAAGACTTCACAAGCAAACTTACCATAACATGGATTTTAGACACTGTTCTACGGGGGCTCTCGTGGCACTCTGAAAGAGCAGATCATAGAAGGAAAGATGCATCCCAAAAACAATATGTTTGAGAGTCATCAACTCGAGCTATGGTAATAATGCTGGAGCGGCTAGCAGTAAATTTCTAGCTGAGGGGAGGGGCAAACACCCAGCTCTCAAACGAGGGGGAGCTTGACCTACCGCATATTCCACCTGCAGAATGTTCCATGCTGGAACGGCAAGCAGTAGGCTACCTAGCTGAGGAAGCACAACCCCAACTCTCAACAATCTCAACAAAAGGGGGGGCTCAACCTTCAGCCTGATCATGAGAGTCAGAAGGGTAAGCGTACTGCAAGCTAGCCAAAAACTCAGTGCATAAGAGAGGTGAAGGAAGGGCCTAGTTTACCTAATGCTGCTGGATGCCAGGTGCTCTGGGAAAAACAGAGAACTCTCACATGAGAGGAGAACTCAGAATTCAGAAAGAGAGTAGCGTGCTCATAGGAAAACCTTTTTGGTAAAGGGGAGCGCTGCTAAACTACCATGAGAACAGCCCACGGAGCGAGGAATTCAACTCCTCACAAGGGGAGAGATCTCAGGCACTGCTTGAAATGTTTGATAAAAAACATACTGGTTGAGTGGTGCCCAATGAACCAAGGTCTAACCAACTCGAAAGAATGGAACAAAGGTGAGCGTGTATCCCTAACAGTACCGGATTTCAGAAGGTGCGCAGAGTCTTGCGTGCACATTTACCACCTATGTGGATTTTAGAAAGTGCACAAAGTGCTAGCATGCACACTTAACACTTACGTGGATTTTAGAAAGTGCGCAAAGTGTTCAACGTGCACACTTACGACCGTATGTATTCAGAGAGTACACAGAGCTTAGCGTGTGTACTTAAAGTTTCCTAAGCATCGCAGAGGTGCCGAACCAAATGGGAGAGGCAAGCTCAAATACAATCCCTTGAGGCGAGGGGAGCACTGCCTGAGACAGCATTATACAATAAGATTCTTGCAAATGAAAATTGCAAATGGAGAGCTGGTGGTTACAGGGGAATTAGGAAGGGGGAGGTAAGGGCAGGTGTAAACCCCCCAAAGGGAGTGAGTAGATACTCAAGTATCACTCTGATCCGCACGAAAGCATTGACGCCTTGTCTGGAACACCTCCCTTTGCCTATTTTCCTTTGACCCATGATTCCTCCTACACCTACCCGTAGATTAGGAGAGGAGCGCGAGCTGCAACACTAGACTTCTGTGCCAGTCTCTGATCCTCAGACCAAGACGGACCAGGATCCCTATGTTGTTCAGGCTCAGACCTGGATGTTCGTGTAGGATTGAAGGCTGCTGAGCATGCTTTTACCTCCCTGAACCTCTCGACCAAAACGGAGGTACCGGAGCATCAAGAAGAAAACCTTACTTTCTACCTGATGTCTGCCAGGTTCACCAACAGATGTCTCCCTGTTACTACCATGGCCACCATAGACCTGCCATGGCAGAGGCTGTCTGCTTAGTGGCACAGAGTGCAAAATCCATGGTGCGGCGCAACTCAGCTTCCTCATCCTGAAACCGTTTTTGCACATCACCTCGATATTGCATACTCGTATGCTGGAATCGATGGATTCGTAAGAAAAATGGCCTCTTCCATTTCTACTCGATCTCTGTATGGAGATCAGGAAAAAATGGAAGGCTCACCTGAGCTGGAGGGCTATGGCAAGAAAGATAACGCTCATCGAGACGACCTTGCGGCATCACTTTCTTAGCACGCTTTCACGGCAAGTCTAACCTTGCCGCGGCATGATCCATAACCTCCAACAGCTCGTGGGAAGCAGATGTCTGTCCCTCTTTCCTCAAACACAAATGCACGCAAATCGCCCCCTCAAGGACATCGCGTGAGTGCTTTTAGCCCAAACAAACAAGACAGAGATCGTGAGTGTCATCGGGTACCAAATAACGATGACATGGATGCACACATCCTCTAAACATTTTGCTAGTGCTTTGCAAGGAGGAAGTCTTAAGAGAAGACTTCTCAATGTGTTTATCGCGACGCGGAGGATGCTAAATGCTCTGTTTGTGTGAACTAAACTTCCTGAACTCCTCAACCACTGTCTCGACAGAGGTATCGAAAGTTAAAAGGCGAGATGTATCCTAATAGACTTATATCTTAAGAGAAGATGCTTCCCCCATGGAGAGATAGCATTGCAGCTTCTCCTTAACTGGTGGCATCTTCTCATAACCATTCTCATGCATCCCCTTGATGTTGGCATAACTAATATGCTGGAATCTGTGGATGCAGATGATAAATTTTTGATGTTTTATTTTAAACATTTTTCAAGGCGGAGTACAGCATAAACAAAAGGAAATTACTGATAGGGAGAAATTTCCCTTCAGATCCTTTCCATGTTCTCACAGCGACGCAACGTGCAGCAAGCATTCAGCTCCCACGGGAGCTAAACAGGCTCTGCCCACTCGCTAGATTACCAAAGAAATAAAGCTTGAGCAAAAACTGCTGCCGCTAATAGCATCGCTATTTCCGCGAAAGGCGAACGCACTCATGCAAATGTTGGTACCAACTCGGGTAATTTATTATATACTCACATCCCCTTGGAGTCTCGTGAATGCATGACAATGAGCACAGCAGAGCGCATCCAACTCCCTCGAGAGCTGAATGCTTGCGCTTGCTCTTGCTCTTCACTACACACACACACATACCACAGTATACGAGCAAAGCCTCTGGCGAGAAACATGCACTCCTAAACGCTGTGCGTTTAAAAAAAACAGTCAATGAAGACGAAGAAGAGAATGACGTGTTCTCCTAGCACCTATTTATCTATAGTTGAACTGGTAGTGACGTCAGGGGCTATCGCCCACCAACTTGTTGGTGTTTTTTCATTGTATGCTTCAGACACAGGTCACAACAAGGTGTTCCCCATAGCGACCCCTAGAGGACGCAGTTTGAAGTTCCCTTGAAAGGGAACAATTAACAACAATGTACCAATTAATTGAAACAGTTTATGAAAATGAATGATTTATGAAAATAAATCAAACTTACTCACACTTTTGAATATATAATGAATATTCAATGTGTATTGCCCAGCCCTACCATCCACCCAATACCACACACACACACACACACACACACACACACACACACACACACACACACACACACACACACACACAAACACACACACACACACACACACACACACACACACACACACACACACACACACACACACACACACACACACACACACACAAACTTACTGCTCAGTGGTGCTGATCTCTGCTGTTCTCCTCTGTTCTTCTTCCTTGGTTTTCTTGCTCATTCTTCTCTGTTTCACTGAGTTACCATCTGCCTTACTGCTGGGTTCCTCAGTCAAACCTACAACAGGTACAGAGGACACAGACAAACTCAGACACACACAAATTCATAGACTACTGATCATAATTCAACATGTTTGGCTGTAATTATAAGATAACATTAAATTGCACATCCAGGAGGTGGAATAGTAGGGGGGTGGGGTTTGGGGGTTGTGTGAAGTGTGGCAGTCTACTACATCTAGCATTTTATCTAATGTGTGATCAGGATGTCTACTCCCAACACTTCATAATGAAAAATGTCTGTCTCATCTCAGTTTGACTGCAGAACAAGCATTACAACAGATCAAGTATGCGAGTATCGTTACAGTTTTTTTTTAACACTCATAATTGAAAGGTTAATAATAAATGGTACTGAGCTGCAACACTTGGAGCTTTAATGTCCAACCCTTAAGACAGATCTCCAGCAGCACTTATGCTGCCGCAGATTTCTTTCGGTATGTTTCTTGCCAGCTTCCCACTGAGCCACACAAGCATAATGATAGCTTTCAGTTTAAGAGTGCACAAACACAGAGACACTCACCCAGTAGTTCTTTCCGTGTGCGGCTGGCGATCTCTTTGATCTCCATGCGAGACAGTGAGAGGGAGGTTGTGCTTGAGATCATGGGAGTGGAGCCGATCAAACTGGGGGCAGGTGCTGTGAGCACTTTATTGACCAATGGAGATTTGAGGGGCCTTTCTATGCTCCGTCCAACTAGGTTGCTCAACGGGATCTTATAAATGTGTTTTGAGGGAACTTCACCTTGAAGAGAGAAAGGGATGGTTGGAGAGGGACAAAAAAGAAGAGAGAAAACTAAAGAATGAGAAGTTAGAATTAAAGGTGTAACTGCTACACTGTTAATAGTCCGTGTAGGTCGAGAACTACTGCTAGGCACATTAACATTTACTCAGCATAGAATGAGGTAAGAACACACACTGCCTTCTTTCGTAAAAACACATACAGAAATGCACTTGCACACAAGAGTCACTGCTGGATCCATGATACTGTAATTAGCTCAAATGAAATAATTTTTTTTGCATTTGTGGAATAACTAGAACACAGTTTAATATAATTCTGAAGCAACAGTCTATTAGTAAACATAGACTACCATTCAAAAGTTTGAGGTCAGTAATTTTTGTTTTAATGTTTTGAGTTGGTAAGCCCTTTACGCTCACGAAGGCTGCATTTACTTGATCAAAAACAGTAAAACAGTAACATTAAGAAATATTACAATTTTACTTGTAAAATAAATTTTTTTTGCATATGTTTTCCCTCTCTAAAGTGTGGGCTTCAGACTAATGACTTGAACTTGAGTCCGACTTGAGTCTGTTTTTAGACTTTTACTTGTGACCCAGTTCACACTTGATCTGATGACGCTAGTTGCGTTATTTATTTACAGAGTGGCATTGCTTGCTTTTTGGGTGAAGTGAGCCTAAACTTATATGTGTTTACATTTGTCAACTGTCAAACATTCTGATCCAGATTAGGTAAAACAGTTAATTCAACCCAATAGACAAAATAAAGCCCATTAAACTGGAACAGGAATGGGATTTTTGGGAAATTTGATGGTCCACTACTAGTAAAGTCTGATTGGTTAGGACATTATTGATTTTTGTTTTTAATGCTGTCAGTTACCACAGAAAAAATACAACAACAAACAAAAGAAACATTAAAATGAGTTTTTTTTTACAGTAGACATCTGTAAGGTAAACATTCAGCACCACAGATTTATCACAGTTGACTAATTTTCTATCCGCTTGACTAAGACTTGAGACTTGATATAGACAACTAAAAGAATAGATAGGGCAAGCACATGGGAATGACAGGTGTTTAAAGGGAAAGTCAGTTAATCAGTGCTTCTGTCTGCCTGCTAATGAACTATTCCATGCAAAAATCATGTCTTGGGTAATTCTGGGTAGAGCTAGAGCAGGAAATGATGGAAACCGCTAGGCCACTGGACCAAAATTGGGTTATAAATGCAGAGTTGAAGGGTTATTTTCACCGGTGTCTCAAAAAACAAAACAAACAAACAACATACATATATATGCTACCAGATGAAGCTTCATAATAAAGAAACAACACAATAATAATAATAATAATAATAATAATAAAAAACACTTAACATAAACCATAAGAAATGCTGCTTTTATTTGAATGAGATGCGTCAATATGCACATGCTGTGTTACTGGATATGCAGATGAGGTAGTGTTACTAGTACTAGTGATACTATATTTACTACAGTATCTTGAATACCGTGGAAGCAGTATTGACATTTTTTGTAATTTTTTTTTACACTTTCTTTCTTTCTATTTTTTTTCTTCCTTCTATTTTTACAGGCATATTGATTCAGAGCAAATAATTCACTCATATTTTTAGTATCAACAAACAAGAATCTTGAAAACTGTAGTCATGTTAGATAAAAGAGCGAGGATCTGAGACATTGCCCAACAGCATACATAAATTTCCAGGCGAGGAAGGATGCTTCCCCTTTTAAGTTAATTTTGAGCAATTAGAGAGCCATAATCAAACACAGGACTATTTCATTACAAATACATGCGTGTGTCTGGAATATACTGAAAGTATTCCAGAGTTATTTTTGTACCATGGGACAGCAAGATACACAAAAGGTAATGGTACACTATGCAACTTTTTAATGTACAAAATTGATTTAATGAGTGAGTACATCATGAATCCATCTTTCAAAACATGTTTTTGCCTCACCCTGAATCACTGAGGAGAAGCCCAGAATTTGAGTGACTCGTCATATACATAAACCAAGTAGGTTTATATATTCACAGTGTTCTTCCGCAACACACATGCCGTTTTGTTTTATAATTGTTAGAGCACAATAAGTTACGATTTCAGTCAGGACCACTTGTTAATGTCAAAATATTGTAGAGGTCTTATGTTTGGCTACAGGCTTCGCACTGAAGGGTTCAGATTCTGAGCTATCCACAGGCAAAACCTCACTGAGGTTTGAATGCCCTGAAGCCTATACAATTTCCAGATATTTTTACATGCACAGTTATATACCAGTAGAGTAACTCCATTCTGTGAAAATATTGAACAATCGGAGCAACATGTGCTGGATAGATGATATATATCCATGGAGTTAAGTGATCATGTATCTACATAGGAGGAGTTGGGGATGGAGAAGGGTAAGTGCGTGTCTGTGCGACAGACTATGGCAAGCGTGAGTACGGATGGTCTTATATATCTTATTAATTGTAGTGGGAGGAGTTACTATCAACTGAGCATCAGCTGATGCTTCACTCACGCCGTGTTCTTCATTTAGAACTATCTGAACTACTTCATTTAGATTTAGTGTTACAAGAGATTTAGATTATTACAAGAGATTTCAAAATAATTGCTGTTTCAGATAAATGCTGATCTTTTGAACTTTCTATTCATCAATGAATACTTGAAAAAATACATTACAATTTACACAAAAGCAGCTCAGCTCAGTTTCTTTAGTACCAAGTCATCATATTAAAATGATCTCTGATGGATCATGTCACACAATGTCATCCCAGGAATAATTTATATATATATATATATATATATATATATATATATATATATATATATATATATATATATATATACAGTATATATATATATATATATATATATATATATATATATATATATATATATATATATATATATATATATATATATATATAATTAATATTTATATATATAATCTTACCAAACCCCAAACGGTAGTATTTGTAAAATAATAATAATCTCATTTGTTATATACAGACTGAAAAAAATAAAAACTTACAACAAGAAATGGTAACACGTTACAATAAGGTGAAATTACTTAAATTTAGCTAATGCATTAAGCATTTACAGCATTTATTAATTCAGGTTAATGTTAATTCACAAATATAACATTGTTAATTATTAATTCATGTTTGTGGGAAAAGCACTCATGTCAGGTTATACAACTTGAAATGTTAGAAATGTATAAGTAGAAAGAACAGATTAATAAATGCTGTAAAAGTACTGTTCATTTTTAGTTCACGATACCAAATGAATTAACTAAGGTTAACAAATTGACCCTTATACTAGAGTGTTAGTAATTGGTGTATAACGCAGATGTGTTGCATTGCGAAGATCATGTTGAGATGAGTCATGGTATGCTTTTTCCCATGGTGCAAAAATGGCAGACACAGACAGTTGGCTGGATGTTTAAAAACACCAGGATGTGGATTTTGTCACAGCCCCCTTGACATCCCTCTTCAGGCCTCTTTGTGTAGACAAAAGTGCTAAGCTCTGAAGGGCCGTCCAGTCTGTGTGTGTGTGTATGAAGAGGGGCTTATGCTCTAGCAAATGTGTCCCATTTCCCTAAAACATCTTTTCAGTCATCTCTGTTTGTATGTATCTGTATCTCTGTCTGTCTATTGATTTCCTCTCCCACCTCTCTATCTCATTCACTTCTGTTTCTCTCCACTGTTCTTTTTCCCATAGACTCCTCATGCCACCATTTCTCGCTTTTTGTTTTTTGTCATTCTTTCTGTGAGACTGCAAGAAGGGACACATTATGTTAGCTGCATATTTCACTCAACACCGGCTACATGCGTCTGTTAATTGAATAAAAGGCAGGGTGAGTCTCCGTGGTAATGTGCATTAATGAAGCAGCATGGGAAATGTAGGCAACAGAAAGGCCTGCAGTACCTTCAGAGTCTTTAGACATGTAGAGGGATAGCTTGGTGCCGTAGGGGATCCGAATACAATCTGGACCAGGGATGGAAGAGAGCAATATATCAACCCAACCCACGCACAGATTAAAAGACCAATGCATTGTAAAATAATAAACAAACACAGGTTGACGACTTGCTTATGAAACTCTGTACCCTTAAACAGAAGAAATGCATCATATACTTAGCCAAAGTCATATACACAGGCAAAAACATCATATACTTAGGCAAAATCACACACTCTCAAATACTGAACACAAATACCCAAGTTTAACTTCTATATTAAGTTCAATAGCATGGGAATTCAGTTTAATCAGTAAGGTAGAATGTGTACATGTTCCATCAAGAGCAGAAGCCTACCATCTCCAAGCGGTGAAGGGAAGACAGGCATCTCGTAGCCGGTGGGAGTCTGAGGGGAACTCTGGGAACTAGTGTCTCTGGAGCTACAGTTAGAGGCAGAGTTTATAGGTGCTGACGAGATGAAATAGATATCCGACTACAGAAATAAAGAGAGGAAGAAATAAGAAGATAAAAACGATGAGAAATGCAGTGTTGGGGAGTAACTAGTTACATGTAACGGCGTTACGTAATTTAATTACAAAATTATTGTAACTGTAATTAGCTACAGTTACTAAGAAAAAATGAGTAATTAAATTACAGTTACTTATGAAATTTTTAACGATTACAAAGGGGATTACATTTGAATATTTACACACATCCACAAACAGATTTAACTGATTTCTTTCCCAAATTGCACTGACTATTCTGAGACTTACCGCCCTAATCATTTCCGGGATGCGGAAATACAGTCTGGTTCATAGAATCCAGTCATAAAAATGGAATGCCTAACGCGGACGGAATATGCCACATTTTGGATGACTAAATCAAAAGTAGGTCAGTACACTTGAATCAAAACATGACATCGACTAGTGTCTGTTAATATAAAGCCCCAAAAATGCAATATATGACTCCTGCACGTTCTGCGTGTCTGTGGAAATCAGGCGCGGACTGGACACCGGGAGAACCAGGACAATTCCCGGTGGCCGGACAGCCGATTTTGCCCCACTATTTAATATCATTATTGTATAATTGCCTGCCGAATGTACTAAAGCGATCATTTGCGAATCCGCCATTTGATAATTAAATCTCTAATAAATCATGAATTGTTAGTCATGACGCGCGCGCTCTCCGCGCCTCCGCCAAACGGTTTGGATCAGACTCAGAGTAATCAATGAGAGAGAGAGAGAGAGAGAGAGAGAGAGAGAGAGAGAGAGCGAGAGAGAGAGAGAGAGAGAGAGAGAGAGAGGATTGCTGGAGCAGAGAAGCTGAACTACTGTTCAGGGTTTCAGGTCAGTTTCATCTGTAAAGATGCCTTTTTGTCTTTGTTTTTTTATTTATTTAATCAAGCAGCAGCACGTTGCTCATCAGTCATCACTCAAAATACTATATAAAGGACATCATTATTATCTGTTGTGATGTTACAGTAGTAATTTAGCTAAAAAAAAAAACAGATTTTTTTTATAGGTTTAGGGGGAGCTACGACAGACAACAACACAACCCTTACGAAATTTAACATTTTAATTTTTAACTATAAATCCAGAGAAAATGGTTACTATTGTTTAACTGTGATAACCAAAAATGTAAAATTATTTTACAAATGTATTTATTTATCCATTTGCAAAAAACAAAACAAAAAATAAAACAAGCTTATTTTACTTTTAAATAGGCTAATAAAAGCATGGTAATTTTTTGTAAGGGAAAAACATGACTCCTGTACAGTATTAGGATTTTTTCTATAAATATATTGTAGCATTGTAGAGTATTGTATTGTAAAGTATAGTTTTGTTCAATCTTGAGTATTAAAGTCATGAGAGAGATGGATAACAGGGCAAAATAAAGAGACGTGAAGGTGCAGTTCAGGAGATAACTTTTAATTAATTTGCATGTCCCCAAATTAAAGATTTAAACCTTTTTTATGTCAGGTCCACACAAAAAATAGTTTTGTCCATGAATTAGTTTGTATGAGATTGAATTTTCCAGTCTGAATTCTTTTCCCAGTCCGCCCCTCCTGTAAATTAATGGCAAAGACATGGTTTCATTTACTACACATAGGCCTACTGAAGCTCGCAGTGTTTTCAACCTCTGCCATCTCAATATAGGAGTACACGAGCACATAAACATAATTTCTAGAACTGCTCTGTGTCACTTCATGTGCATTTTACTTATTTTGAGAAAACTATCATCATATACAGAGACAGCAGTTTCAAAAAAACACCAATGTTTCAGGAGTTTATTACACAGAATACGTCACATGCTTATTAGATAACTGTATTTAAGTTGATGTATATGCTTTTATTTATTATTCTTTAATTTTCACAAATTTAGAAAAGTAATCAAAAAGTACTCAAAAGTAATTAGTTACATTACTTTAATAAAGTAATTGAAAAAGTTACACTACTATTACATTTTAAACAGGGTAACTTGTAATCTGTAACCTATTACATTTCCAAAGTAACCTTCCCAACACTGGAGAAATGTGACCTGACTGATAAATGTTTGGGATGGAAATGTATAATTTATTGTCATACAGAAGAATGCATCATATAAAAGAAATGATACTGTCATCAAAACATTTTCTGCCATTGCTAATACGTTTTCCATGTGTTCAATCTGTTAATTCTTTTCTAATAGAGTATACTACCATTCAATAGTTTGTGGTCAGTAAGATTTTTTTTATAAAAGGAAATTAAAGCATTAAATTGACCAATAATGCTGGTAAAGACCATTATATAGTTACCTATTATATACCTATCAAAAATCTATTTCAAATAATCTGTGTTCTTTGGAACTTACTAGTCATCAAAGAATCTTGAAAATGTTAAAGGTTTTCACAAAAAAAAAAATCAGTTTTTCAAAATTGATAATGACAAAATATCCATCACATAAATGAATTACATTTTAAACTACTAAATGGTTATTCTAAATTATAATTATAATTACATTTTTTACTGCATTTTCAATTAAAGAAATGCTTGAGCATCTTGGTGAGCATAAGAGACTTCTTTCAAAAACATAAAATCTTAAAGACCCCTATCTTTGAAAAGTACTCTATAAAGAGTGTTGTAGTATTATAGTAGATTTAGGATTTATTTACACTTTTCATTGTAAAATGCATAACTTTTGCCATGGTTACACTTTTGTTTTACACTACTCCTGTATTTTGACCCCTTGAAAATGCTGCAGACCCAGTTTTAGTTTGAAAACTCCAAATAAACATGTAATTTACACCAAATATACAATGGTATTCATAGGTATAACCTTATGGCTGGAACACTTACTCTGGACGCAGTCAGTTGCAATTCTGGAACGACAGCTGTATATACTAGGTTGCCATTAACAACTAGCCGGATCTCTATGGAGTCAGTGGTGAATGCAAGTATATATGGGAACGCACACACTGTGACACAGGAAGTGACAAAGAGATTTGTAATCATTTCCACTAATGCAAATGCAAAATAATTGTTGGATTGTATAAAAAGTAATAATAAAGAATATTCAAGATCCTAAAGGTACTGACCAATAGCGTTGGGCATTTGGTTCCAGCTGAAATGGAAGTCTGAAGTGTTGGGTTGAATCATAGGTGTTGCACCGTTAAACGGACACACCTTCTTATAGATGCAAATATCTGTTGAAAGAGAAGTATAGCTTTAGAGGATCTGCTTACACAGATACAGTCACTGATATTTTAATAGACACTAACTGTTATAGCAAAGAAGTAGTCCAGCCTCTCCATCTTCATACACATCTATGGCAGCAACAAAGTTCACCTGGAAAAAAGTAATAGACACTGATGTTACAAATCAAAAACTGAAAGCAGTTGAATTGTATAATAGTACTGAAAAAAGGAAGGATATCTGGATTATGTTATATTGTGTAAATTAATGTGTACACTGCTGCTCACCTAAGCTGCATTTTCTATACCAAAACACAGTAATATTGTGAAATATTACAAATGAGTGTTTTTATATTTTATTATATTTTAAAATTAAATTTATTCCTGACGGCAAAGCTGAATTTTCAGCAGCCATTACTCCAGGCGTCAGTATTCACAAATCATTTTATATGCTGATTTGGTGCTGATTTCTTACTGTTATCAACAGTTAATATTTCCTTAATATATTTGTGAAAAATAATGATGAATAATCCAAATGTACAGTGTTTATTTGAAAAAGAAATCTTTTGTAACATTATAAATATCTTTACACTTTTGATCAAATAAGTACATCCTTGCTAAATAGAAATATATGTATATATTTTTTCCCAAAAAAGAATAATCTTACTGTCCATAAACTTTTCAATAGTAGTGTATGTATGTATTCAAGTGGTTGTTTCTCACCCGGTTGGAGTCTACATGGTGTAGTCTGTAGGCATCTCCTGTACTCTCATTGATCAAGTCAAACTGATGTCTGTAGGCCACACAGATCATGTGATCATTCTCTCCTGTTGGACCATCGACCAGGGCCATGACCACCGGGGAGTCACATAAGCAGATCTCCTAAGACAGGGGACAGCAAGCATCCGAAATGTTGAGTAGCTAAATGTCTGTGAGAACCCTTCCTATAAGCTGCAAGTGACAGTAAAACACATTTAACTTAAACAGCAAACTTCAATGCATGTTGTGTGAGAATCCATGCTGAATCCGTGTCCTACTCGTATGTATTGGAAATCTTCCACAGGTGAGTCAGTGGTCCCTGTGACTGTAGCGATAGAGCTGAGGCAATCCACGCGTGACTGTTTCCTGGTGATCAGAAGGAGCTTGTTTCTTATCGCCACAATGATTCTGAGCTCCACCCCATGATGCGTGTTTATGGAGTAGAGATGGCAGCCTGAGGAAACACATTTCTGTTACTTGATCGTTTCATTAGATAATTATTAAAAACTTCAATTTTGTCAAAGAGATGGCATGGCTTTACTTGGCTTAACTACTTGTTTGTAAATTAAAAAGTTCCAGTTTCAAAAAGTTGCTTCACCAACACTCATATTTAGAGTTTTAATAATATTGTCGTCATTTAAAATATTTGGGTGGGTGATGACTGAGGTCTTTCTTTCGTACTGTACCTTTGGTTTTCTCAAGCTTGTTCTCTCGACTGTCACACTTGGTGCGGACAAGCTGCCGCTCCTCGATCCCTCGTTTGAGCGTGCTCAGTCTGTAAACATACAGTCGAGCATCTTTCCCTGCAACACAGATGAAATTGGATATAAAGCAATGGAACTTAAAGCTTAATTTGATGTAAAAAGACTCAAGCACGTTGGATAAGTTTAAATATTCAAATGAGTGTGATTAATTCTTTTTGTTTAGTGAATTCTACAAACAACAGCTTTCAGTAATGTTACTATTTGATATTAGGCTCGCAACAAATGAGAGACCTGTCTCATCAAACTGAATGACATCTCAGCTTATGCAACATGTTTGGTTTTCAAATGCCTGTCATAGTGAATGAAAGTTGCTTGGTGACCGAGTTGATGATGGATTCATTATTTTCCCTCTGCAGAAGCTGTGCTTTCCAATCAGAGTGAGAGTTTGCTGTCCACCGTCTTGAACTAATGATCAGAATAGAAGATGGCGGTAGACTCTAAATTACATGGATCTCTACTCTGGGCTTCTCTTTATAATGAGCTAGACAATACAAACCAGAGATAGTGCCTGTGTGTGTGCTGGAGATACCATTTTGTGCTAGTCCCTGTTGGCTAAAGATGCTCATTAGAGCAAATACCAAGAGTTTCCTTTGTCGCGTTGCTTTGGTCTCTTTCTTTCTCACGCTCTCTATCTTTTGGCAGATCATTTCACAACCCATCTTCAACCCACATAAGAACAGTGCCATAATCATATGTTCATATTAATATAAAAACAAACACATATCTTACCCTTATCTGCTCTTGCAATGAGGAGATCCTGAGGTTCAAGCACGTGCATTTGTTTTACAGTCAAGGTTTTGTCAAATACCTGCACCGGAGGCAGAGTTGGTGTATCTAGACCAGCATGCAAAGCAAGAATAGTTTGTGGTTTGTATGGTAACTCAATCCCCCACTGAGATTCACTTGCTTCGATTAACAGACACATTTGATAACTATCACTACTAGATACATTTAGAAATGTTTTGTAATATTATTTATAAGCATTTATTTCTAATGTAGTGTTGTGGTTTTGCATTTCATACCTGCATTGGGGAAGAGTGGATCTGATGCTAAGAGAAAAGACAGAGGTGATCAGATTTCACTTTTTTTGTTAAAAAAAGTGCTATGTGTCAGAATTCATGCTCTGCATTTAACCCATCCAAAGTGCGTGCGCGTGCACCCAGAGCAGTGGGCAGCCATTTATGCTGCGGCACCCAGGGAGCAGTTCGGTTCGGTGCCTTGCTCAAGGGCACCTCAGTCGTGGTCTTGCCGGCCTGAGACTCGAACCCACAACCCTAGGGTTAGGAGTCAAACTCTCTAACCACTAGGCCATGACTTCCCCCAAAACTGAATCAAGAGTGCAATTAAAGTGATCTATAATGTTACACAATAATTTTTCTATTATAAATTATACTATAAATGTTATTTTGAAGAATCCTGAAAACAAAAAAGAAGATTATTCATGATTATTCAGGCTATTCAAAAAAAAAAAAAAATCAGCACAACTGTTTTGTTTCTTTCCTTTTCATTTTATTTTCTGTCTTTTTTTGATAAGATAGTAAGTATTAAGAGGAAGCAAAGTGGGAGAGAGAGAAAATGAATTTTCAAACTCGAAATGCCCGCTATATATCGGCGTGCTGCCATCAGGCAATCAACTCTGACAAACAACAGATTTCAACACGGATATTTAAATGAAATATTTATTGAGCAGCAAAACAGCATATTGGAGAGATTGCTGAAGGATTGTGACAATGAAGACTATTCAGTTTTCCCATCAAAGGAATATATTACATTTTAAACCATTAAAATAGAGAACTGTTTTTTAAATTGTAAAAATATTTCATAATATTCCTGTATTTTCATAATATTCCATTGTATTTCTGATCAAATAAATGCAGCCTGAGTGAGCGTAAGAGACTTCTGTCAAAAACTGGTGCACAAATTGCTGGTACTAGTATTTTTGTGCTTTTTGTCTTTTAAAAGTTTGACAGTCCGTGTTTTCTGTTCCCTTTTATTGGATGGAAAAAAAGCTGCGTCAAAGTTTCTTTTTGTGTTCACATTTTGCATGTCATTTTTAAGAAAACAGCTAGCTACACTGACCAATTGTGTTGTTTCTCATGAAAAAGCAATCTCACCCTCCAGTAGCATGACCCCTGCTGAATCTGTGGCGACGAGTAATGACTGTCCCCATGAATCTCCACAGACTATATCATATGGGAAGCTACTGCAGAACGACTGTGACTCCCAAGGCTGCAGAGAACATAGGAACAAACAGTTAGAGATGAACCATAAGCAAAAGAACAGCCTCTGTCTCACTTTCCTCTTGCCCTCTCACCTCTTTCCTGCAAAGGCCAGTGGTGACTAGACTGGTGGGTGCATCCCCTCGAACGATAGTTTTCAGCTTCAAGGCCTGGACATAATATTATAGTTATAAATAACATTACTCATATTGTGACATTAACTTTTAGACAACTGTAGTTCCTACCTGTCCCACACGAACAAACTCAGCCTGACGTGCCTCCTCTTTTTTACGGGCGGATTTGGGCGACTCTGGCAGTACGTCGCTGAATGAGCGTCGGTTCAGCATGTTCTGCGGAGAGAAGGGAACCTACAGGAGCGGTATAGATAAAGATGGGTCTGAGAGACTGACCCAGAAACAGCCAGAAAGACCGAGCAGAGCAGAGCAGAGCAGAAACTTACAAGTTCTTACACCACTGTACATTTCCAGCCATCGTAGATAGAGATAGGAATGAAATAATGTTTCAATTCTGATTCTACTTCACAATTCTTGTTACGTGAATTCTGTTAATAGCTCTTTCAGCAGCACCTTTCCCCTTTTTAAAAAAGATTTGTACTATACAATACTTCTTCTTTTTGATAAAGACCTGACTCAAGGTCTAAGATTAATTAAAAAAAAAAAAATTAAACCTCACTGGTTGAACTGTTTGCGTGTGAGAGCAAAAACAACAGAAAGGTTTACTGTCAGTTTAGTCTTTGAATTATTCGGCTAAAGTCTTGCTCTTTCATTAAAATAAATGGAACCGGTTCTTAATTCCCAACCCTATTAAATGAAGAATAGAAGATCTGTACAATAGAAACATTCATAGACAACAATAAAAAGACAATGTCCACCTCTAGTGCCAGCTAACAGGGGACTGCAACAGAATAAAAGGGCTAAAAGAGAGAATAAAAGAGAAAAGTGTGAAGAAACTGAAAATTGAGGTAAAAGTTTGAGGATATATGTAGTGAAATTTATGAAAAAATATTGTGCTAAATCAGTGTTTCTCAATCTTTTTAACTCCAAGGCCACATTGCTCTTTGTAATTTAGTGGATAGGGATTTTTTTTTTTTGTGTATATTGTTTACAAGTTCTTACCAAAAAATATTTTAAAACTTGGCATAACTAGAAAAATGAGCAATCATATTGACTTTATAATTTTTTTCGTGGAATAAAAAGGTTTTATTTTATTTTAAACCATCTTGAGGTCCTCTTGGAAGTTTGCTGAGGCCCTCTAGTGGGCTCTGGCCCTGACTGAGAAACTGTCCATACCTTGGGCATGTCAGGCATGAGATCCTGGTACAGGGATCTAATCAGCATGTCCAGTGTACGCTGACGTTTCTGAGCAAAAGTGGGGGTCTCAAGAGTGGCTTTTTCTCCATTTATTACTACAGGAGACAGAGGGATAAAGGTATTATGTAACAGAATTCCCCTTAGGAAACAGCATGACACAGTTTACAAGGTCTGTCTAATGAAAGCATCTGCTTTTGGAGTTCATGAGCCAAAACAAATCATTATAGCTGGCAAGAGAAAAGCACAGGTGTACATTCTAACAGGAGATCTGTGTACTGCAGACAACATGAATGCATATTTAAAATGATGTAATATAATCTATTTTTGACTGGGATAAAAAAATTCATTGTGACATGAAACATTAGTAGAGTTAGATTTAATGCCTTGAATATTATTAATAGTATGTGATATGGCTGGTGTTCACAGCTGACAGGCTTGGTTACATCAGCAGAATGTTGTTACATTTTGGTGAAAGATTATGAAAACAACTGATTTAATGCTGTCTACAGCTCTATGTACTGGTGAATTTACTAACATTTAACTAGTAAAAAGTCCCTGAACTCCTGGTGGTCTGTGAACACTGGTGGGGAAGGGAGGGGAGGGCCAAACAGCGGCACACTCTCCTCTGAGAAAATCTTCAACCTGCGACATAAGAAAATGATTAAGATGCAAATAATATACTCTACCATTCAGTAACATTCTAAATGTCTTTACTTTCATTTTTGATCAATTCAATGCATCCCTGTTGAATAAAAGTATTAATTTCATTTTTAAAAATCTAACTTAACCCACATTTTGACCAGTAGTTTATATATAATAAATTAATATTTAATATATTATTAAAACAACATTTAACATACTTTTAATATACAAATAAAAGTTTTTACCTGTAACTATCATTCTGGCTATTATATCGAACTAAGGCAAAAATATCTGTGGGGTACGTAAAGGAAATCATTGAATTGCCTGACGTGCAAAACTAATTTACACAAAAATCTAAATGAATTTATATATATTTTCTAAACTTTTGTCTTGTAAAGAAAAAAACATCACCCATAAATAGCCTAATCACTGTCATTGGGTGACTCATTGCATCATTTCCACTCAGCTTGAGGATGAAGGATACGTGTGAAATGGGAGCGAATCATAGAGGGTTTGAAGGACGGCGAGGCGTCATCTCCCTCCTGAAACACAATGGTCACGATGTCGTTCCCAATGTGTCTCTTCCTCTCTACCTGCACAGAGTACAATAATGACAGCTATAATCATGCATTCATGAGCATATTTCAAAAGGCTGCTTTTGTTTCCTGAAAGTATATAACCATTTTATTTCTCTCCAGTACGAACAAATGAATGATAAAAGTTTCATTTTGAAAAGAGCACATGCCTATGTGTGTGGGTTTGTTGTTGCGTTTGGCCTGTGCACATGTGTGGAGATTCAAAAGCTTCTATATGACCTCTGACACCTCAAGCCTGTTAGCCAGAAAGCATAATTGAGCTTGTTAATGAGTCTTGGCCATTATGGCCAGAAAGGAGCATTTATCTTTTATCTCAAGAGCACACATACACATAAAACATCCCCTTAAAGCTCAATTACTACATGGCTGCTTTTCACCTGCCCCTCTCCACCAGTATCTCTCTCATTCTTTCTCTCTCTCTCTCACACACACACACATGCATCCAGACACAGATACATGGGTGTGACCATGGGGTGTGACAGGAATGAATATTTACTTATTGCAGTGACAGATTCATTTCTACTGAGAGCTCAATTATGATTCTCTGCCACTTCCCCTCTTCCTTACACAAGAGCATCCTTCCAATGACATACTGTGTAACACTTGAACAATAAAACAGGCTTTCATGACTGAATCCAACATCTTTCTAGCATCTGATAAGCAGGGTTGAGCCCTAGG
Source organism: Carassius carassius (assembly GCF_963082965.1). Lineage (NCBI taxonomy): Eukaryota > Metazoa > Chordata > Actinopteri > Cypriniformes > Cyprinidae > Carassius > Carassius carassius. Next base: position 26,969,013 of record NC_081758.1, on the reverse strand, counting down.
ATCAGTCAGTTACCCCCCCCCCCCCCCTCCCACCAAAGAAAAAAATTGCTCACCCTAAAGCCCTTCCAAACCTGTATGGTGTTCATGCCACAGTAGAGTTTTTGTGAATAACATGTATAAAATTTCCAAAATTGTGAATAAAATTTCCTAAAAACAATTATTTGGCTTTGCCTCCAGAAAAGTCATTTGACTGGAGAGAAGAAGAAAATATCATCAGACCAATATAATTTCATAGCACCATTCACTTTGATGGTGCTTGTATGACATGTTTTTTTTCTGTTTGGAGCTACAGTATGAATTCACTTGATCTGAAAATAGCTGTAAAGGTTCTTAAATACTTCTTTTGTGTTCCACAGAAGAAAGAAACTCATTCGGGCCTGTAATGTCGTGAGGGTGAGAAAATGATGACTGAATTTTTTGGTCAACTCTCCCTTCAAGAAGGGTTTTTTCAAGAAAACACTCCCCCTTCCATGTGAACTCTACTTTATTTCTGAGTCTTCTGACAGTTTGGTTTGCCTGCATGCTTTAATGGGTCAGCAAGCGACTTTTAAAGCGCATCAGCTCTCCTGCTCATTTCATGAGCGGTTCAGCAATGGTAAAGGTAGCTATTGACATGAAGGGCTGAAGAGGCTCTCGGCTGTAGACTGCCGAGACCTTGAACCGACAGAAATACTTTTAAAATCCTGCTATTGTGAATGCTTCCACAAGCAATCCAGTGCACAAGAGCGCTACTTGTACTCAATCAGACATATGATCTGATAGAAAAGTGAGAAACAAAAGGAGAGAAATAGAAGGATTACTGTGTGATATAATCAAGAGAAGAGAAGGATATGAAGTGAGAGAGAGTGAAGTGATTGACGCTTGATGTAATCAGGATATGGATCTGAGGGGGGAAGGGGAAAGGGAATGGAGAAAAGAGAGGGAGAGACTGACCGCTGTGATGTCCAGTGCTTTTGGATGTTAAATATAGCCTGTTTTCCCCTCACCACCTACTGAGCTAAAGACTGCCTCCTTTGTGCCTCAACAAACACATGCAGCTCTCTTTTCTCAATCTCACCATCATTCAGAATTCCCTTTGATTCTTCCTCCTCCCTGTCTGTGTCCTCTGTTACCTATTTGTCTGTCTCTCATTCTATTTGTAGTTTTACATTGATGTGTTGTTTTTGGTGGTTACTGGAACCATAATGTGTCTTTAGTTGTGTCTATTTGGACATGACTTGTTTTAGAAAATCCCATTTGGATAGTGATCATATCAGAAATGGACTGAGAATAATGATATGAAAATCTGATAAATATTGTCATACTATGGTTGATAATGGATGTTTGACAGATATTTAAATTCTATACTATTTCGTCTATTAAAAAGTGTCAAATTAGTCATTTCAAATGCTAAAAGGGGAATTTAGGCAGCACAAAATTATAATGTACAGAGTTAAAATTACATTTAACACTGTTATTAAATTATTGATGTGTTCGAAGGTTAACTCTAAGAGAGCTTTAAATTATGACAAAGTTAATCTAAATTTAAAAATAATAAGGATGAAAAATGTAATATTCATTATTGCCTGATATATATCCAGGACTGACTGATGTATAAATCCGCTAGATTGTTCTAAAGTTTTGGGTTAGTAAGATTTTAAAATAAAATAAAATTAATGTTTTTATTCAGCAAGGACACATTAAATAAAAAAAATATATATAAAAAAGGTATTTTAAACTGTACAAATATTTCACAATATTAATATTTTACTGTATTCTTGATCAAATAAATGCAGCCTTGGTGACTTCTTTCAGAAACATTTAAAATCTTACAGACCCCAAACCTTTAAACGGTAGTGTTAAAAACAAACATTATGGTACCAAGTTGTGTGTTATGTAGCTTATGTTAAGCCACAACTTACCTGTTGTTTGTTCTCTTTAGAATAAGGTAACATGGTTGAAACATGCAACATGAGCTCATGACCCTGATAGACTGTGTAGATGGAATTTATTCCTGTAGTGTCATCTAAACACAGAGAGAGAAAGAGAAAAAAACATGAATGTGCAAAATTCACTTGATTCATTTTTTTTTATGTGTATTTGTCCTACTCTTAGTATCCAGTCCTCCGCGATACCCTGCCCAGCCCTGCAGACAGATCGTGTCACCAAGGAGATTCAGAAATTTATCGAAAGTCTCACTTCCCGATTCTGAAAAAAAAAAAAAAATTAACCTTGAACACAGAGCATTAATAAATTTAAGTGACATCAAGGGAGTCACCTTGTGCTGGTCACATTCTACAGTTAATGTGAATTATAATAAAGAATAAATATGGTATATTTCTGATGTCTATCAGAATCGATGTCTATTCGGCTGTTACTAATTAGTATTCAACAGTCAGCAGAAAGGGAAAGAAATATTTAGTATTATGAGCATGTTATGAGTGGTTTTGTGCTCACCATTGCTGAACATTTCATCATCTGTCAGCTGTCCATCTTTGGCATAAAGAACACCAAATTTAAAATTTACACTGCCCTGTAACAATATACAAACACATGTGATGAGCATTCAGGGGAAATTCATACAAAAATGGATATAGAAATAATTAAGAAGGTCCTTTGTTTTCATTTCATACACAAATCAACCACATACACACATCTGACAGTACACACCTCTTGCTCCTCCAGCACCAGTAACTCCTGCCAACAATTCAAAAAAGAAAACAGTTCAAAACATCAACTATATCTCTGTACAATAAAACATTCAGTTTCCATCGAGGTTACATTTCTAAACACCAGTTAGGAGCACTAATAGTGTGGCTTACACAAACATTACAGAGAGCGTATTCATGTATTCAAATATCTGAATGCCTCTGACAATCGCCTTTGATTAGCGGCACACATTTCCACAAAAGCAAAGCTCTCTGGTGCAACAGCAGCTCAGATTGTGCCTGCATTTGAATCCTAAAGTGAATATGAAGCAGAACAACGAACCAGAGCAGAAACAGACAGTAATTAATAGAGAAGATGACGTGATGTTGATTGACAGGTGTGGGTGGGCACCTTCTGAATCTCTGGGTTAAGGATCTCCCTCGGGCCCTTTTCAAAACGATCCACATTCATGGCACTGGAAGGTGAAAGCTCAAATGAATGAATTTGAATCTACTTCACTCAAATTAAATCTTTTCATGTGCATTTGTTTACAGGCAAGAAGGATGCATTACAAACAGACTTACCTTAATATAGATTTGACTGATAGTGTTTTTGTTGGACTGTATGGAAGGCTGATTTTAAGAGTACCCTGAAGGAGAAGGCCACATTTCACAAATTAATACTAACATGAAGTGAAATATGACGCGGCATAACAAGCCAGTATTGCTGGAAGCTACGAAACAGGGTTTTATAAACGAGACCTTGTTGCTCATTGGAAAGTGACATTAAATACTGTGTGCTATTCATGGTTTTTTAGGCATTTAGTCTTCACATACCACCTTTGAGACAACAGAGCCAAACAATGTAGAGTCACTTCATGAAGAGGTCAATCTGTTATGTGAGTCACTGCACAGAGCAAAAGTGACCCACACACATGCTGTTACCTGTCAGTGGCTGACTCACCGTCTTGCGCCAGAGGATGGCTCGATACTGTGGGATCCTCTGGTTGTTCTGATCTGACAGAACCACAGACATGAAGAAGGGGTTCTTCTCAGCATCCGTCCCCACATAGTTTTGATGAACTACAGAATAAAGGGAAAGTCACTGCAAACCCCTGCAATGCCTCTGGATTCTTTATTTAAATTAGCTACGCAATGCACATTGCTTTTCGGTGGATGTACTTAATCTCGATGTTAAATACTTTCACAGATCTTTGTTGGATCAAAAATACAGTCACATTTTAAAAGAAATGTCTTCTATTGTAATATATAATGTGATTTATTCATGTGATGGCAAAGCTGAATTCTATTTCTTCAGTGTCACATGATGCTTCAGAAATCATTCTAAAATGCTGATTTGAGGCTCAAGAAACATTATTATTAGCAATTTTGAAAACAGTCATCCTGCTAAATATTTTTGTGCAAACTGTTTTTAAGGTTTCTTTGATAAATAGAAACTCCAACAAAACAGCATTTATTTAAAACAGAAATCTGTTGTAACATTCTTAATGTTTTTATTGCCACTTTGCATCAATACAGTTTGTCCTTGCTGAAATCAAGGAATCATTTCTTTAAAAAAACAAAAAAACAGAATGACCCTTAAACTTTTGAATGGTAGTGTTGACACACACACACACACACAAACACACAAAATTGCTATGATGCTTTTCTCATTGAGCAATAGCTGTGTTATTGACAGTACAATTAAACTTCAGTTCTCAATTGCTCATCTTATGCATATTAAAAAAAAGTTTTAGTATTTGCAGATGGAACAGATAGTGTCTATGATCTTCCCAGTGGACTGTGTACTGTACGCGAAGGGACTAAGATGTTGCTATTGATTCACATGTAATGATTTATACATGTATTTTATGATTATAAAGATTTGTAGTAATTGAAAAGATTTGGCTTTTTTTTTCTTCTGGGCTATTTTCTTTTCTATATAAGGTTACTTGTGCCTTCTTGATGTGCTGCTTGCACAATGATGCTGATAGATGCCACACCAAAGTGCTGTGACCATGTGAACTGTCCTTAGAGACGTGACTATGAAGATGCCTGTTTATTTAGATCTATTCCTGGCGCATCAAAATAAAGAGGGAAAGAGGAAGGCAGGGATGGAAGCCTGCTGTTTGAGGAGAATATTTTGGAACGAGACATGCCTGTTTAAAAGACAGAAGACAAATGGAAAGAGGCTGAAATCCAATTAGAAGACAAGATCTGGTCTGTCTCTGCATCTGCACCCTTCCTCTACTGTGTATTCAGTCTCTCTCCTTCTCTCTTATTCAATCTCTCTCTCATAGAATAAAAGGTATTTGGAGTGATTTAAATCAATTAAAGAGACATAATGCAGCATCTGCCTCGAGAATTTGTGCGGGAAAACCAGTATTTGTTTTTTTATGTGAGGAAGGGAGAAAAAGAATGCCAGTTAAAAGAAAAAGAGAATGATGAAGCATATAGCAGAATGTTTTATACTAAAACACTAGTTTTAAGTGCTTAATTTTCTTCAGCATAAGAATGCAAACATTGGAAAAAAAGTTCCATTTCAAATGTTCCTGTGGCTCGGTGGTAGAGCATTGTGTTAGCAGTGCAAAAGGTTGTGGGGTTGATTCCCAGGGAACACACATACTGGTAATAAAAAAATATAGCCTGAATACACTGTAAGTTGCTTTGGATAAAAGTATCTGCTAAATACATACAAAAATTATAATATTTAATTTGAAATTTTTAAATGGAACTGGTTTTGAATAGGAACTCAAATCCCAACCCTACTCAAACTGTGTTCAATTATTCCCTGCCTATTTAATTCAAGTTTTTCTATCCCATATATTAATAAAAATATGCTAGCCAAAATATAATTGAATTGGATTTCTCAAAACAGTGTTATGCTCTTCATTATGCTTTGTTGAGTAAAAAGAGATCAAATCCCAACATGGGTACGTGTGCATGTACAGTATGTGTATGCAAGATAATTTGCAAATCTGTGTGTGTGTGTGTGTGTGTTTGTCTGTGTATGTGTGCATACTCTATACTTGGCAGTGGAATCCCACCTTTTCCCAGGAAGTACTTGAAGTACCATCTGGTGTGATACTCTGGGTTCTCCAGATGGACGTCAGTTCTCCTCCATGTTCCAGGCGTATGGTCAGAGGTCTACAGAAAAGTCCCACCAAGAATTTAACCAATCAGAATTATGAATTTTTTTCCCGCGCCCTGCAACATTTCCATTAGCCCCAACAAAAAAGAGTGATCAATATTTATTTTTAGCTGTGTATTTTTGTTAGAAATATTTATATTTAATATAAATATAAATGTATATTTACTATATAAAATGGGTTTTCTTTAAAATTTCTGTTTATTCACAAATACATTTTTTTTTTCTTTAAACAAGGCAGTTTGCACAAAGCTGTAAATGATACAACTGTAATGTTACTTTACAATCACATTTTGACATATGGTATATGATGTAAAACATTACTGAATAATTTTTTTAAACAGTTTTTTTGCCTGCATGCTCAAGACTATCACAAATCATTCTTGTAAATTCAAGAAAACCTCTATGTTAACCAGCCACATAATATTATCTTCAAGACAAGTCAACAGAATTTGCAACAACAATAGGGTGACCATCAGTGATGCGCGGGTCAATGTATTAATAACCCGCACCCGACCGACGTTTTCAACTAACCCGCCCGCAACTCGGACCACAAAAAAAAAAAAAAATATTGTACCCGACCTGCTTCCTGACCCGCATTTTTAAAACGCAGTAAATGCTCATCGTAGCGTCATTGGGCCATAGGAACGTAGGCAAAACTAACTAGGCAAAAAAAAAAAAATACAACAACACTTAATAAATTATAATTTTGTCAAGAATTATAAAAAAAATCGTCAGTAAACTCATCATTTGTACTAAAATAGTCTGGTCTGGCTATGTCTATTTGTATGTTTCTGCAAGGTCAGCAGACATTGAGGCTCGGGTTTTTTCCGATCAGAGCTCGTGAGCGGAGAGCGCATTTCTGAATATCCCGCTCCGCTCGCTCATTCCGTGGTGTCTTGCTCAAACCAGAATGGCCTGCTGGTTCGAAAATATGCAAGGAGTCATTTTATTGTTTAGTAATAAACTGGTGTTTTCTGTGTCGCTGCAAAGATGAAGTTGACAATGCAGACTCGCCATGAACGCCAGAGAGAAATGCACATTTCATATGGATTACATCATCAGAGTGTAGCCCATCTATTTTGGTTTGAATATTTTTGTTTAAAAGAAGACATTTCAAGCTTTCTGTAATATTTAGCCTATATTTCTCAAATCTGTGAGGCACACGCTGAGTTTTGTTCACATGCAATGCAAGTGATCCTGCCGGCGCCTTATTACATTGTCTGCTAGGCTATTTGCTTATTTAGGCTATTAAACACGGGCAACTGATTGATAAAACATTGATCAAAATTAAGATACAATTTATAAAAAAACGAAAATCTTTTAAAAATAGTTTTCTATAAAACAAAACTTAATGAAGTCGTCAAAATCATGTTTTACCAAAAACAGCGCTGTTGCTCCCCATGCAGTCTTCTTTGCTGCCTCCATCTCTATGTGCAGACTGAGCTCGTGCGTCATCTTCATGCCAGTTATTCAGCCAATAAAGTGTAGGCCTAGGTATTTAAAAAATGTGTCTAGTACTATATAAATGACAAAGGTTTAATTGGCATTTTTATTTCAAAGGACCCGACCGACCGCGACCCGAATATCATTAAAAATATTTTTGGATGACTCGTAATCGCCGGCAATCGCGGGCGACCGCAGGCACCCGCTCATTTTGGATCAACCCGCGCATCACTGGTGACCATACATCCTCTTTTTACTGGACACGTTCTGGCCATGATTTCTAAGTTGCCTAAAATGTCTGGGTTTTGGCTTTGTTTTCCTATTTACATGCTCTCTATGAGTCCTCATACATTTTATGAATGCGCATTTATAATGCTTGACCATTCTCTGTAGATCCCACTGTCTCGCACACCATGATTGGCCCATTATGTACAATGCCTTGCACGCTATTGGTCAAACTACTTTTCAATCATTACCTTCAGCAAATATAAAAACGATAGGAAAACAAAGATGAAACGCAGACATTTAGGCAATTTAGAAATTATGGCCAGACAACGTCCGGAAAAAAGAGGACAAATAGTTACCCTAAACAACAATGTAGAAAAGGTAATAAAAAAACAAAATTTTCTGTCCCAAATACAAAAAAATAGATTAAATGTAAGATTTCAGCTGCAAAGCAACACTGGCTTGAGAGGGAAACTCTCTCACTTTTTTATTGCTTTGTTGTAGGGCCGCACACATACATACAAACACAAACATGTCTGGTACACCTCTGCTAATCTAATAATCAATCCTATCATGTTCCAGTAAAAATTCCAAACAATATTTTCACACTGACAAATTATAAATAACTAAACAACAGCCTCCCTATTTACTCAGAGGAACCCTAGGAACCCTAATCTCTATTGGTGACAGTCCAGCCTAAATCATTAACAACCAATCAGAGGTCTGATTTGGTGGGATACAGCATTGGGGGTTGGCATAGCTACAGTCTGGTGCTTGAAATGAAAAGGACAAGTGGATGGAGGGAAAGAAGAGAGAGAGATAGAGAGAGAGAGAGATAGAGAGAGAGAGAGAGAGAGAGAGAGAGAGAGAGAGAGAGAGAGAAAAGAGGGAGAATAGGAGAGCAAGAACATTGGGGACTGATTGAATCACTTGGCTTCGATTGTTGTTTTTGCTGATGCTTGTATGTTTCATTGAAACACCTACAGACACGCTCACAAAACAGAAAAGCTGGTTTTGATTTGTTGCCCACTGCCAGATGAATACATCTGTACTCTTTCTCTTTTCTTCATCCTTCCTCCCACTTCTTTTAATCTGTGCTCCACTTCCTGTGCACCTTCAGTGAAAATAGTGAAGTGACATTCAGCCAAGTATGGTGACCCATACTCAGAATTTGTGCTCTGCATTTAACCCATCCAAAGTGCACACACACAGAGCAGTGAACACACACACACTGTGAGCACACACCTGGAGCAGTGGGCAGCCATTTATGCTGCAGCGCCCGGGGAGCAGTTGGGGGTTCGATGCCTTGCTCAAGGGCACCTAAGTCATGGTATTGAAGGTGGAGAGAGAACTGTACATGCACTCCCCCCACCCACAATTCCTGCCGACCCGGGACTCGAACTCACAACCTTTCGATTGGGAGTCCGACTCTTTAACCATTAGGCCACGACTTCCCACGACTTCACATCTTATGCATGTATTTACATACATTGTATCGCCCCCGTGCCTGCAGTGCTGCACTGACTTGAACCCGCAGCCATCAAGCAGATGAGTTCAAACCCTTGTTGAATCTCTCCACGGTCATGAGAACTTCAATACTAGTAGAGCTATTTAACCTCTAGCCTGGCAATTTTCAGAATAGTTTTGTAACACTTTTGGATCTTTTACAATTCATCACATACTGTGGGCAGTCTGCACACACACATTTCACACTGTACAATATTTCATCATATCTTACCTCTTCTATTGATCCATTCTCCACTCTGAATCTCCCAGCTCTCTGTATGGCCCCATCTGCATCACTAGAGATGAGCTGAGGTGAAAGACAGATATGTCATGATCTTAAAACCACCTGCATCACGTGGAAGAGATTAAAGAGTACAGCTATACAGCAGGGTCCAAAAGACTAGTACAATGCATTTCTCTAAATTATTATTGCTAATTATATTATCAGCATAAAAATTTGAGTGAGAAATTGTGGCATTGTTCTTTTTGTTTCAATGCAGTATATCATTCTTATATGCTTTCATACGTTTGGGGTCAGCAAGGTTTTGTTTTGTTTTTTATTACTTTTATTCAGCAAGGATACATTACATTGATCAAAAATGACAGTAAAGACTTTTACATCTGTTACATCTACCCTTACCCTTATGTGCTGTCACATGTTAAAATCACATATGAAATATGTAAAACGCATGTGAAGCACATGAAACATGGTTTTGGAACATGTACAGACTTGGTGAGACATCTTTAAAAAAATGTAAAAACATCGCAACACCAAACCTATAAATGTATGTAACATATATATTAATGTTTAGATATCCTGAAAACTTGTATTCATATATGGACCAGATATACTAAACAGGGCAAATTAGTGTGAAAGTACAATCCTATAAAAACATTGATGAGAGTGGAAAGTTCTGTGGTTGCTCTACTGACAATGCATGAATTAAAGAATATGGACACAGTCAGATCATTTTCATAATGACCAGAGCAATCTACCCAGAGCAGTGCAAATTTATGTACAGCCGATAATCAGGTGTGTGTAATATTCTAATAACATGGGCGCAAAATGTATTAATACATACATTTTTGGGCATTAAATTATGGCACAAGTACCAGTAAACTGACTACCGCAAACCTTACTAATTCACCTTGCTCGATTCATTTACATATTCCCCTCCCATTATTTCTGCATCTAAAAGGGAAACTCCTACAAATGCATATGCAACAAAGTTAGCCGCAAGAATATGTCCATGCCGTTTCATCACTGAATAACATATAATGTTTTATTTCATCATAAAACGGACATAAAATCCATAAAACACTTCTTAAACCACTGGCTTTTCACTTCTATTAAATGAAATTCCTGCCTTTTTTTATTGAATTAGCCATCTAAAACATTTTGACACTGATGACGGCCTCAAACGTGGACAGAGTTTCTTTGGTTTCAGCTTTTCAGAATCCTAAAATTAAATTAGATTTTGAATTACTGATTTTTATTTCAAGTCACAGTCTAAGAGGTCTGAGTCTGCTGAAGAGATGCTCGTAGAAAGACACAAGAAAGACAGAGAAAAGGCAGCATATAACAGTGACACTCTCAACACAGACACACACAGATGAATTTGTTTACATGAAAACCCTTCAATATGAATGCAGAAGCAGCTGCACACTAAATCAGAGACTAATTACAGGCAAGTGATCCCTGTGTGTCTGATATGTGTGCAGCACTGATCGTTTCATCTGTGCTCACTTGCTCACACATACACACACGCATACACTTCTGTCTTAACACCTATTTGTAAGAGAAGTAGTCTCACTGAAAGTGTATATCTGAACAGATATTGTGTGTGTATGTGGGACAATCACTTGCACCTGACACGATGTAATCTGGTCTTTGCAGTAAAACTGCAGCATCCCCCCAGATGGAATAATGTTGGTTGCTAGGCAACAGAACACAGAACCTCTCCCATTTCCTTTTTCTTCAGTCACCCTGTTTTCCTCCTCACATTTCTCCCACCTTTCTTCTCCACCTGTTGGTCTGCCTCCCTCTCTTTCTCTTCCCTCTTTTCTGTATCTGGCAGACCAAACTGCTAAAAACAGACTGCAGCTGCACTGCAGCCAGAGAGAGACTAGCTGGAAGGGTGTGAGATTGACGTTGTATGTATTTGAGTGTGGCAGATGGCCTGCCTTGGCCTCAGAATGCCAAAAGTCCAGGCAGACGATTTTAGATAAACTCTTGCACTCAGACTAATCACTTAATAAGCACCATTTGACATCGTAGTTGAGATAAATCAAGACCAGAATGGAAAAAATAGTTTATATGAAGTTGCTGTTTCTATAAGTGTATGCTATGTTAATGAAGAAAACAAACTATCCACTTCTTCAAATATCTGAACATGATGCTTCTGTTCTTCTGATTAATCATCTGTATTCGTATTGGATGGTGGTGTAGGTGTTTGTATTGGGTGAGTATTGTGGTGTACACTGACATTGTGTAATTATTAATATATATGTAACACTTTACAGTGTCAATTTATTATTTCAAACATATTTCAATATCTTTTTTTATTTGTATATATCTGTATTAGATTTGTATTGTTCAGTAAACATTTTATTTTAATATATTTTATTGACACTATAAAAAATATATTTAAAATGTATCAACAGTATTTGAGCTCAGTGGAAAATTAAAGCCTATATTAATTTACATTGAATGTACACTGACTGCAAAAGAGTGGTGGTTAAATTATTAAAAAGGTTTTGTGGATAAATTTCTTCATGTCCGAAATGGATGCAAGGAGATCAAAACCCTTGAGACAACTTGACATTTGCTCATGACACATGCCTACGATACACAAGATCCCTCTAATGCAGGAGCACACAGAGACACATTTACGTGTCTCATAAGATAGTTTTTTTTGCCCAGTGACATTCTGTGGTGCTATTAAGGTGTTTTGATAAATGCCATGAGGTTAATGATAGCAGGATAATAACAGGACAGTCTACCAAACTCAAGCAAAAGTTCAGAACACACACACACACACACACACACACACACAAATATCAGAGAAGCATGAGAGAGAGAGAGAGAGCAAGAAAAAGAGAGCACAAGAGAATCAATTCTATTGTGACTGGGATGTAACATTGATCTTTTTAGAGAGCTTCTGAACGTGTTCTCATGCCCCACACAATAGAGTGAGTGAGAGAGAGAGAGGCAGAGAGACAGATGAGAGGAGAACAAAATATGGAGAGCGGCACAAATGGAGAAAGCAAAGCATTTGAGTCTGAGAGAAAAGCAAAAGAAAACATTTCCATAATCTAAATCAGTCTACACTGTGGAATGAAGCTTTGGGTGAACTGTGAAGCACAGAACAGGTTTATACAATGAGACCATCAAACAGTGGCAACTGCAATTACCATAAAATTATCACAAGTCTCTTTCATTTTTGGAAGGGGCAGGAAATTAATCACTGCAAGTTTTGTGCTACTTAAACTTTTTTTTTTTTGCTACTTAATTTAATTGCATACAGATTAAAATGAAAAGTATAAACCCTGTTTGCACAACCTGACATCCAGCTATGGGCAAATGCCAGAGGAGCTGCTTCATGTGCCCTTTTGGTGAGTGGTGGACCTTTATTTTTAAAGTTTAAGGGGCACAGGTTGTAGCAGTGATATCAAACCAGCAACTTTTTATTTTATTTTTCTGTGTGTGTGTGTGTGTTTGTGTTTGTGAGAGATATACAGATGAATGCACATCTCATTCTTAACTATTTCTCTATAAAACACATTAAAAAACACACATACAGTACACAAACTTAATAATTAATTGCAGAATGAGTGGCAAAAAGGAGAGTGGAGGGAAATTATATAACTGGTTTTAGTTTAGTTATATTTAACAAATCAAAGGATTTCCCTCTAACACACACTCAAAACATACAAATTAATAAATCATATGGACTTGATTAAAATAAGTGCGCTGTTCTTTCCCACACAATGCATTTCACACCAGAACTACACTCAAAGTCCTTGACAAGTGGTCTGAACTCACAGATAACTTTCAGACAGCCCGTAAGTAAACAAATAAATTGTGTCCCATCTTTTGAACTTGAGTCTTGTGAGAGTGACCCACCCACAGCATTGGACACAGTGAGCGTGAGTCATTCTCGATGCTTCATATGATAGAGCTGCAGGCAACATGCTCTACTGAGCCCAACATGCTAATTTTACACACCGCAGTCACTCTGCAGCCATCCCTCCCTCTGCTCAGCATATGTGTGTGCATGGGGTTTGAAGGCGTTTGGACTTGGTTAGAATCAAATAATTATAATAAGAGCAATACATCAGAGGCAGAAGATGCATACTGGGAGATGTGTATGTGTCATCTTGCAGCATTATAAGCATGTCTGCACGTCTCCCGGTTCCTAACAGTCAGCAGAAGTGAGAAAAAAAGTGTTTATTACATCTGAAATCAAAAATGCATGGATTTGCTACAGGGGGCCTTTTTTTCGCCCCCCAGGCATGTGAGGGACATTTTATTACAGATGCACGCACTTTTTTCACGTCTTCTGAACTGTTGACAACAAACACCCACTTACCCCCATTGAAAGGCTTGGAAGAGCAAGGACAATATTTAATATAACTTCGACTGGATTATTCTGAAAGAAGAAAGTCACAAACACCTAAAATCTCGAAAATAAAGGTACAAAAGTTGTCACTGGGGCGGTACCTTTTCAAAAGGTACATGTTTGTACCTAAAGGGTTTATTTTGGTACCTTAAAGGTACATATTAGTACATAAAGTGTGCATATTAGAACCTAATAGGTCGTACCTTTTGACCGTCCAAGTATAGCTTTTGTATTTATTTCTGAGAGTGTAGGATGCCTCGAGGGTGAGAAGAAGATGGATGAATTTTTATTCTCGGGTGAACCATTTAAATGTTGTGGTATAGCAAATATGTTTTTATTGCACACTTGCTTTTGTTAACAGTGTTGTTTAGGTTTTGGTTTAGGGTTTAGTGTTGGTGGTACGTTATTTTTTAAATATTAAATAAATTAACCTTTTAGTACCATTAACCTACCTTAGCAGCACACATTACAAAAACCAGAATAATTAAATGTTGCCAGATTCACATTCATATGTTTGGAATAAAATGAGCACACATTTGTCACTGCTCACTGGATATTTTACTTAGAACAGGTTAGCTACACAGCCATTTGTTGACATAACACAGTGTATGAGTGCCCCTTGGTTTCAGACTGGATTCCAAGCCATTTCAAACTCATGGGTAATGATTCCAGTTCAGATCTAATTCAGGTAGGCTTTAGACATAACCAAGCAAATTTTCAGTTTACTTTCTTTTGTTACTTGCTTTATGTTTATGTTCGAAATAAAGCATCCATTCATTCATTCATTCATTCAAATGAGACTACATGTAACACCATTCCTGTTTCTCAATTCTACGAAAAAGAGTAAAAAAACTCAATACTTGAAATTTGTTTGCTGTGTCCAAAAAAAAAAAAAAATGCACTGAGCACTTTTTTTTAAATAAGAAAGAAGCTAGTATCTTGGCAATATCTTAGTGATAATTTTTTGGGATACACAGCAAACAGATTTCAAGTATTGAGTTGTTTACTCTTTTTCATAGAATTTATTGATGAATTGTCATAAGTGGAGTGGATTAAAACAAACACAAAATCATCCTTTTCCTCTTTCTCGATAGAAATGGAATCATAATTTTTTTTTTTTTACTTTTTCAATTGATCCAACAGGTGCCATATAACAACAACACCAACAAAAAAAATGTACTTCTAAATGTTCATTTAAAGAGCTGTAAGAATGACTAACAATCAAAAAAAGGGAAAATCCTCATGAAAACTCTTCTTTAAATCCATACAAAAGTAAGCAATATAATGGTGAGAGACTGAGGAATACTGAGGACATTTAAGGCATCAGCACATATAAAAATGTGTCTGGTTGGATAAAAGGTGATGAAATGAAAGAGGGACAATGAAGCATTGTTCTGTTTCACTCTATATCAGATTCCTGTTCCTCAAGGTTCCTGTTGGTATTAGAAATATTCTCCAACACATCTTCAGCCTGTGTATTGGTGGGTAAAGTGGGTCAGCTGTGTTTTTTCAATGATTTCAATGATGTTATCGGCTTTCACACACTGCAGCTGAGTCCTGTCATAGACTTCAGTGAAGCTGCTTTGATGATGACAAAGCATTTTCATCTGCTCTCTTTGAAACACTCTATCTTAGACTCCTTTATATACTGATTCCTGACCAGGTTTGATGCAACAAGCAATGAAAGGAACCTCTTAATCCTTGACAGTGATAAGTGATTAGTGACACTATATTTTATCAGCCAGTTAGTTTTATTTCTGCTGTGTCCCACCAGGTAGCAGCACACGGAGTGAAATTTCACTAAACCAAAACCTTGCTCCTCAATGCACAGTAAATAATGAAATAAACATAAGAGATGAGAGATTGATTGTGGAACTTTACAAACATTAGATACTGAAAAATTCTTAAAAAAACAACAACAACTATTTAAAAAAAAAAGCATGCCGTATGGTGATGCATAAGTGAAATCATAAAAAAATAAGGTATGTGCCTTTTATTTTCATGGTCTTCAGCTGTGGTATGTTGCAAAGTGTGACATAATGAGTTATTTAAGAGATCTAGTTCACATACTCTTCTGACTGGCTGAAAATTTTCTGCGTTGCCCAGCATTTTCACTTTTGATATGAACAGAAAAAAATGCTTGTTGCTGGAATCAGGGTCATAACCACCATAGACTATGAGGGGGACAATTTTTAGGTGGCCTGCCAGTGGTCTCGTAAATGTCAAATTGATCACATCAAACAAAGACTGGCTTTACCATTCACAGAAGAGCCCATGCTTCAGATTTAATGATAAAAAAGTAAATAGCTCAAATGTAATATTTGACATCTGTTTTACAATAAATATTCATGAATAATATCCACTGATGCAAGCCATTTTTATTTATTTATTTTTATTTTGCTGCTTGGAATTGAAATTAGTCTATATAATTTATGTAATTCATGTAATATCCTTTGTAATTGAATGTGAAAGATAACAAACACTAACAAAGACATTTTCGGCATATTTGGCATATGATTAAGAGTTAATGGAAGTATATTTTAAAATATTTATAAATAAAACGGTCCATTACATTTGTAACACCACCTAACCAAATAAAAAAGTATTTCTCTAATGTTTAAGATATCGTTATGGCCTAGGTTGGAATGATATTTTCTTGGTATATCATTAAATATATTAATTAAGGAGCCATTGATATTAAAATCCATGCATCCAAATAATCCAACTTATCTATAAAGTATGCAAAAAGCTGTATTAGACGCCAAATCAGTAGCATGTCCGAATTCAACATGGCTGATGTACTGTATTCCATCCATTTATACTACACACATGAATATTTTATCAACAATAGAGAAGTCATAAAATGCAGCACATTTTGCTTTCCAACAAAGATATTGCATTGGCTGATGTTCTGTGTTCAGGTCTAATGTCTTGCTTGAGTTTTCTATTATTATAGGTTATAGAATCAGTTTCTAGATTATATATAGACTCTTTTAGAAATGGTGTCTAAACAAGAATCACTTTGACATTAAGCCATCATGCAGCTATGAGAGGACGGGGGACTTGGGAAGCTTTTAACTCAAAAACCTCACACACACACACACATTTTATATGCACTTATATAAAACTGACTGAAACATACAGCTAGTCAGCCATGCATAGATTTTACATCTAAAACATCCAGAGCAGACACACTTAATCGTTTGGTTCTCAGGTTGCAGCCTATGAAAAATATATGAAAAATGTATCCCTCTAACCATGTAGTGTGTGTTAAAGCTGTGTGACTCTCTACCTTGTGTATGTTTGCACAATGTAATTGTATAATAATGTAATGTGGTCAATACTGCAATTTTCCCTAATGATGATTACACTATTAAATGCAAAACACACACATAAAAGTGTAAATGTAAAATTATGCAACCACTGGCATGAAAACCATAATAGAATCAATTAATAGTATAATATAATAATTGCAGAAAAACATTGTCAGACAGATACATACAGAAATCCATAATAAAGAGAGACACATTCTGGAATAATGAATGCAATTAGACAAAGCAAATCGTTAGAGAAAAAGAGAGAGACAGTAGAAGAATCTTTCATAATAACCTCAGCCTGGTTTAAAAAGAGCAGTGTGGCAAAGCAAAACAAATAAACAATAAGAAACAGATTAAAAACAAAATAATCATATGGAAAAATAAAGACAGTTAGCATAACAAAGATAAATATGGCTTGCATGCTAATTAAAAAATAATAATAATAACTAGATATTTCTTGTTTTAAATTTACAATGGATATAAAAGATGGGTAAGCAATCAGATGGTCATTACTGCAAAATAAACCCCAACAGAGAGAAGAGGACACCGATGGGAAACATATTACACGGCTACTCACTAAATAAATGGACATGAAATACTGATTTGAGTAGAAATTATTTTATTATGTAACAAGAATGAGACTGTAAGATGCCTTGTAGAAACTGTAGAGAAACAGAATACAATCACAAACAACGGTCATTATTCAGAAATATCAGACTGCAAAATGCTACGATTGACAAGTACCAGAATCAGAAACAAGTACCCCTGAAAAAGATACAATTCATGTACACTTTTCTAAACTTTCAAAACAATTACTATGCTGATAAAATAATCTATAATTAAAATAAATAATTTTTCACTACGGGTCTCACACGGTAGCTTTAGATACCAAATCACAATGGCACATGCAGTAACAAATGCCCTTCTTGCTCCTTTTCTCATACAGACACATACAGTTGTATACACACACATTTATATTCTGCATCTGTCGTGCATGATAACGCATGTGGTTTTGTGACACGGTTCTATCTGACACAAGGTCACACATTTCTTTCTACCCACAAACCTCCTGCACGTTTCACATGGGAAGTAGCATCTAGTGTGGTATTAAGCCACTTCCTCCATGCAACAACTATCTGGAAGAGACAGACACCGCTGAAAGAAATACAGCCACACTCAATACAACACGTGCGTTTGACCAGACAAAATACTCTGAATCATATAAATGATGCTATACTTGTGCCTATGCTCCCAAAGATCTTGGGTGAGGGTGAGATGATGTTTAAGTGAGAAATGTACGTAATTACAAATATATTCAAATCTCATCTGATAAAACAGACAGAACCGCAGACATATATAAGGAATCAAACAGGAACACATAGCTACTCCTTTTACAGCAGTGCACAGGTGGAGAAAAATAAATTAGAAAAAGGGAAATACATAAGAGTTAAAATATGACAGTCCTCACCAGTTCAACTGATCCATAGTGTTTCCGGCTGAACTCTCCCCGCCTGCACCCAAGATCCTCTGATGCTGAGCTGCAAAACAGAGCACATAACCATTTCAGCTGAATTCATTAAGTTTAAGAGCACACGATAAGTTTTGCACTTTATTCTCTTGGAAAGAATCAGCTGAAATACTTGTATATTAAAACAACCATATTGTTCATGTGATTTCCTATTGATAAATGCTTTGCTATCTGCCTCATCACCACATGTGAAAACACAGCATTTTAGTTTCAATACCAGAAAATTGTGTTCCAAAAAGTAAAAGCCCCGCCCACTCACATCCCTGTGATGTCGCAGCTTCATACTTTTTGAGTGAAGTAGTTTCAGATTATTAGAGTGAGAACCACATGCTCAGTGACTCAGCTGACAACTAGACACCTCAAAACCTCAAAGAGGATCTCTCCTGTTGAAACCACTTCACAGGAAGACCATAATGACACTAAAGGTGTGTAATTTCTGTGCCACTAGCATTGCCAAATCAAATACCATGATAATAACTGTTTCAAACAGGTTTCCCAAATATTCCCCTCCAGAGCTCAACATTAAGGGTGACCCACTAGACGGTATTATCACACCTGATCTGGACCTCACTACTTGAGCCCTGTCTGCCATTGGCTGGACAAACACATAGCCCCGCCCTCAAACTGATACCATTTTTGCCAGTGTTGCTATGTCAGGATGAGATGCTCAAACCCCAAAAAAAAAACATTGTTTAGATGCCACCAACCGACAGTGTTTATTTTTCAGGGGCATCAACCTACAAATGGCTTACTTATAGTTATATTATGAGAAAGTATTTCAAAATTATAAAATACAAACATCACTTTTAATAATGCTGCTGTTCAGTCAACTACTTGTGATTCTGGTTAACTCCTTTTTCATAATATTTGCTGTATCGAAGACAACATTTCTTCTGACTGAGGTTTAAACAGTTTATATGCTAAGCCACATGGACGCTTACATTTATTATTACTTCAAGTGCAATGTAAATCGTGCATGTGAGCAAACACATTTCTTCTCTGTTCCTCATTATGTTTCCATTAGTGCAGAATGCAGCTAAGAATGTCTTTACTGACAACAGAAGAGATACTGTGCATGTCATGCATGTATATATATGGTGCAAAGTTGTAAGCAACCGGAATCTGCAGACTTAAAATACTGAGAAAATCAAAATATTGAGAAAATCGCCTTTAAAGTTGTCCAAATGAAGCTCTTAGCAATGTATATTACGAATCAAAAATTAAGTTTTTATATATTTACAGTAGGATATGTACAAAATATCTTCATGGAACATGATTATTACTCAGTATCCTAATGATTTTTGGCGTAAAAGAAAAATCAATAATTTTGACCCATACAATGCATTTTTGGCTATTGTTACAAATATACCTCAGCAACTTAAGGTCACATATGGTAAAATGTGCTTAATGGTACTCTTACAATATATTAAAGCTGAAAGTGTTATAAAAGTAAAAATATTTAATAAATTAAATACTATGTTATGTATGTGCAGATCCCATGTAGGGATGGTTGTATGCAATATGTTTCTGATAACAAGGCTGTGCATGCGTTCTTGTTTTTTTTATGTAGCTTTAGAAGTTTTAACATAGATGCGTCATTTCCTATGCACTTCTGCTATGCACCATACTGCATAATGCTCTCAGATGGGGGGAAGGGAGATGGTTAATTGAAAGATTGGAAAAAAAAATGAAATGAGATAAAAGGTCGACTTCAGAAATGGCCTCATAATCTTGTTAGAATGACCCACTGGTGAATTACAGTCAGTTACATTTAAAAATGCACAAGTGATTCTGACAAACAAGACAAGGAAAGAAAGGAATGGCTCATTAGATGATTTACTGTGGCACAGGGATGAAAGAAACCTGCTTCAAATTCAGAAACACTACCCTCGAGGAGAAAACAATTAACACCTGAGGTCATAAAAACATCATAAGATGCAGAATGGCTTATTGTTTTACTCATATCTTCAAACAACCCTTTGATTGTTGCTCATGATTGAATGGTTCTATTGATATAAAGAATCATCTCACAAGAATGAGATATTTTTAAGAAAAGAAATCCTATAGGCTAATGGCGATGATAGTGATAGTGTGCCGGCTAATGACCGTGTTTGTGATTATGATAATGATGACAGCAGCATTACATAATTAGCGTAGCCATTATCCTCTGGGAATACTGTGAAACCAAATACGGTCAAGTTTGTTCACAGTAATCACTCCTGTTTTGCATCTGTGATAATTTTGTTATAATCTGGCATGATATAATGTTTCCAATGATCCAGAGCTCAATGCTTTAGACATCTGCAGACCACACATTTCTGATATCTTGACCGAAGAAAAGGTTACAAGTGAAACTGCTGCAGACAGTCTGACAACGGACGTCTGACAACGGACGTCTAACACCGCGATCATTAAGAACAAAACTGCCCTCTGAGCTCCAACTTTCTCATTATGCACCAACTCTGCTGTAGAAAAAAAACACAGCACTGTTAAAACAGATTAATATAATTAAGCCAACACTGCAACGGGAAGTCAGAGAACTTTCCTTTGAGAAAATGTGTGATAAAAATGGATAACAAAGACAAACACATGCAAAAACAGTATGGTAGAGAAAGAAGGCCATTGAAAATAACTTATTTTAATTGAAAAATTAACACACTGCAGATTTATTTTATTTTTTTATTTAGGTTTGTGGCAATAATTCAATATCAGACTGGCCGAAATATGAGATTGTATTTATATAAATTGTTTGGATGGAAATGGTAGGCTATATGTTTAGTTTTACCTCAAATGTCACAGGTCAAGAGTTTGAAATGGCTTATGTGTTGCATTGTTGTGATGACACATTTGTCATGCTGTGCCAAGTGGTATTTGTGTGGCTTTCTTTTGTAAAAAATAAAAATGCTGTGATCCGCTTCTGTTGCTTTAGTTGGGACATGTCAACAGGACAGATGGATTTTTGTTCTGCACTAGTTGGATGGCTATATTATGTTGTCATGTAAATAATTGCTCAGTGACATCATGCACACCTCATCTTGAGGTGTTGAGGAAAACCTCTTATGACTGTGGATGCCTCACTGTCACAATGCTTTACTACAAATACAGCACAAACCGTCTTAAAAATGAATAAAAAAAACCCACCTTTCCTTCGATTTTAATCTTAGAAAACATCATGTTTATTGTGACACTAGTCGTACAGTGGTGCATGGATGTTCACTCTACCGAGAGGCATTGGCATGAATAATTTACCTATTTTCCGTACTAGTATATCCTTCTACTACACAGTGGGAAAGTCTAAAACATGTTGTCTTAGCAGAATTGTAAGCAGCCTATACATAAGACAAAGCTACAAAGGTTTTCTCTTTCTCATCTGAATTCAATCTACTTTAGATGAAAAGACTTGTGGACTCTGCTGAAGCGAAATAAGGGAATGTGTTCTCTGCTGAAGGGAAACAGGAGCGCAGTTTCTTAGAGACAGTTAAGCTAAGCCAAAAAAAAAAAACACCTTCAGAACACAGAGATAGAGATGTTAGACAAACTGACAAGCCCATGTCACCACTGACATTTATATCATATTCCCATAACACAAAAGTGAATGGTGACTGAGACAGTCATTCTTTTTTAACAAAGAAAGTCACAATAGGCTAATATGAGGGTGAGTGAATTATGAGAATTCTCGTTTTTGGGTGAAGTGTCCCTTTAAAATTAAAAACCGCAACATTATTAAAACACACACACAGACATTCGCGAACATGTAGGAGAATTAAACTATAAGCTTTGCATGCAAATTTGTAAAAAGAAAGATGATTTATGTTAAAAGTGCTTATTTCCAATATCCGCATTCGATATGTTGATTGATTATGGGAGAGCGCAGCTTGTTGCACGTTCAGATGAAATGCAAGAGTCTAAAACACCTGATACTGCTGCAATACGAATGTCAGAATAACATACACAAAACAACATCTGGTCTTAAATATCTGAATGTAAATATCAATATCTAAACGTATAAAACATACAGTAACTGAATGCTTTACCGTTGGTTGAAAGTCAACAGTTTCGCAGCAGGGTCTGCAGCGCTCATGGCCCCATGCGATGTTATTCTCTCCCGCAGTCCAAATTCTTCTGTCTCTCGCCTTTTTTTCTGAGTCTTCTCTTTTAAAGAGATAGATTAGTAACCATCATAGTCCCTACAGCTGCTCGTGCTGCTGTATCACTTCATTGCGTTGCCCTTTAGTATTGGTACCTCGTTTCTGCCGGTCTCTTTCTAAACGCACTTGATGGACGCAGTGGTTAGTTTCTTATGGACACACAGGACACACCTCGCGCATAACTGAAATTACAAGATGCAGATTCTCGTGGACTGGAGTCCCCTCACGGCCGCGCGATGGGCTCGTAACCGAGAGAGCCAGGTGGAGAGCCTGTTAACAGCATCTACAGTATCTGTCTCTTTATGTGTATGTGTTTGTGTGTGTGTGTGTGTGTGTGTGTGTGTGTGTCTGTTTTTTGTTGCCAAATCAATACAAAATTAGAATAGAAGAGGAAATATTAAAGTAGCTTATTAAAGACACTAAATTAAAGCTATGAACCAAATAACATAAAAAGCAGCATACTGTAACACTCCAATACCAATTATTAAACGATTCATGCTTTAATTGCTATTAAAAAACAGCACAAAAATATAAATGTGATAAAAGCTTAATAGCCTACAGTTAAGTATAATATTTTTATTTTAATGAAAATCTTTTCATAAATAATATTTTATGTTTATTATTTAATTACATTTACTGTCTTTACGACAAATAAAAAATTTTTATTGTAAGGAAACACTAACTTATAAAAGAGTTAACATTTAACTTATTTAAAGAGTTAATTAATTAATAGGGGTTTTGTTTAAGTTACTAGACAAGACAGGTTTCTATCTCTGTGTCTTACACATACAAAAACACTTGGTGAAATATTTTAATTAGAATATTTAATTGCATTTAAAGGGTGAAAGATTGTTATTAACTGAGTGTATTCACTGAAATACTGAACAATTTCCTTCCATGTCTGTTAGTTTTGCTTTCAGCCTCATTTTTTAGACATTTACACAGCCGCTGCCTGAACAGAATGTAATGCTAAGCAAGATCATCATGCTGTAGAGCCAGACAGTTTCTCATTAAGATGCTCATTTACATTAGAAAGATTCAAGCTTGCATGATTTTTAATAATGTCACAACTGGTGACTGTGACTTACAGCTGCTTCATCATGGCAAAGCAATAACTGTTTTCATCAGCTCTGTATGCAAACACATTACTTTATGAGGTAAGACCATGCAAATGAGGATAACCATAGTTTCCACTGGAAAAGGCAGAGCATTAGCCATATGTGTTTGCATGCACATGAGATGTGACTGTGTGCATGTTTATGGGAACTGTCTCCAAGGTTGCTGTGCACTTTGCATTTACAAAATGAACACCTTACACTAATGACAAACATCCCTCCTCCTGTGTATGTGTTTCTAGACAGTACCCCACCACCCCCCACCCCCCGCCATATGATCTCATAACCTTCATTCTTCTTCCCATTGCTCCAGGTCTACCCATAATCCTTCTGTCTAGTACAGAAGTGAGGGGCGCAATGAGGTCATGGTTCAGACAATAACCTTTTCTTCTCATTTAATCTCTCTCTCCCTCGACTCACCCTCACTGTCTGATGATGTCACACACTCAGAAACATCTCCATGCCTGTTCCATTCAAACCTGCACATGCAGAACATGTAACTCTTTAAATGCTAGACAGTTGGTGAGACAGAGAGAAAGTGAGATTATGAGAGTCTTGAATATATTTAGTAATAGAAGAATCTTGGGATATATAGTAGGAAGTGGGCGGAGACTAAATTCAGACTAATTAATGCTTTTCATTACTATTACTAGCAGAACAGCATGTTATCAGCCAAGCTGGGGCATACAGTAATAGACTCCAACACAAATGTAACATGAGAGCAGTGTGTTTCTGGTGGTATGTAATTCCCTCCCTGCAGACATCACAGGTATGGATGACTGGGAACAGTTAATGATTTTGGAAACCTATATTGAGAGAAAAATTGGGATATAGTCATGTTTAAATATGAAATATGAAACTATAAGGAAAACAGTACAATTAATTATTTGACTGGGAAAAACAATCTTATATTTTATAAATGACAATGACTTAGTCCTCTTGGGGTAAAAACACATAAAAAAAGCACTGAAAACATGTAAAGTGTTTAAGGAACTGCAATTTTTGCCTGGAAACTGATGAACAGAGGAAATCAAACAATGTACAATGAGATTTGTACATAAAATCAAGCCGAGCGTTTGTGGTGTTTTTGTGCTGAAGGGTTTGCGTGCAGGTGTGTGTGCACACGCTTTTGTGTGTGTTTGTAACCTAAACTCTTTTGTCTTGAGGCTTGTGGGTATTATAGCACCAAATGAAATGTGCGGTTGAGCACCTTTATTGTCAACATAAGAGTTCAAATTACAGGTGTAATTACATACAGCTCCACACACACACACACACACATACACACACACACACACACACACACACACACACACACACACACACACACACACACGCACACACACACACACACACACACACACTTCACAATACATACACACACACTTCACAATACATACGTACAAATAACAAACGAATGTTACACAACAGTTAAAACCGTAATGACATTTTTAGACTAAAGTAGCAGACAGAGAACACAAAGGCTAATGACAATAAACAACAGACAGGTGCAAGGTAGTCTTATTGGAAGCAGCTAGTGTTTGAAAAATTCAGCACATGATTGCAGGGAGAACATCAGCGTTCATCTCACATTAGCTCTGCCAGCTGAATAGCACATTAGTCAGGAGTCATATGCTTTGCATATGTGGTCAGGAAGAGTGAAGCTATGGAATACTGAAGCAGATAAAAGTATTTGTGTGTGGAAGTAGGGGGCATGTGAGTGAGCTGAATTACAAATCAATCTCCACAGGAGTGTGGGTTATATTTACATGTGAAAAGTTAGTATACTAATGTTTAGTTAGTAAACTTCATTAAGACCTAGTGATCATATGATCAGGAATCATACTTTTTATTCTTTTAAGACTCTAAAAAAATCCCTTTAGAATTGAAATGTTTGTTGATTGATAGCAAATGGGAAAATGGCACTTAGTTCCACAACTTTCGGACGTCTGAATTAAACAAATGCACACATGCCAACATTTACACATTAACAATAACTATTCACTTTTCAGAAATTTGGCCCGAAACTCACTTTCTAAAGAATGAAACGTTAGAAACCTTAGTTTTTCAGACATTGCAAAGAGGCTGTTGTTGTGATAGACATTAATGTGAGTGCAACTCAGGGGCAGGGTTTCATATTTTATTGACACTTTCCTGGGCGCCGCCATTGGCTAGTGGACCCCCACCTGCTGTTAGCATTCCATTGACTCCCATTCATTTTGGCGTCACTTTGACAGCGAATAACTTTACATCTGAGGTGTTTAAAGACCCTATTTGTCCATTCATTATTTCCAAAGAAACACGAAAATGTATAAAAGGCTCCATTACCTTGTATCTTACGTTGTGGCTCCGTAGAAGCAGTTTTTGTAAAAATAGGCTAACGATTGCATCATAACCTGTGACTCTCTGTCGCATAGTAGAGAAATTACTGTATGGACAGGTGGAGAAGCTCACATGCAATCTTTTACTGTCTATGAGGCTATCGGGGGGACGTGGAGGCATAAAGTCAAGGGAGAAGCCCATAGAGAGTCCATAAAAGCAACGGGACAAAATTATTCAACAATGTCTGCAAGATTCGGTGGGTGATTCAGATTTGGCACAGCGGTTAGAAGACTTACAGGTTGCTCACGTGACATCTACATCATCAAGTTCAGTTTGAGCCTGCGCAGTAAGCTCGACCCCCAGGAAGTAAGTGCTTCTAATTGACTTCACTTGTCTCCGTTGAATCCAATGGGGTCGCTGTGTCCAATTCTTTAACTGTCTATGGTGCAACTTGTGAGTAAATGCAACATTTCACATGCAAAGAGGACATTTACATAGAAGCCTTACAGGTACAGCAAAAATACATTTAATTCTATAAACTGTGAACTATGATTGTTTCTGGTTAGCCTCAATGTTCACCACAATTTCTGATGAGTACTGAATTGTGAGAAAATTAAGCACAAAATTAAATCTAGACGTGGCCCACCACAGGACAAAATTTTTTTTTTGATATAATCCAACTTTATATTAAAGTTATATAGTTTCTGGCGCTCATTACTAAAAGTTTATTTTAATGTAATATATTAAAATGTTACATTAAAATAATTGTATTGTAATTTTGTCAGAAATATGACAGAAAGAGTTACTATACTAGAATACAGGGGTGGAAGATATGGAAAAAATATCATATCACGATTTTATTATTTTTTCACAATTCTTTGTCATGTTGGTTTTACTATTTTGCAAGTTGTCTGAGCATTTCAGCAAACTAATTTAATTTGCTTGCAACAGTCTGTGATGTGGGTGTAGCAACGTTGAAAGATGTGGTTCAAACTTCCCATTGTTGTTCAAAAGTCCTAGAAAATAACTCAGTTCTATGACATTTACAGGTGCTGGAGCTTTCACAATTGCGTCAACTTTACTTTCCATTGGATGCACTAATTTTTCGTCAATTGTGAACCCAAGTATTCCATTGAGCTAAAGAGAAATTAGCATTTTGATTTCTTCACTCTCACTCCATCTTGTTGAATCTGTGACAGCACTTTGTCCAGTACCATCAGGTGCTGTAGAGATTCCATAGGCCAGACAATGGTATTTAAAGAGGCCTTTGTATGTATTTATGGTAAGGTACTGCTGAGATTTCTGATACAACTCCAACTGCTGATATGCAAAACATGGGTCAATTTTGCTTTGGAGCAAATGGAGCGTCACTTACTACACAGAGCTGTAGTTCTCTGACAAGCTACGCAATATCTAGATATATTTATCATGTCTGTGAGGTATTTATTCGTTGCGTTTTGGTTCATTTTTATGAAGTGCTCATATTCAAGACCAGACGGCATAAAGCACATCATGTTGTTTTCTTTATTTAATAAAATCACATCTAAGTTTAACGTTTAAACATTGTTATATGCTTGAACTGTTTTAGTATATCTATTTATTTTAGGTAAGTCGTGATGATTTGAGAAGGCTAAATTGATCACACATGATCATCTTACTGTCTGCCGCAGGCTGCTGGTCATTACTTTAAAAAACAAAAACTTTTATTTAAAGAACAAAAAATTCTCCAAACATTTTTCAAAATTAACTTAATATAAAAACGAAACGGAATATAAATCACTTTGCCATTACATACAAAACTGAACTATTTTTAATAGCTGAAACAGAAGGCTAGTATAAGCTTTTTTTGGAGAAGGGGCGGGCTCAGGCCGGTAATTTTGATAAGATGTTGGACACGGGCAGGGCTCGGGCATGAGTGTCTTAGGCCAGGGCCCGGCTCAGGCCTAAATTTGAGGCCTGTGCTGGGCTCTAGTTTACAGACGATCGTGCAGTTAGCTGACACTTGCAAAAGCCTGCAATCACGGTGTTTATTTAAACACTTTCGCTTTCTTTATTCTGCCAGTGCCATGTCATAATGCCATGGTAGGCGCACATAAGAGCATGCTCTCTCTGCCAGAACCGTCTTGCAGCACGTCTTCGCAAAATCCTTGTTACAACGTCATATACTGTAGATGGCATTGTCTCATCTGGTGTTCATAAGTGTCTTCATATTGCATTTGTAGCTGATAACAGAAAATCAGCAAATATTAAAAAAATTACAATTGCAAAAAAAATCTTTTTTTCCTGCTTGAGAATTTCTGTCCAATGAATGGATGACCTTAGCACACGTGTGGTTTTGTTTACAATTTCTGGCTCACTTGCAAAAAAAGGCAGTGTGAAAGCGAACCGCACCAAACAAAAAAAATCAACATTGAATTTGACCTTCCTGGTATGAATACACCCTCACTCTTGAAAACATCTTCCTCTCGCACATGTGTTGTGCGTTACATGTGGGGGATATTACCAAAACTACTGTAAGGCATCATATAGCTGTGCATAAAAAATACACTACATATTGCATAAGATTGAGTATGGAATATCAGCTCAGATGTGATCATATTACAGCACAGAACAGACATTTTCTCTAGCTGCTTGAAGCAATATAAGCTCAACAGGAAATCTTTTAGCTAATATTTCTATTGTGCCTTATCAGATATCAAATGTGCTACTGTAAGAACCTTGGCAATTACCTTTTCCTTAAAATATGACCCTTTTTATAAACCAAAATATATTTTTCCTCAGGTCAAATGTTGTGTATCGACAACATGCAGAAGACTGGTTTGACAAGACCATTACTAATCACAAGTAAAGTAGTAAACTAATCAGTAAACTAATCTCTCCGAAAATATCAGATGAATGGGAGAGTACAGCTAGATTCTGATCCCTGGCACAGAGCTGATCTAAGTACAGGCCTTACAAATAAATAAACTATCTGAAATTTATATTTGTATTTTTTTTTTATAAGATATAGATATAAGACTTGCTCGGCTTCAGTTTAACAAAAACCCTGAAGGGGATCATCCAATTAAAAATTAATACAATCAGCAGATTAAATGCATGTTTTTGTGTGCTTGACTGCCAGCGATTTAAATAACCTACATACAATAGGTATTATTTCCCCATCCCGAATAAAACCTTACCTATTGATGTTCTGATACTTTAAGCAGATCATGGGTGAATCCCTGACTTCTGGGGATTGTGGAAAAAAGCTCAAAATGGCAAAGTTGAAATCCTTGCAACGGTAAAGATGTCAATCCTCATTACGACAGAGAGAGAGAGAGAGAAAAAATAAAATAAATCCTCGATGCTCATCAACAGGATCCTCGTAAGTCAACTGGACTACCCTTTCACCACTCCTATCATGCATGTTGTGTTTTTTTTCCCCCTAAATATGTGTAGGCCGATAGAATAACTGTCTGGCAGAATATTGCTTTGCGAGCTGTGTTGTTTGTTGGAATATTTTTGTTGTCTGTGTACCTGAGAACTATAAATTACCACTCGACTGGTCCTCTGCTTTTCCTCACACACACCTTGGAGAGCAAAGATCGAGTGGGCTCAAAATCACATGAACATATTGTGTGTTTGCTTGCCAAGTACAGACTTAAGCACAGCACGATCTTTTCCCACATAGATCAGCCTTGATGTAAAACACCCTCACAGACATCATGCTATACAAGATCAGCATTTTGCACTATCAACAAAAAAACGTTCGGTCCATTACATATTGAGTATTACAAATATTTGGTAGCTTCTGGCTTTCATAGAAACTCATAAAATTATTTTTTTCTATTTGTACAAAGTACAATAAAAGTATCATCAATGCATCCAAATTGATTTGGACCCTACCCTTTTTGTTTTGGCAGAAGAAAACAATGCAAATGCATAGATTCAAACATACATTGGATAATATTGTATTTGCATGATTCTATAATATTCTTTGGCATAAATTTGTCTTTAGTGTGATTTTTACTTATTATATTAGTCATGAAATTTTATGTGCCAACATTTAACAAAAAAAATCAAATACTGTATCAGGAACGATAATATCTGTCAATTGGAGTTTAATAGGGGTTTAACGGTACGCAAAAATCACGGTTCGGTACGTACCTCGGTTTTTAAGTCACGGTTCGGTTCATTTTCGGTACAGTAAGGGAAAGAAATGCAAACATTAAACTGCAGGTTGTTCATTACTATAAACGTTTTTTTAACAATTTGTTAACAAATTTTTTAAATACTTTTTAATAAAATATATATAAAATAAAAAAAGAATAAGAAATAAAATACTGCTGCAAAGTACTCCACTAAATAAAATACTCTCAGTCTCAAACCAATATCATACAATAAAATATAATGAAAAATATAAATAAATAACTATGATTACAGTGCAGCATTACCAATCCCAGCTTGTAGGCCTGCTCATATTTAAAAAAAATATATTTAACTTTTCCAAAGTGTAAAGTGCATCAACAACAGTTTCAGTTTTTGGACCTGCTCAGATTTCATTATTGCGTTGGACTGATCGGAATTAAGAGCAAAGGTCTGTTTAATGCCGACGGAAGCTGCGTTTGAATTACAATCGGTTTTTTCCCCCTAGTTGTAGTGATGTCCACACTCGCGTGATGCCTTTTGGAAACCTTAGGCCGTTGACACACTGGCATATTGCACCTGTCAAACATAGTCTATTCTGCCATCAATACTGTTGACGGTGTCTTTTATCAGTAGGCTTTATATTTATGCTCAACATGAAGTATAGATATTGTTGTCGTGAAGACAAGATCCTGGTCTGTCGGCGGCCTCCCTCTATATTACCTACAGTAGCAGCAGCACGCCAGCGATGCGTCAGGCACGATTCTGGTGTGTAAAGACACCGAAATCGCGAAGCAACTGACACGCAGCAGAAACGCAGGCTCACGCCACGCAGCCAGTGTGTCACCGGCCTTAGAATCAGCTGCAGGGCGGGATATGCGCTAAACGCGGAGACTTCTGCCACTTAATATGTTCGTTTGGAAATACGAAAATGTACCTATGTTCCGCGTACAAAATATTGCATTCGGTCATTCGGTACACACGTGCACCGTACCGAAAGCCCTGTACCGAAATGGTCCGGTACGAATACACGTACCGTTACACCCCTAGAGTTTAACCTACTCTAACCTACACTATAAACATTAAACGGGTCATCAGATGCCCATTTTCCAGAAGTTGATATGATTCTTTAGGGTCTTAATGAAAAGTCTGTAACGTAGTTTGGTTAAAATTTCTCAGTGGTACTGTAAAACAACACACTTTTTACCACGTCAAAAACAGCTCTTTTCAGAGCAAGTTGTTTTGAAGCATTTTCCTTTAAATGCAAATGATCTTTGCTGACCCCGCCCCTCTCTTCTGAGCCCATTTACTTTAGCTACATTCATCGTGAAACTTGCTAATTAGCACATTATTAGGAAAGGTGAATTGCAAAGATTCATCAAAAAACCTTATACTCACTTCTGTAGGTGAAGCTGGATCACGAATTATTTGTGCGAACATAGAGGCGTTTAGGTAGATTGGGGGGTGCATTCCCTTCAGAAACAAACATAATCCACTGCGTCTTCAGCGGCTCAGATGTCGGGCATAAATGACTACTGCTATGTTTATTATTACATCCAAAAACAGAACACCTCAATCGCCCGAGTACCTGTGTAACCGTTATGTACTAGAACCGAATCAGAATGCAGATTAGTGTCACTAATTTAAGCGATTGACTTAAATATTTGTCCTGATTCTCGAAATGGACGTTAGAAGCATGGGCGTCGCTTAGCGGGGCTAAAGTGATTAGCTCCATAAACTGTACACAAATTCATGATCGCATCAGAGTCTGTCTTCTAATTTCATATGAAAATGGCGGCATACTTCATCTCCTCACCGTCTTTAGCACAGTCTTCAATCCGCAGACCACGGCGCACATCGAGCAGACTCAAACAGAAGTAGAAAGGACACGAGTGCCGCGTTTCCACCGAAATTACCAGGAACATTTGTACCAGGAACTTTTTTCCCCAGGAACTTTTCCCCCCCAGACCTGTTGCTTTCTGCGTTTCCACCGCGGTGTAAAGTACCGGGAAGATTAGGCAAATAGACTGGTGACGTAGGTCTGCGCACGTTTCTCAATACAAAGTACGCTGATTTTGGACGTGCATCCTCAGTAGTTCAGACTTTGTGCATTCGACTCGGGAGTGTGATGTCCATGACGACGCAAATCCTGTAAATCTGCAAACAGCAGCGTACTAGGTGGTTTTGTATTTAATATTGTTTTGTATTAGCCTTAGAGTAAGGGAAGCACAACTCAGCAAATGAGAGTATCCGAGGAGCTTGTGAATGCTATGTTTATTTATTTGAAATATTTTTAATGTTATCCATGTTTTTTTTTTCGGTTCAGGCCCCGTTTAAGCACCGGTACCATTTTAAAAGTATAGATTTATAACCGATATTGTAAAAAAACTCAAGCGATACCCAACCCTACTTAGGAGTCATTCTTGTTTACATCTGCTCCTGTGGTGAAACAATGGCGAACTGATGACAGCTCACTAAGGGCAGGTCTTAGGTAAGAAGCAAGTCCGTCTGTGCTGAAACGCTACTGTCAATCAAACTATCATGGGAGGGTCTGTGTGATGTCACAAAGACAGGCATCTGAGATCGGCTCGATTTGAGAAAGGGGAAATGATTTGACAAGATAAAAAAAAAAACACTGGGCGGACTTTTATCATTATAGGGTGGTTGTGTACACACACTGCCAACACACAGTTCAGTTGTAAAAGTGCATGTAACATCTAATGACCCCTTTAAATAAAATGTTAAAGCTGTATTAAGAGTGGCTTTTGTTAAAATGTTATGAGAGTTTGAGAGAAACTGTAGCCATCATGACTTACAGTAAAAGAGAATTTTTAAAAAAGGAACACAGAAGGGATTAGGCCTGTCAGATCTGTAATGAGGACATTCTGACCAGACAGGGGATGAACCTTTTCCCATTCAAACTGATCTGAAAAATCAAGACTCTGACTCAAACATGCACACACATCTAAATACACATATATCTGACTCTGGCCAGCTGTGTCACAAAGGTTAAGTCTTTTGATTATAATAAAAAGTGCGGTCATTCCTCATGTTGTGTGTCTGACAGTTTGACATTTTCAGAGTATAGTCTATGAACTGCTGACATTTTAAAACAGATCAGACTGAGGGCAGAGGCTGGAGCTAAGCTCTCCCTGAGGAATAAGAATGTACTAAAGTAAATATTCTTGAAAAAAAAAAATGCATTACACAAAATTCTTATGATCAGTGTGATTTATTATTACGAATACAAATGCAAAGTCTCTCATTTTAGCTGTTTATTTATACATGTTGGATTTAAGAATAAGAATGCAGTTGCATAAGCAAAACTTCATACTAACCACATTAAACCTATGCTCCATGCCCTTTAGAGAATATGACAGGCTGAATCGAATAGGAGTAAGCAAGTTTAAAACACGTACAAACAGAGTCCATGCAGACGGATGTAGATGCAGCTCAACAGCAAAAATTCCTACTAGGCTACCATTTGTATTGCGCCTCAATGGGTGTCATATGGTACTGCAAGACCCATGGCAGGGGGAAAATAACACATAATTGACCTTTCTTTTGGTAAACATAAAAGCCTTTGGGCAAACCAAAAGACACATTGTATTTGTTGAAATAGTTTGTATCAACAGCTTGCATACTACTAGTCAATTCAAAAATATCAACTGACTTTGAGAGTACAGCTAAAATGTTTTACCTGGTTCCTTCATCTTAAAAGCCAATGCGTTTCATTTATTTAACCACAGTGTCCTCTAGTGGTTACTTATGTATATTGCAGAACCAGACACAGTTGGTAGTTCACCTTGATCTACAAATGTCCTTTCATTGGTTTCATTAAAAAAAGAATCTTATTCAATTCGTGATAGTCAGTGAAATAACTGATCCATCGACAGCGAGGTCTGAGATGTATTGTGAGTTACCATCCAATAAAAATAACTCTTGCACATGCATAAGAATTACAGAAAATATATATAAAAAATATATAAAATAAGGCTACATTGGTAGTATACACATTTATAATTTGAATACACATATTTTTATTTTAATATATTATCATTATTATTATTATTATTTAAGAAATGTCATAAAAGCAAATCCAACTTACTTACTTTTTGGTTAAATTATGTATAATAAATCAATCTTTTCTAACAAAAATAAAAACTTGTCATGCCTAAAATTGCATATATCAATTTTTTTTTTTGAGTCATGTGAATATATTACTTGTATTAATTATTTGCAGATATAATATCTAAATTATGTTGCAATATTAATGAAAAACTTGGTTTGAAACTGTAGATTTAGCTCCTCTGGCCTAGCTACAAGATATCAGCATTTTAATACTCAAATATTTTTATTTAGCAGTGCAGCAATTACATGAGAAAACATAAAACAACAAGCTTCTTTACAATATAATAACATAATGGGCCATTACCATTTCCAAATATTTCCTTTATGTCTCTTTTGAGTCAAATTAAAAAGGCCTACAGTACAGTATAACACCATGTGAGTGGGAATTACACATGCAGAATTTGCTTCAGTGAACTCCAGTGCTCCAGTAACTACACTTTGCCTTTCACTTTTTTTTGATAGAAAAATTTCATGTTAACCAAGTCAAAGATCCCTTGCCATCCTAAAACAAATTTAAGCAACCCACATAGCCAAATTATGCTACACACACCCAGTGTGAATGCCCTTGTGGTGGGGAGCAACCACCAGTATTTTAAACAGTTGTCCGGCCAAAAGCTAAACTCCGAAAAGCTCATCCATCCTACACTGGTGCGTTCCAAGGCTACTATAACGGGAAGAGAGTCTTTCCTAGTGAGGCTTCCTGGAGCAAAAACACTAATGTGTAGGTATGCGTCTTTAAACCTTAAATGGAAGCATATGTGGGCGCGGAATGAAAGTTTACATAGGCCTGTAATCAAAGCGGGAGTCTTTCTTTTGTTCCTCCACTTGATTTCTGTCTATTTTTCTCCGCAAATGAGGAGGTTGTGCTCATGCACATGCAGACTGCACAGCTGAGAGTGATTAGTGTTAGTTGTAGTGCTAGTATTATCAAATTGGTACAAACTGCAGGGCTGGCTGTGCACAAGCCAAAGAGAGAAAGAGAAAGATGGCTGAAAATAGCAAGAACTGTTAATTCTTCTCTCTAATAGTCTCTTTGCAGGCACAATCCAAATGATCCAAATAAGATTCAGGAGATACTGTACAGGCAAATGCTCAGGTTACTGCATGAGTTTGTGTTCAGCTGCTCAGTATATATACATTCACACTCATCTCATCTCCACACTCTGAAAAGTGCCATGAACGTTCTCACTCTCATTTCAAAGTTCATCATAAATTATTATATATTATTAATTATTTTATACAAATATACATAACTTATGCAATTGTTAATATTAATGCAATACAATAAATTATTTATTATATACTTAAAAAAAAGTTATCTGTAAAGTGTATTTTGTGCATGTGGAGGTTTGCGTTTAACTGCTAACAGTGGTCCTTTGTAGTATTTTTCTGTGGAGGATGTGAGCAGTCCACTGTTATTGCTGCCTTTTCATGGATACTATACAAAGGAAGCAGGTAACACAAAACCAACTATCAAAACCACAAGAATATATTCATGCTCATTTCCTCTACTTAAAAGGAAAAAATGGCTATAAAACACTGCAATACTATCTATGATCGCATTATTGGGATCTGCTATTGTATATTTTACAGTTTGTCTGCTTTGAATAATGATATTATATTATCTGTTGTTATTAATTATATATTTTTATATATTATTATTTAGTAATAGTAAGTGAGAGTTTGGAGTTGATAATAACATTGTTTAACTATTTATATTTGAAACAATGAAAAAGACAAGAATAAATAACAGGTATCTGTTGGAAAGTTGCTTACAACTAATTCCTGACAGAGAGGCTATAAAAAGAAGATGTAGAGAAAGCTAAATAAATGGTGCATAAAAGAGCACAGAGAGGACCTTCACTACAGGAGGAGTTCACTACAGAAGGGAAAAAAGGAAACAAATGAGCAAAATAGCAAAGCTGTTACAGACACACCAATGGAACTCCATAATGGACAGCAATGTTTTGTAAACAGCCTTCAGCAATTTCACAGCGTTTCACCAGAATTTATATGTGAATAGATGCACAATACAATGCATGTGTGTTTGTGTGTGGCCTTCAAAACAACTGAATTTTCAAGTTATCCTCTGCCACTTGAGAAAAATCTCTTCATGATAAAACAGTACGGAGGAATGAAGTGAAAGCTGAGGGCCTCTCGCCTACACATTGTTAGAGGCTGATGCATTCTCCTCCTCATCAATGTCCTCGTTTGTGCACAATAAATCTGCCCGAAGGAGTAATTTGTTGCTTGTTTAGGAAGAATGCAATTTGTGGTTTATATGGAAAGAGATTTGTGGAACTTTTATAGAAATAAGGTACACTCCATGGAGCCCATCAAAGATATTAAGCCATTTTGGTCACACTTTACAGACTTCATGTTTCTGTCTATTACCTGTGAGTGCTTCCAATAATCACAGCTGTGGTGATTTCAGACCAGCAGCACTCTTGCTTGTGTGATACTGCTTTTATACAGTAATGGCTCAACATACAATATGTTAATAATGAGATAATTTTTAGTTAGTTTGTCTAATTGTATTCAATGAACTAAAAACAGCAGAATTAGCCGCTGTGTTTGCAAGCAATACTCACTAGATTTGTACCTGAATTAACTGACCTGGTTGTAAGAATGGTCCAATGACATGCTCATAAAAACCCTGGCTGTGTCTGAAATCACATACTAAGTACTTTTAATAAGTACTTGTTTTGCAAATGTTAAAAAAGTGTGTTCTATAGACTATGTATGTATTTGGTATGAATGTTATCTGGACTGATGTACTGCATTCATTGTCATGTGACCTCTCTTGCCATCAGTTGTGTTGCTTTACTTCCATTCACAAAACCTCTCCCCTTTTGACTTTTTGTTGTTTTATGAATATTATGAATTTGGACATGTTATTTTTTCACATTCTATCCCCCACTGAACTATGCTATTCAGAAGCAGCCAGTCACTTGTTCAGTTCATGAATGAATCAGTGTTGTTGAACAAATCAGTTGAGTAAATGATTCAATGACTCATTCAAAGGGCAGTCACTTGTTTTGTTCCTGAATGAATCAGTGACTTGAAGTAATCTGTTTGGTTTGAATGATTCAACAATGTAAGTCGTGCACTTGTCGCCACCTACTGATGTAGCTATATAACCTGCAGAAAGGGTCTCTGAAAAATCTCCACCACTACGCACAGATTGACAGTCTCTCTGGAACACACAAACACGGACACGTGGAGTAATTAGAGTGCTTCCACAGTTATATTTGAAGACCAGAACTGATCAGGCATATTATATGCCTACTGATCAGTTAAAATAACACGTAAAATTATTGTAATGTTGTCAATTTCTACTCCATAAACACCAACAAATATGCAGAACTAGGGAACTTGCATTAGGCTACTGTACATACAGACTCTCTCAATTCAAAAATAACCTAAGATTCAGCAGAAATATTCTGTACTGTACATAAAGTATTGTTTCAGCATAATACTGCAGTCTACATCACGATGGTCCCAGTAGAGTCTATAGGCCAAAATGGGGTGTGACCTCTCTCTCTCCATTTCTGACATACAGACCACTTACAGCTCATCAGCTAAAGCACCGGTACCTTTGTTGGTGTGTGTGACACTAATGCAATACCATTATTGAGCATGAGCTTTAACACTGCTATCATTTTATCCCTTCACTTTAATTGAGCGAAATGGGACACTCCTCTTGCAAATGCAAGAACAACGAGTTGATACTCGAGGTGCGCATTTATAGGAAGGAACCATTCTCAATCATAGCATATAGCTGCCTGAGTACACCTCCTGTTTTGCAGAAAACCTGGATCCCCTCTCAGCTGTTCACAGTGAATCCCAATGGAAAAAATGAGTTACTGCTGTTAGAGGCTGAGGTTTCAGTGCTTAATGGACCAGGACTCGATTTAAACTCCCAAAAACCCACAAGCCCTGCTGCAACAGTATCAGTCAGTCAGTCATTTATATCTATCTATCTATCTATCTATCTATCTATCTATCTATCTATCTATCTATATATATATATATATATATATATATATATATATATATATGTGTGTGTGTGTGTGTGTGTGTGTGTGTGTGTGTGTGTACACACTATGTGTGTGTGTGTGTATAAATATATATAATACAAGCTTTTATTTATAGGCCTATATGTATGTGTGAATGTATGTATATAAATTCATGCCATTATATTCTATTTTTCCTTTATTTTATTTCCTTCTATTCATACATTTATTTACTCCACTCTATTTATTTTCCATATTATCTGTCTTCAGCATTTTTATTCTATTCTATTTCAATACTTTGAGTGCTGTATGTGCTTTTGCAATATATGCTGACAATCATGCCAATAAAGCTATGTTGACTGAGATCCCTAGCGACAGCCTTAAGACCCTTTAATTTGCTGCTGGTCCATGCCAAATCCCTCCGAAAGCTCATCCAAACCCATACACTTGAGTAAAACATGTATATCTCAGATGCCGTACAAACTGCTGTGATAATTTACAAACACACCATCCGGTAGCCGGATGATGCGGTGGTCTCAAAATGCCCATTCCCCACAAGAAGACCCTTCCCCTTATATCAACTCACCTCGTTATTTCGAAACTGCAGCCTTTCCTGAGTAGCAGGGCTCTCTTTCGCATGATTCCCGTTTTTTCTCGGCCCAAGTACATATTAATATCCGAATTCATGGTGGTGGGATAGCAGGGCACACGGGTCCTGACTGCAAGCGCAGAGAAAGAGGCAGCGCGAGCGCTGATGATGATGGTGATGCGGCTCTGCTCCGCGTCTGGCGAATGGAGAACCGGGAGGGCGCACAATGAGAGAGGGGAACATAAGATCAACAGTGGGTCCTCCTCCACGGGAAAAGCAAAAAAGTGAGCCACACACACCAGAGATGATATGATTTAAATGGATAAAATGTGCTCAGTGTTGAAGAAGAGATTCGTAAACTCCATTAATACCGGTTCCCTTGGATCAAAAGTGGAACAACTCGTCGGCTAGATAATCTCCGGGTCGATTCCCCGTTCCCCGTAGTTTAGGGCACGTATACTGGAGTAATATATCGCTCCAGCCGTTGAGTCTGCGCGGTCCTAATGTCTACCCAGAAGAATGGAAGAAAAAAGAACCGACAAGAATTTTTATGGGTGGCGACTCTCTCAGATGAACGAACATTCATTCAGCGAACATAGTCATTTTTTCTGGAGGTGAACACTTCTTCTGGTGAGAACAATTTATACAAGTTTTAATTTCTTTAATTTCTTTATCTTTAGCTATAGATTACACTCTATTCTGAAGAATTTACTCAGGGAGCCAAACTTCAAACCATCACATACAATTTTAGAACAACAGATAGATACTGACATCTAAGAAGTGTGAAAAACAAATGTTTGTGTACCTGGAATATTGTCCCCACAAGTATAGCCTAGTAATACCAGTAAATTTTGACCTTGTGTGGACAGGTTTTGGTCCCTTTGAGGAAACAAGCTTTTTTAAATTATACAGAAGGAAGTGTTTTGAAAACCTAAAATAGCTAAATGTTTTATTTGAGGGGTAGATTTAGTGGTAGGGTTAGTATAAGGGGGTAGAAAATACAGTTTATACATAGGCTACAGTAAAGACAATTACACATATGAAACGTCCCCATTAAACATGGAAACTAATATCTGTGTGCACCTTCTGGCTGTCGTCTTCTTTGTTTCAGATCACTAAGGCTTCCAAAATATATATTTTGGAATATATTCCAAAATATATATTCCTTATATTCCTTAGCTGGTATGGACCGCACTGCTGAGAGACACCCATCTTTATAACCAGGCTACAGGATAGACGTATCACTGCCACATCCACATGATTATCACTGTTTGCTTTAAGGACTTATTAAAAGTCTTAATTGTTATGTATTTCTAAATTCATGGTTCCAGGGGGTTAATGTTAAAGCTCTTGTATGTTCAATTGCTCTGGGAGCAGGAACCCCCATAAGGAACCATACTTCCAAAGATAAATTGTGTTCAATAAACTCAAGTAAACTTGCCAAAGTGGTTCCTGTCTGAAATATATATATATATATATATATATATATATATATATATATATATATATATATATATATATATATATATATATATATATATATATATATATATATATATATATATATATATATATATATATATATATATATATATATATGCCATTCCAAAGTTTGGGATCAGATTTTTAAAGATTTTTAATGTCTTTTAAAGAAGTTATTACTCCAGTCTTAAGCATCACATGATCCTTCAAAAATCATTCTAATATGCTGATTTATTATTAATGTTGGAAAGTTTTAGCTGCTTAATATTTTTTTTAATATTCGTTTTTCAGGATTCTTTGATGAAAAAAAATAAATAAAATAAAATAAAAAACAGAAGAAAATAGAACACTGTTATTTAAAATTGTTGAAAATCATTTTTTATTATTATAAAAGTCCATTGTTTACTGGATCTGAATACACATACAGACAGGGCTGGGAAGGTTACATTTAAAATGTATTTCACCAGATTACAAAATACAAGCCTTAAAAAGTAATCAGTAATGTATTTTGTTAGATTACTCAGGTTTAGTAACTTAATCTAAATACTTTAGAATACTTTGAAATACTTAAGCTTTTTAACACTAAGGAACATATTAACTTGATTTCTTGTTTTTATGCTTTGCAACTCTAATTAAAAGGGCATCTACCAGTCAAGATTTGTGTTTCCTTTGCATTTTATATTTAACAACATCAGTTTTCCACAGAATTTCTATGAACAATAAAAAATCTTCCAATCAATGTAAATTCGAAATTGTACATATTGTCCCAATCTTTTCAGAGTTTCATTAACACTCTTCAAAGAGTTACTTGTTTAACACTATGAATGAGTTATATGTACACGGTATATTGTTAAAAAACAACTCTGGTCCACACCACAGTGTTAATTTTACTTAACACCAGTGCAAAGAGTTACAATTTAACACCTTTAAGATAGATTTTAACTCTTGATATTTTAACTCCAGTGTATTGAGTTAGCATTACAAAAACTATTTAATGAATGGGATTCTGTGCTGTTTTTATGCTGCAAGCTTCAAAACGAATCCAGACACACCAAACACATAATAAAAGTAGCAAAGTTATACAATAGATTGGTTTAATGAATGGACCAAACTTTAAGTGTTGATAATCCTTTCTATGGAGAAAAAATTGGCAAAAAAGAATCGCTGAGTCAAAAGTGACAGGGTTTGTTTCCCATGGTCGCAAGCAATGTCGTTATTAATGATTCTTTTGGGAAACACGTCTCAGGGCTTGCAAAATTTCAAAATCCCTGGTTGCACTTCGGCCAGGCATTCTTCAGGTTTTGGTAGCCCAAAATGAATTTAACTAGCCTGAGAAAGAGAGAAAAAAAAGACATCGGCTGAACTTTACTGTGGACAAATTATCATGAGCAGCAAAAACTAGTAGCATATCAGGATATAATGATTCAATAAACTTACGATGCAATAAAATTCACAATACAGATTACACAACACAATTTTCTTACAATTTATATATTAATTTTTTTTTTTACAAAATGAAATTTAAGACAAGTTATAAAAGAAAATGTGTCATTTTATTATTTCTCAGACAAAATGCTGCATTTTTCTTTGTGAAATTGAAATGTTAAATAATAAAATTAATTTGAAATTTAAAAACAAATCCTAAATTAAATAAAAAAATTATACAACTAAAATAAATATCTTCACAATGGCTTTGTCTGTGCTATATTTTAAATCAGAGGAAACCATTCAGATTAACTATCCAAAAAACGATGCTAAATACATGGTATTTGGATTGTATAATTAAAAAATTTAAAGTAAAAACAGACATGCACATGTCACTCTCTGACAGCAGATGCTACTAATGGAACACCAGGTATTTAAAGGCTGCTGCCTCTTTACGACTGAATGCATGGATCCAATATAATAATGCAAAGGAGATTTCTTTCTCCACTGTGTACGGTCACTTAAGACATAACTGACTGTTTACGATAATACTTGCAGAGACAATTATTTTGAGATAATTTTGTGTGTATGAGTTCATTCAGAAGCAAGTATAAAAAAAAGAGGAATCAGTTCTGTGTAAGCGCATTGTCTGAAATGCTGCTCTCACCTCTACAAGCGAGTGAACAACGCGAATCAAGTTATGAATTTTAAGATATATAAAGTTAAAAGTTTTACGCAGATTAAAGTGCAAAAGAACTATAAAGACCAATAGGTATCACTTTACATTAAGACCTTATTAGTTAACCTTAGTTAATGCATTAACATTCACAATGAGCAATAGCTACATTTGCTACAGAAGTTATTAATCTTTGTTAAAATATACTCAAATACTAAATCTTAGATCATGTCAGCTCATTAAATAACACAGTTGCAATTTTGGATTTTAATTACGTGTTATTAAATGTCAGAATACCTAAAATTAATGAATGTTCATAAGAATTTTTCATTGGCAGTTTGTTAATTGATGGATTAACTAATGTTAACTAATGAAGCCCTATTGTGAAGAGTAATTGAATAAAAAATTATCAAAACACTTTCAAACAATATCTAGGGCATGTTGTAATCCAAATTAAAAAAAAAAAAAAAAGGTTTGAAAATAAATAGCATATTAAGTCTATATATTGATGTATTTGGTGCTGTGATGAACACCATTGAATACACAAATCAAATGGCAATTTAAAATTATTTAAATATTTTTTAGAAAGTAGAGCAGCTGTTTTATTTATGGGGTTTCCAGGGTAAAGGCTGCATTTTCTGCAGTTTAGTGCCATCTGCTGTCAGAGAGTGAATATGCTTTCATTCAGCATCTCTCAGTGTTCCTCCATGTGCTTCTCATGTGTGCTTGTTTACATCAGAGCGCACACGTGTCTTTCAAGCAGCATACAGCGGTGTTGTGCATTTTGACTAGTTGATGGGAATAGTATTCTTAAAATGCATTCCAAATTCAGAATAATTTGTAATATATAATTATTCACGGTATTTAGAAGTGCCCACGATAACAATACTGTGAATATTCATTAAAGTGATATATCGCATTACCGAGTACGGCACATTTAAAATCAATATATATATATATATATATATATATATATATATATATATATGTGTGTGTGTGTGTGTGTGTGTGTGTGTGTGTGTGTGTGTGTGTGAATTACTCTAACCAACAACACAAAGATGTACATTCACAAGACTTGAACATAAAGATTCACAATCACTAATAGCCAAATAGAGCAGATGTTCTCTAATGGATGGCATGTCTGTTCTGACTGAGTCACAGATTGCAGGGAAAAAGTGATGCAAATGCAGTGCAACTGATCACATAATTGTTCATAGTTACAGTAACACAGCAAAATAAGCTTATCAGCT
Organism: Carassius carassius; assembly: GCF_963082965.1. Classification (NCBI taxonomy): domain Eukaryota; kingdom Metazoa; phylum Chordata; class Actinopteri; order Cypriniformes; family Cyprinidae; genus Carassius; species Carassius carassius. The sequence goes on along the minus strand of NC_081758.1, from coordinate 26,925,315 downwards.
TTTAAAAGGTAGACAAAAAGCTTCCTTTATTTAGTTGTTTACGTCAACCATAGTATAAGACTGTTTAAATTAATTTTAATATTGCCAACTGTGTGCGAGTGTTTGTGTGTTACAGTAATTCTAGAACGGTTACTGGAAGAACTGTCTGAGCATGACTCATGTTTATCTAGTGGCAGGCAGCAGGAATCATGGTTGTCTTGAGTTCATTTTAATTTGTTCTAAAGGTGTATATGTATGTCTCTTTCTGAGTGTGTTTTATGTACACACATATACCAACTCTCAACATACAGCATACATCATGATGAGCACGATAATTTGGTTAATTTGATGTATTTTAATATTTATTTTATACACCTGTACTATGAATGACTCAGCAATACTGTAATGATTACAGTCATGTCAATAAAGCTTTGTTGGTTTTGACTCTCATCTGGAGAGAGAGACTTATGCACAAAGAAACTGAGAAACAGTGAACAAGAGAGATTTTAAACAAACTTTAATTGGCAAAGATGTCTTAGTAGAGTAATTGTAAAGACATTTGATCAGTCAGTTTTTTTTTAACTTGGCAACAGCTCAGGCAAACAAAGTGAATTATAAAAACTGATAAAAGTCAATGACATGCCTATTTGTGCTATGCAAGAGAGAGACTGTGTCCAGCCTCGCCTTGTAAGGATTCATTGTTGTCCAGATGGTAATACTGTGTACATTTCACTCACTGAAGGAGAATGTGTGGTTTGTGTGTGTGTGTGTGTAGAACTTGGCTGGGAGGCAGTGTGTTGATTTTTTGGAGACAGCAGGATAATAAATAAATTTTTGGTTATTGTCAGACTTGTCTAATGTGCAACACTGCGAGAAGATGATTTGTGTTTACTAAATTAGTGAGGCAGATGATTGTGGATGTGAACATGTGAAGTTAAATTGTTATTGCACAACTGATTGCATCATTTGTATTCGATCAGGTTTCTTAGTTGTTGTCACAATGATATTAGTGTATCTTGATCAAACGTATATGCTGTTATTCTGTCAACAATTAATATATATTTGACAGAGGTACCCTAGATACGTCAATGGATGATTGGGGAAGCTCTGATCAGCTGATAACGTGACTCTGATGAATGGGAGCACATTGAAACATGGAAATTGAGACCGTAATTATCTGTGATCAGTAACAACCATTAACAAGTGTCGACTGACAGTATATATTCAGACCTAGAGTTAAGATTTAAGCATTATGGGAATGTCTGTGTAAATTGATCATAAAGCTGTTGAAATTGTGGCATGGAATTCAATGAGAGGGTTTACACTGTTACGGGCTGTGTGTGCTGGTGTGGAGAACAGACGAACAATGAGGATAAATCAAAAGAGTTTAATAAGCATCAATAGCTTTAACATAGGTAACAGATAATCGCGGACAGGGAGGAACTAAACAGACTGGCTTTTAAACACAAGGGAGGTAATCTGGGGAATGGAGAACAGGTGGGAATTAAATCAATTAACTAAACAAGGAAAGGGAAATGACCAAAATAAGGAAACAAAGTCCATGAATGTAACCGTTCGCCCCCTCCCGGAACGGTGCGTCCTCACATATGAAACGGTGCGTCCGAAAGAGAATTTCCTGTGGAGGCAGGGTGGTGGTTCAGGAGGCGGGTGTGGGGCAGGCAAAAGGAGAGGGAGCATGCAACCAGGGTGGAGTGAATGGAGGGAGGAGCCAGGGAAGACCCCGGAGGGGGAGGAGCCAGATGGTGCTCCAGAGACCAGCCAGGATGACGATCCACGGTCGAGTCGTCGGCGGGAGGAGCCATGGTGGAGGAGCGGATGACACCAGGGGGCTGACTGACAGAGACTGCGATGGTGGGAGAGGAGTCCAAGATGGAGCAGAGCAGCCACAGAGCCAGGGTGATGCAGAGGGTCCGGAGGTTCAAGGGTGGAGCAGAGAAACAGACTGGTCGAGGAGGTGGGAGAGAAAGGCTGGGAGGGAATACAGGAGGATCAGGGCTGGACGGAACCAGCGGAGAAACAGGAAATTCAGGGCTGATTTTACTGTATTGTTGAGCAAATAAATGCAGCTTTAAAAAGCTCATTCTTAATGATAATTCTTACAAAAACATATAAACATTGTTAAGGTAGACCATAGATCTTTAATCAGTGCCGAATTCTTCAGGGCAGTTTTCATGACATTTTGACAAGTTCTATGAGCAAAGACAGTTGTCAAATCACGCACTTACAAGACACTTCGACTGCTAGTGAGGTGAATGGGAATACTGGCAGATATCTTTCTTCTGGTAGGCTATTATCAATGTCCTTGAATGAATACCATAATAATACTTTTTTGTTGGGAAGTGTTGTGTTCTTGTTGAGTCAGTGCTAAATGGGTCATGTAGGTCCAGCTGGAATGTGGAATTATACATTAGAGTGTTAAGCACCCTGTATTTCTGTGTGCATTTTCTTACAGACCAAGCACACACTCACACACATCTTCCAAAGTGAACATTTTCCAATGACATGGGGTGCTTGCGTTTTGATGTTTCACCCAGGGTGCATTTCTGCTCAGACAGTCTTAAGGTTAATCCTTGAATTAAAAAATAAAATAAAATAAAAAATACACACATACTGTATGCATACACACACAGGGTACATTGTGTCCCTGGGCATCTGGAGGAAAGATGAGAGCTACTAAGAGATTTATTAGACTCACTTCATTAAGTTGTTGACACTCTCTCTCTCTCTCCCTCTTTTTTTCTCTCTCACTCTTTGAAGTTTCATCTTACGAGAACTTTCTCTTTTATCATGTCTTCATTCTTTCCTTCCATTTGGTGACCCCTTTAAGAACACTTCCATAGCAACCGCAAGCACATTTGGTGCACTTGACCCATCCAGCTGGTCACTATGTGCCCTGCAGAGGCCCTAAACTTAGAGCTAGTTTTAATGAGTACTTCATTATGAAATTATTGTTGGTTGAGAATACATGAATGTGAATGAAACAGTCATTCATATTGATTGACCGAGGAAAAATATAATGAATTTATGCATTAAAGCTGAAGGAGATGATTTCATGAATAAATGGGTGCAATGAGACTTGACATGCTTCAAGCAATAACAAATTTAACATGGGAAAACATTATGCATTTAACTAATCTTTTATGCTAATTAATATTGGAACAGAACAATGAACAGAGATACATTTATCTAAAAGTAATGGCAAAAATAAGTAGAATCAATTTCCATGATTTTCAGTTTCCACAATTGTTTGAAATTCATTTTGTCAGCTGGTCAGTTTTACACAGTCTGTTATAAACATAATTGGCTGCTTTACCTGCCATTCAACACTGGAATTATGTGTGAAATACAGTAGGTACAGTATGTGAAAGAAAACACACATACAGTGGGTATAGAAAATAACCACCCCCCTTTAAAATAATACAATTTTGTTGCTTTGCAGCCTGAAATGTAGATGGACACAGTTTTTGTTATATTCAGCAGTATTCACTTTAAGTGAAAGACATAACATCGACATGTCAGAAAAAAAAACAGAATCGCTGTTGGAAAAATGATCAACCATTTGTTTTGTTGAACCACTTTTTGCTTTAATTACAGCCATTAGTCTGCTAGGGTATGTCTGTAGTAACTTTGCACCCACTGTACAATATTTTACATACATATTTCATGATTCCAGTGTTGCATTTCTTCAAAATGTGCCTGACCAACCCAAATAATCCACATGAAGCTCTTTCTCACACACATACACCCACACTGAGGCAAGCAAAACATGGACACCTTGGATTGCCTGGGAGCTCAGATTAATGCAAATTCTTTGGCTGCAACTGACCATAGTGCTGATAAATCTCATTTGCATCTTTTACCATGCAAAAAAGAGATATTCTTTACACTATAAGGCTGCTGACTCTAACACAGACATGTAGATGATAAATAATCCGTGTATCATTCGTTCTTTCGTTTTTCTAATTGAAACCAAAAATGGAAAAATAAAAAAACGACTTGTTTTTTTTTAAAAATCTGTTCCCAAAACCAAAAATGAAAAAATGGATTAAGCTTTGTTGTCCGATTTTCAAATTTATGCTAATATAAAAAAAACAACAAAAAAAAAAAAACGTGCTGTTATACTCCCCATGGGAAGATCACCATGGCAATATGAACTTGTAGTGAAATGTGTAGGCTATGTGTGACTTTACTTTTTATGTAGGGATTACAGTATATTGTATATAACAAATATCCTCATGAAACATGATCTTTACATAAGTTCGTAATTATTTTTGGCAAAAAAGAAAAATCTAAAATTTTGACCCATACAATGTTTTTTGGCTATTGCTAAAAATATACCCCAGTGACTTAAGACTAGTTTTATGGTGCAGGGTCACAAATGGTTTTTTTGAATGGTTTCATCCCTCTTCATTTTAGTCTGGTGATGCTGAAATGTGCTGCTTGTGTACTGGATAATGAATGTTGTCTTTTGCCCTCCCCTCTGTATTAAACAGAGGAACTGTTTGCATTGTTCTCAATAATAGCTCTAACGCTCCAAACCTACAAAAGGTCATCATATCCTGAGGATAATGTTTTATCAATCACTTATCCTCTTTTTTTATGCCTTTCTTCCTCTTGCCCTTTGTTTATGGTGCATGTGCATGTCTACATGAAATTACAAGGTAAAACTCTTAAGTTTCTTAAATGTGATTTAATTTTCTTGTCAGGGCATGTTCCAAACAGTGTAACCAGGTTCCAACCATCAAAATTCCAATACAGGAAGAACAAACAAAAGTAAAGGAAAAAAAGACAAAACAAAATATTTATATGAGAAACATCGGACACGTTGGCCACTGGCCCAACAGTCACACTCAGTTCTTTTTTTTTTTTCTCTCACCCTTTTGTCCAAACAATTAGACTCTTTATAGTTAAGGCTCCTCCCCTAAAATTCAAACATGCAAATGGCAGGGCTATTTCAATTACAATCTGCATAGCTTATTTATCATATTTAACATCAACATTCAAATATGAATGTCAGCATCTTCTTTATCCAGCTCCATTTTCATCATGAAAACCAACAAGAAACTTAAAAACGTATTCAGTGTAATATCATTCAACATTCTCAGTGCTTGAGCTCCTCCTCCTTTGCAATGGTATAAATCAAGCTTCATGTTCACAGGCCCCTCCTCTCAGAAAGTTCCAGGAAGTTGGTAAGACAAAGAGAATCAACATTAACAAACAAATCATTATTTGTCTAATTTCCATTCATCTTTGAGTCTTTTATTTTGATAAATGTATGAGACAAAACATTGAACAAAATTATCTTGAAAACAAAACCCATTGTTTGGTTACAAACCTCACTTTATCACATGTTCTAAACCTACAAAAGGTCATATGCTGAGGATAATGTTTTATCAATCACTTATCCTCTTATGTGGGTATGAATCCTCTTTTTTTATTATGCCTTTCTTCATCTTGCCCTTCGTTTATGGTGCATGTGCATGTCCAACACCCTGACACAGCACAATCAAAGTGAGAAATTACATTTCTCATCCCCTTAAGAACTGCTGCATCTGCCTTTCCACAGCGGTCTGTATTTATTTGTTTATTTTACACACACACACACACACACACACACACACACACACACACACACACACACACACACACACACACACACACACACACACACACAGATCACTAAATAACATGCAATTAAGTGAAGCCATAGTTTTATTGGGAAGGAGGCCAAGTGAGCCACTCTCCTCCAATTGTTAAAAATAGCCATTTAAAGCATGCACAGAGTATTAGGCTGTGTGCATGTGTGTGTGTGTGGTGCAGGTACTGTACTCCGTGTAAAGGGGATCTCAGTTAAATGAAAAATCTCTCTTGCTTCTCTCTTTCCATTAATTAACCCTTAATGGACAAAGTTTACATTTAATGAGTGTAATTCGCATGTAATCTCCCTCGGTTGAAAGGTCACACAAAGCACTCCAGTGAAGAACTCTGCGTATTTTAGTTGGTGAATAATTCCTTGATGTTCTAAAGAAGGAAAAAGAGCACTTGTTCGCTCACCATTACCTGTTATTTGAGCCTCATTGTAGTCATTGTATTGATTTTTGTAGATGAGATGGATCATTTGTGGATATGGACACACTCTTTCTGTTTTTACACAGGGTGTTTGGAAATTGACAATGTGTTAGTTTAACAAAAATAATTTATTTTTTTTTGTAATTTTTGTCATTATAAGCCATAAATTGTCTTCAGGTATAGTGCTGCTAAAAAAATAGTTCATCTGCTTCATTTCCTGCACTGCTCAAATACACCACAGGGGGGTGCCAGGATATTTAAACATTTCGATTAACAAACAAATCCAAAGACATGCATCTACAGTATTTTAAATGTCATACTTCCAAAAAATATTTGAATGTAATAATCAAATGTTACATAATTTATACATATTTAAAGGAAATATACCTCTATTTTGAGTCTCTCAGCATGCACAATCAAACCGTAATACATACTTGATTTTTATCTGAGATTTTAATTGTCTGAGCTGTGAATACTCTTTTAGAACGTTCAAAATAATCTTCACTATTTTATATCATTTTATTATACAGTTATAGTTTAATTACTGCTGTTTAAAGAGCTGTAGAAAAAAAAGTGACAATAATACAACATTTGATCAGATCTCAAACTATATCAGAAATAATTTTGGCCCAATAGTTCTGAAAATGATCATTACTTTTTGAAATAAAAGGAATTATTTATGCAACACTGGTCCTTTTAGGAAAATGTAGGTGCATGAAACAAGTTAAAAGTGATCCACCTGATTTTGCTTTCCTCAAAAAAAAAAAAAAAATTCTGCAGAGAATTGATTGTGAGGACACAGAGCCACTTCATGGGTGGTATCGATCTGCTCAACTTCTTAATAAGTCTAGCTTTTGGTCCAGACACCAGTTCTTGCATTTTCTGGCCCAGAACTATATTTTGAGTGGTCAGTGCTTGGCTATTATTAATTCAAGATTGCAAAGGTGTGGAAAAGCAAAGAATGAAAAGGATACAGAGTAAGGAACAGCTGACAGTCCAGATCAGTGCTCATAATAAAGACAGACTAATTCATCGTTGGAGAGGTCATTAGTTCCCAATATAAAATTGCTCATTTTATTATTACAGGATGTAGTGCTTTTTTACAGGTTGGTAACTTTTTTTTTTTAACAATAATTTTATTTTCAAAGATTTACATACAGATTAAGACAAGAGTTAAATTTTTCATTATGACACACATATTACATATATATATATATATATATATATATCATACATAAAAAATAATTAAATAAAAATAGTAATACGTAAGTGAACTCAACTATAACCTTAAAAATAAATACATAAATATACTAAAAAAAAAAAAAATAATAAAAAAAATAATTATACAGCAATAACATACTTGTCTATATATTTTCCATGTCCATCAATTCCACAAAAGAGTCACCATCTAGACTGTCCAAAAAGTCATAGAACACTTTCCAGATGGACCAAAATACTTGAAGTTTGTTTTTCAAAAAATAGGTAATCTTTTCTAAGGCAAGGCATGAGGTCATCCCCTTTATCCATTGAGACACTCCAGGACTTTCTTCTTTTTTCCAAGAACATGCAATTACACGTTTAGCTTCCAGCAAACAGAGATTTAACAACAATCTTTCATGTTTGATCATTTTAAAGTTCAGAGGACAAGTATGTAATATACACAACCTGGGATCAAGAGGAATTACTTTACCAATAATTTGACTTGTAATATTCAATATTTTAACCCAAAAACAATTAACTTTAGTGCATTCCCAAATACAATGGAATAAAGTTCCCTTCTCTTGTTTACATTTGTAGCATATATCAGGAATATTCGGTTTGTAGTGATGTAACTTAACTGGAGTGATATATTGTCTACTCAACCATTTATACTGAAGCGGTCTCAAATGTGTAATCGTTGTCTGAGTTTTGGCTTTCAAACATGCTATTTGCCACTCTTCCTCAGTTATATCAGCCTGCAGGTCAGAGCGCCATGCTTGAAGTCTGTCATTAAATGATTCTTTAGATTTGGCCACAAACTGTTTATATAACACCGATATCTGTCCTCTACCTTTCAAACAGTTAAGTGTAATATTTTTCCAAAGTAGAGAGAGGAGGCTCAACCAAACTTTGGCCTTGTCTTGACAGAATGAAGCTACGTAATTGCAAATATTTGAAAAAGTGCTTTTGCGGAATTCCAAACCTTGTCCTAATTTCTTCAAAGGACATTAAGTTTCCTTCATTATAGAGATCACAAATACCTTGAATTGACCAGATTTTAAAAACTTGGTTCATCTCTACCAGGGCGGAAATTTTCATTACCAAAAACTGGTGAAAAGCGCGAGAGTTGTGGTAAGTCACCTAGATGAATGAAGGTGAATTATAGATTCTGATATGGGCTTATAATTTGCTGATACAATTTCACTTACAGTTGGTGTTATTTTAATCCCGAGGTAAGTAAAACCTTCTTGTGAGATTGTAAAGGGTGACTGAACTGGGGGGAGAAGCCTTTCTGCCTTATGGAGGAACAGCAACACAGATTTAGAATTATTAATTTTATATCCTGAGAATTCTCCAAACATTTCAATCTAATTCAGCAATGCAGGAATAGACCGTTTTAGATTAGAAGATAATATAATTATATCATCTGCGTACAATGAAATGCGGTGTTCTGAGGAGACAATTGCAATACCTGAAATATGTATGTGATTACGAATTGCCATAGCCAATGGTTCGATTGCTAAGGTGGAAAGCAAGGGAGAGAGCGGGCAGCCCTGACGTGTTCCCCTGTAAAGCCTGAAAGGGGAAGATACTGTTCCATTTGTTAATATCTCAGCTGAAGGGTTAGCATACAGGATCCATACCCATTTCATAAACTTATCCCCAAACCCCATTCTTTCCATAGTTCTGAACAGGAACTGCCACTCAATCCTGTCAAATGCTTTTTCAGCGTCTAATGAGATTAGTGCATTATCACAAGTATTAGATTTCTCATGTAATATATTCAATACTCTACGAATATTATGCAAACCTTGCCTCCCCCAAACAAAGCCATTTTGATCCATGTGAACAAGCTTGGGCAAATGTATTTCTAATCTCTTTGCTAGCACTTTGCAAAGAATCTTTAAATCATTATTTAGGAGAGAAATTGGTCTATATGAACCACAATCAGTTGGTGACTTGCCAGGTTTTAAGAGCAAAGTGATCACCGCAGTATTTAGAGAGGGAGGCAAAGACCCATTATTCAGGGATTCCTAGTACATATCCAAAAGGGGGCGAATTAACTTATGATGGAAAATTTTATGTAACTCTATTGGTATGCCATCAGGCCCTGGGGTCTTTCCTCCTTTCATACTGATAATGGCCTCAAACAGTTCCTCAGACTTTAGGTCATGTTCAAGAGATACCATGAAACCCAAATCTGTGGACTTGAAGCCCAAGGCATCCAGGAAAACGTTTTGTCTCTCTGCGGCACTCTCCGAATATTCAGAGCTATAAAGAGTCTCATAGTTCCTAAATATCTCATTTATCTCAGTTTGATCGAATGTTATCTCACCCTCCTTTATCTGAATGGAATTTATGGCTCTTTCAGTTTGTAACTGCTTAATACGCCAGGCTAGTAACTTATTATTACATCCTCTTATTGTTTGTATTTTGTTGCATTGTTTTTAATTGATCTTAAATTGTTTAAATAGATTTTTTTATTGTATTGTGTAATTATTAAAATTTCTATTATGTATTCTTAATCATATTTTGTTTAGGTTGACTTGTAACATCTTGTCCAGGGACTACGGATGAAAAATAGCCCTTGGCTAATTCTGGTACATTTACAGGAATGTTTTTATTAATGTACAATGTCCCTGTCAAACTAAATAAATAAATAAAATAAATAAATATCCGCCCTCTCCCCACCCTCATAAGTCTGTTTTAGTCTCATCAAACTTTTCTTTGCATGATCTAATGAAAGCTTATTATATTTAATTTTCAATTTGTGCAGTTCCAAAAGAAAATCAGGAGTAATTTTTTGGTATATTTCAGATTCAATTTTCTTTATTTTGATTTCAAGGTCTACCATTTCTACTTTACAGCGCTTATATTTATAATTTGTGTAACTAATCATTCGCCCTCTTATAAAAGCTTTATATGCTTCCCACCTGACTGAAGCAAATGTTTGATTTGTGTTTATTTCAGATAATTATCTATCTGTTTATCAATGAACTCCAAAAATTCGGGATCTCTCAACCAAGTTATATGTAAGCGCCATCTTGGGGATCTGCATAAGAAATTAGGAAAGTTTAATGTAAATGAAACTGCAGCATGATCTGAAATTAATATGCTATCATACCAGCATTTCCTAACTTTGGAGATTAGATCAGTAGATAAAAGAAAATCTATATATATAGATTATATATATATATACCCGGTCTGTCTGAGTCTGTGTTAGTCTGTGTTACGGAGTCCTTGTTTAATGTTCCTTGTTGAATGTTAATTCATGTCCGTCAGTTCTTGCCCTTACCCTGTCTTCTTGTTTGGTTTATGTTATGTTTGGATATTCTGGTTTTGACCCTGCCTTGACTGTTTACCCCTTTGGATTACCCTTCAAATAAAGGACTTACCTGCAATTGGTTCCCTCTCCTGTGTTATCTGTAACACCGTACGTGACAGAAGGACTCCGTCATGCAAGGAACGAGCGGTATGTCTTTTTCCCGCTCCCCAGCCAGGATGGCGGAGCGGAGGGCGAAGTATCTGAAGTTGATCGCCCTCCGCCAAGAGGGCAATGAGGTGGGTGCCCTGGCACAGGTGTTCTGGTCCCTGGCCGAGGGCATGGGATACAATGACGCAGCCCTTAAAGATTATTTTAACAGCGGGCTGGATGATCCAGTTTCTCAGGAGGAGATGGCGCATTTAGAAACTTTGGAGTTTGTGTACTATTTGCAGCATCGGCTTCTGTGGGATGCCCCAGCCACTCCTGTCTCTTCCGGCGGGGTGGTCGTCAGCCCAGCACCACTGCCCAGGATGGCAACCAGCCAAGCGCCACAACCCAAGATGGCCGCCAGTCCAGCACCACTGCCCAGGATGGCTACCAGCCAAGCGCCACAGCCCAAAATGGCCGTCAGCCCAGCGCCACAGCACAAGATGGCCGTCAGCCCAGCGCCACAGCACAAGATGGCCGCCAGCCCAGCGCCAATGCCCACATTGGCCACCGGTTAAGCGCCACAACCCCAGATGGCTGCCAGCCCAGCACCACAGTACAAGATGGCCGCCTGTCCAGAGTCATGGCCCAAGATGGCTACTTGCCCAGTGCCGCTGCACATGATGAGAGTCTCAGCTGACCCTCCGGAGTCGAGTCAGGTTCCAGTTGACCCTCCAGAGTCGAGTCAGTTTCCAGTTGACCCTCCAGAGTCGAGCCAGGTGCCAGTGGACCCTCCAGAGTCGAGTCAGGTGCCAGTGGACCCTCCAGAGTCGAGTCAGGTGCCAGTGGACCCTCCAGAGTCGAGTCAGGTGCCAGTGAACTCTCCAGAGTTGAGTCAGCTGCCAGTGGACCCTCCAGAGTCGAGTCAGGTGCCAGCGAACTCTCCAGAGTCGAGTCAGGTGCCAGCGAACTCTCCAGAGTCGAGTCAGGTGATTGTTGAATTTTCAGAGTTGAGTGAGGTTCCGGTTGACCTTCCAGAGGCTAGTCAGGTGCTTGTGGACCCTCCAGATTCAGGGCCAGTCACAGATGACCCTCCAGAGTCAGGGCTAGTCACCGATGACCTTCCAGAGTCAGGGCTAGTCACCGATGACCTTCCAGAGTCAGGGCTAGTCACTGATGACCTTCCAGAGTCAGGGCTAGTCACCGCTGACCTTCCAGAGTCAAGGCAAGTCACCGCTGATCCTCCAGAGTCAGGGCTAGTCACCGCTGATCCTCCAGAGTCAGGGCTAGTCACCGCTGATCCTCCAGAGTCAGGGCTAGTCACCGCTGATCCTCCAGAGTCAGGGCTAGTCACCGCTGATCCTCCAGAGTCAGGGCTAGTCACCGCTGATCCTCCAGAGTCAGGGCTAGTCACCGCGGATCCTCCAGAGACTAGGCTGGTCACCGTTGACCTTTCAGAGTCAAGTCAAGTCACCGGTGATCTTCAAGGACTGAGTCAAGTCACCGGTGATCTTCAAGGACTGAGTCAAGTCACCGGTGATCCTCAAGGACTGAGTCAAGTCACCGGTGATCTTCAAGGACTGAGTCAAGTCACCGGTGATCTTCAAGGACTGAGTCAAGTCACCGGTGATCTTCATGAGCAAATACAAGTCACCAATGACCTTCATGAGCAGTGTCAGGCCAGCACCAATCTTCTGGAGTCCAGTAAGGACACCAGGGAATTACCAGAGTTTCGTCGTCCCGTTGGTCCAGCCGCACGGAGGTCTGCTCCGCCTTGGGGGGCTCTGGTCCTGACCACATGGCTGTGGTGGTCTTCTGCTCCGCCCTGGGGGCCTTTCGCCCTGACCACACAGCTGTGGGGGTCTTCTGCTCCGCCCTGGAGGACTCTGGCTTCGTCCACAAGGACGTGGTGGTCTTCTGCTCCGCCCTGGGGGGCTTCCGTCCTTACCACACGGTTGTGGTGGTCTTCTGCTCCGCCCTGGGGGTCTTCTGTCCTGACCACACGGTTGTGGTGGTCTTCTGCTCTGCCCTGGGGGGCTTCCGCCTTGACCACACGGCTGTGGTGGTCTTCTGCTCCGCCCTGGGGGGCGCCACATGATGTCCTTATGGATTTCTGTTTTGTGTTTCTTGGTTTCTGTTATGTTTCTGTCTGTTCCCCTCAGTGAGTCTGGCCCTCCGTCTCTCCCCCTGAGCCTCCACCTGTCCGCCTCCCTCCTGGTCTGTGTCGTGTCTTGTCGTGGAGCGTCTGGGAGCCGCTCCGTAGAGGGGGGGTCCTGTCACAGTGTCTGGGTTGTGTTCCCTGGGTTTCCACTAGGTGTCGTCCTTTCTCACGGTGTCTGTCTCCTTATCACTTCCTGTTCCCTTATTTGGTCACCTTCCTCCTGTTTAGTAATTGATTGTTCCCCACCTGTCTCCTGTTCCCTCATTATCCTTCTGTGTATTTATACCCGGTTTGTCTGAGTCTGTGTTACGGAGTCCTTGTTTAATGTTCCTTGTTGAATGTTAATTCATGTCCGTCAGTTCTTGCCCTTGCCTTCTTGTTTGGTTTATGTTATGTTTGGATATTCTGGTTTTGACCCTGCCTGGACTGTTTACCCCTTTGGATTACCCTTCAAATAAAGGACTTACCTGCAATTGGTTCCCTCTCCTGTGTTATCTGTAACACCGTACGTGACAATGATTGTGTTTTTGTCTTTTTTCTGTTAGGGCTAATCAAATAGGCATGTTATACATTATGAATAAAAGCAAGATATGAAAAGATGATGTATCAATATTAGACACTTTCCTCCTACCTTAACCACTCAGCGAGTTTCCTCTCTTGAAAACAGGACCACCATCCCACTGACAGGACCTGGCTTGACTCTCTAGGCATACCAATGGGGCGTGTTAATATTATTAATCAAAGTTTATTAATTATGTCATACATTAAATAATTTGATAATTCTCTTACTTACCATTGTTCTAGGTTTGTGCCAGCTCTGCTCCCTCTAGTGCAGCTCTGTACAGGAGGAACTGCACTGATTCTCAGTTCTGAATAGTGTGCTGTCTGCTACAGTGCTGCAACAGTATGGATGGGAGTCCGTTAAAACAATCTGTGAAGATAATAACATTGGTTTACATATTTAATTGATTTCAGATACATTTGGAATTACTTTCAGTTGCATTTTAAATTATTACATTGTAAATTACTCTATATTTAAAATAAATTATGACAAATAATTAATATTTTATATAATGTTACAAACATGCCAATAGACTGTAAAGAGATCAGTAATATTTCAAAGGATGTCCCTATCTCTCTTAACCATTTCTGATCTTTTTTGCTTTTTACTGAATAGCTTTATCATGCTTGTGTTGGGGATCCCTGGAAAACTGTTATATAAATGTGAACAATTAATTCAAGCTTCAGGTTACAGATAATATAATTTGAAAATATAACAATAACTGTCAAACTAAAGCCCCGTTCACACAATGAATGATAACTATTAAGATAACGATATAATCTGTTTATTCTAAGCACGCACACGCTTGTCAGCTGCTTTACATTCTCAAGCTCGTTATAGCAGGATTCTGATTGGCTGTCAATGTTTTTAATCGTTCATCAGCTGGAAAAAAATAGTTATTAAAGTGATTCCAATGATATTGTTTCTCTTCTTTATCATTATAGCTGTGGTGTGGACTCTTTTTTTAAATAGTGAGAACGATTTTTAAAACTAAATATCTTTATCGTTTTCTTTATAGTTTGGTGTGAACGGTCCTTTAAGATTTATTACGATACATGGCAATCTAAAAATGGCAACAGTATTTAAAATACTTTATATCAAGGGAAGAAGTTTATATCACAGCAAACACCTATCAGAACCACCGATGCAAATCAACGTGGATTACCGGAAGTCTTACCGGGAGTTCTACTATCTCTTACGAGTTATAAAAAGATGAGGCGGACGGAGTTTAAAGCTAAATTCTAACTTAGCCCTGCTATTTTTGAGCTGATCAAGTCAGTGCAGCAGCGTTATCCAGCCTTATTAGCTAAATTTGCTAGAAGACGATAGAACAATACTCACCCTAAAGTTGTTGATGTAACGTTTAATGCCCTTCTCCGCGCGATGAAATTCATTTACAGTCATCAGGGGAAGTTCTTTTAAGATGAAAAATCTTCTCCTCTTGTCAATTTGAAAGCTCTACGGAAAGAGCAATGGTTTCCCTGCACAGCACCGGATTTAAATAAGCCCCCCTGAGGAAAAACATTGTGTACAAGAGCAGAGCTAAACGGTCCAAATTTAAAATAAAAAATTTTTTTTGCTCGATTCATGAATCGATACATTAAGATTATCAGGATATCAAAACATTTAATAAAAACAAGTTTTTCATTTAAAAATCGATTACACATATTAAGTTACACATACGTCTCGATGAAATATCGGTGTTTAACTTTCAACACTGCCCCCTAGTGGTCGGGAGCACTTCCGTTGTGTTGTGGCTTAATTTCGTTGTGTTGTGGCTTAATGTATTTGTGTTGTGGCTTAATTTTGTTGTGAGAATTTCGTTGTGTTGTGGCTTAATGTATTTGTGTTGTGGCTTAATGTCGTTGTGTTGTGAGAATTTCGTTGTGTTGTGGCTTAATGTATTTGTGTTGAGGCTTAATTTCGTTGTGTTGTGAAAATTTCGTTGTGTTGTGGCTTAATGTATTTGTGTTGTGGCTTAATGTCGTTGTGTTGTGAGCTTATGTTTGCTTTTTAAATGTCATTGTGTTGTGCACTACTAAGCCACTGTAGTGACATGACCAAAATAAGTGTACAGTTTCTTTAGAACTCGAACAAAAAGAGCATGTAAGATCAATGCCAGATTTAAATCTTTGTATAAACTTCTTTACAGGTAAAACCTGTGTATGAGCTTAATT
The DNA here is from genome assembly GCF_963082965.1 of Carassius carassius. NCBI lineage: Eukaryota > Metazoa > Chordata > Actinopteri > Cypriniformes > Cyprinidae > Carassius > Carassius carassius. Next base: position 26,909,734 of record NC_081758.1, on the reverse strand, counting down.
TCATTTTACATTTACATTTAGCTGACGTGTCACGGAGTGACTTTGTAAGGGCGGAACTAAAAGGACGGAGATTGGTTCCGCCCGGACCATAATCCTCAAACACCGGTTACTTCCGGGAACTCCGGGGAAGGAAATCAGGGTTTCATTGATCACAGGTGGATAGATGAACGGGGCGATCGTGGATTGGGCAGTGTGAAGAGAAGGAGGAGTATAAAGAGGGCCTCAGAAACTGCAGAGGGAGAAGTTGTTTATTCTAGCCGATACGGCGAGTGAGTTGGAGAGTTTGGGCGAGGGCAGCGGAAAGCAGGCGGAGGAATATTGTAGGCTGGGCGAAGACGGAGACAAGGGTTTGGCAGAAACAGAAACCGGGCTGAGTATATTGGGATGTCTATCTAACTGTGAAATGCTCTATGGACATGTGTAAAGAATTCTGAGTGGTTGAGAACAGGAAGACTCACCGGAAATATCGCTGAAGGAGGCCCTTTTTGGACAGGTCACGTGGCAGCAGGAGAAGTATCCAGGAGCTGGAAAGAAGAGGGAAAAGGAACCTCGTGTTAGTAACGGTGTGAGTACCCTAACCCATCGTACAGCAGCATAATTAACTGGAGTAAACTATCTGTGAGCCTTTTTGTGAGCTTTTGGCATAGTAAGTGAGTGGCCCCACCGTGGAAGAGGATTGTGGGTGAGCCGGGACCAGTGAGTGAGAGAAGACGTTGGGGTGTCGTGGCGGTGACGTTTAAATCTGAATATTCGTTGCACCAGTGTTCTCACGATTTCCAGGACGAGTCTTTGGTCAGACGGGGGGGTGGGGGGTGGGGGGGGGTTGTTATTCAAATTGTCTTGGACCCTAAATTCACCAAGAGTGTGTGGAGTGCAGTAGGTGAGCCTTTGTCCTTTGCTGTGAGTGTATACACTTGAAAACTTCAGTGTCGTGCTGTGTTTGTGTCGTCAAAAACCACCTTTCAGGCCCGACGAAATCCTGTGGAGGAAGTGAGTACTGAGGCGGGCGAAGAAAAACATCTCTGATTATATGCCGTCGATGACATCCTGACCCTTCTACCCCACGTAACGGAGGTGGGAAACAAATTTAAGTAAGAACAGTGTGGATATAGTGGGAAGTATTAATGGTGAGGAGTTGGCTGCTGGAGGAGGAAATCAGCTGTGCGTGTATTATTACCTGCTGTGGAGTTCTTCAAAGGTTCGCCCCTTACTAGAAGACTCACCCTGTTGGTTGGCAGAAAGGAGAGGGAAGCGTCCGACCCACCCAGTGTAGCACACCCTGGGTGAAACAACTTACCTGTGTGTGACATCAGCGGAGGCCGTGTTCGGCCCAACGCAGCAGCAGCTTTCGACCCGCATCTCTATCAGCAGTTGGTAAACCTCAGAAAAGGAACGCCTGACGTCTATTTCCCCAAAAGGTGTGAGTAACATCCCTTTCTGCTTCCCTGTATATTCACCGTAAGCTATTGCCCAAAGCTAAAGCCAGCATATTGTGTTGTACACTCGCCTGTATGCCCCAGTGTAGTCCTAGTTACATTGATGTACTTACCTTATGCCCAAAGCTAAAGCCAGCATATTGTGTTGTACACTCGCCTGTATGCCCCAGTGTAGTCCTAGTTACATTGATGTACTTACCTTATGCCCAAAGCTAAAGCCAGCATATTGTGTTGTACACTCGCCTGTATGCCCCAGTGAAGTCCTAGTTACATTGATGTACTTTATGCCCAAAGCTAAAGCCAGCATATTGTGCTGTACATTCGCCTGTATGCCCAGAGTGAAGTCCCAGCTACCTTTGATGTACTTAACCTATGCCCAAAGCTAAAGCCAGCATATTGTGTTGTACGTTCGCCTGTATGCCCAAGTGAAGCCTCAGTTGTCTTTCCTACAGACTTACCTGTGCCCTGAGCGAAGAGCCAGTGGCCCCTCTGTCCACCGTCCATGTCCAGTCCTGTCATACTTACTTGTATGTTCTTGTGCGGATCTAGCAGGTCCCTTTGAAGTGTCTACCTGCACGTCGACCCGTTACTCAGGATACAGAAACTGCGAACACCTCCCGTACACTTACCAGCACGGTTTCAGTCGGGTCCCGACAGCCATTGTGCAGCTCCACCAGCATCTGGACGACCGGGAGTCCAACCCGCTGGGCTGCCTCGGAGTTTGCCACGAGAAGCAGCAGGTACCCATCGTGCATTCAAACTCTAAATACTTACCACTTGTATCTGATACGTCCAGGAAAAGGAGAGGGCCCTGGGCAGCTGTCCTGCAGGCTAGAACAAAGGGGCACTTGTGAATAAGCTGATTGTCGTCACATAGCCAGAAGGAAAGAGGAGTGAAGGACTTACCGGAGATCTCCCGTGACGGAGTCTAAGAGACTCGAGACTGATACTCCCCCAATTTGAGAGTTGGATTTTAGCCTCCCTCCCCCTCTCTTCCCTATACCTTTTTTTTAGTAATTTAATAAAGTTGTTTTAATATTTACTTATCGTCTCTCGTGTGTCTGGTCATTGGGGTGTTCTTGGGACCTCCTCGAGGTGGAAACTAGGAAGGGGCGTGACTTACGACATCTGTGGTCCACTCCGACCTGTGACAGACGCTTTTGTCCAAAGCGACTTACAATTACTATATTTGTCAGATTTCACATGCCTCTGGAGCAACTAGGGGTTAAGTGTCTTGCTCAGGGACACATTGGTGTCTCACAGTGGATTCGAACCCAGGTCAAACTCGGGTCTCTCACACCAAGTGCATTTGTCTTATCCACTGCGCCATCACCACCCCATTTTGTCTGTGAAAAAATTATTTTCGTGGTAGAGACCAGATTTAATCACCATGAGAGCTTTCAATATGCGCGGTGCGTGCCACTGAGTGACGTCTGTACTTTAGTGATGTGCGATTCGCGAACAATTAAAGCTTATTGGAGATGCGAACCGTTTCAAACAATTCAGTTCAATTTGGTGAACTGGTTCAACCGGTTCACTAAGAAAAACCGGTTAAATTGAACTATTCGCATCTCCAATAAGCTTTAATCCACAAATGACTTAAGCTGTTAACTTTTTTACCGTGACTGACACTCCCTCTGAGTCAGAATAAACCAATATCCCAGAGTAATTCATTTACACAAACAGTACACTGACTGAACTGCTGTGAAGACCGAACTGAAGATGAACACCGAGCAGAGCCAGATAACAAACGAAAACACCCACTGCCGGAGCAGTTCTCGTTTTCGAGTCCAGAACCGGTTGAATCGGTTTTCAGATCACCAGTACACTGAACCGAAAACCGTTTCTTTCGGATGCGTCCGATTTGAGAACTGATGATACTGCACATGCGTGTAATTTTTCAAGTATTTTGTTAAACATCGGAAAGTGTGATTAAAATAATTATTTATTTTGCTTTTTTTATTTTATTTTTTAAGATGAATGTTTCTAATCTATATATTGTAGATTGTATAGGCCAAAGGGGTTTTCAGGGAAGTTGGGCAATAATTAAGACTCTGTTTAATAGGAATAAGGGATGATTTATGAAATATCTGTTCTGTATTTATAGTTAATGATGACACATTCACAAATTGAGTTTGTAGTAAACAGAACATGAACACGAATAGAGCAGCTGATGATACTGAACTGCAGCACGTGACAGTTAGAGTGGTTCTCGTTCTCGAGTCAAGAAGAGGTTGCATCGGTTTTCGGATCATCAGTGCAATGAACTGAAAACAGTTTCTTTTGGATGCGTCCGATTCGAGAACCGAGGAGCTGAGAATACTGCACATGCGTGATTCAGCATGAAGCAGACTGACATACAGCGCGTCTGAACCTTACTGATTCTTTTAGTGATTGATTCTGAACTGATTCTGTGCTAATGTTATGAGCGCGGGTAAACCAAGGCTTCTGGCGAAAATGAAGGGCAATCTGGCGAAACGTAAGTTCATTTAATAACAAATACATCGCAATGGATTATGTATAGTAAGTGGATCATGGTTTCGGCGCTGATGACACTTAATTTATTTACTTTATATCTTCAAGACTTAAATCGAATGCACCTTATTACTGTTACTGTATTTGGGTGCGTTTTTGCAAAACTTAATTGTAAACTTTTCATGATTATGAGGTTTTTAACTGACTAAAGTTATGATTACTTACTTTATATATTTGAATGTTTGATAGACTTGACACCATTAGGTCATCGCCAATGACGTCATTACGTCGAGCGTAAAAGAACCTTTTTTTTTTCAACCAGTTTATTGAATTGAACCGTCCGAAAGAACCGGCTCGCGGAAAAGAATCGAACTTCCCATCACTACTGTACTTCCCGGTCAGAGAGCACCCGTCCATCAAAAGCTCACTATCCAATCAGAATAGATCACTGTTAACCCTGCCCCCATGATAGATTTGTGTCAAAACACCAAACGAAAAACTGCGAAGAAAAAGCGAAATCTGTGGCAATGCATTCAGAATCCACGATTAGCTAAAACGAATCTTTGAATAATATTAACAAAGTATGAAGCATATTTGAAGAGCCTGTTAAATTTGTGCGACTGAGTTAATTTTTTTTCATTTTCATTGCTTTTCTTCTTTTGTAATGGCATATTTTTGATAGTTTCTGAAAAAGTTACGTTCAGTTTTATAAAGTTATGTTTATTATTATTGAACCAAATGTAATTCCACAGTCTTTGTGCATGACAAGAAAATATGTAATTTCTGAGTGTTTGTAGTATGTAATCAGTTCAACTGCATCAGTTCTCAGTATTTCTGACCAGTGTGTAGTGATTTTAATATTATAGGCCTACCTTGAATTAGATATTTATCAAAATATGGCATCATGTTTGCTGCTCACGTTCTTATCTGGTATGCATTATGCTTGATTCCAGTTTGGTCAATGCTAAAAACAGGAAACAGACATTTTACTGAAGTTGCAAAGGTGAAAATTCTGCTCATGTTAGGGCTTTATAGTTATAGTTAAACTGTTCACATTACACACACCAGCAAATGTACAGCTTGCAGACTGAAAAGGAAATACGAGGCAACCACAAATTTTCCATGGTAAACCACCATCAACTTGTTTACTGTGACACTAGAGCAGTCCAACGTGATCTCATGAGAATTTGTATGTATTGTATGTTAAAATGTGGTTCTACAAAACTTACATTTGCATAGAAGTCTGAAAGGTGATTACTTATGTTCTGTGTGATTTCTGCTGCCAACTTCTTTCAAAGATAAATGTTTACACTTTAAATCCATAAAATGAATAACATTTCTGCAATTGTTTAGCCATTTCTTATCATGTAATATTTACTTTGTTTGCTATGGGACACAAAAAGGCATTAAAACAACAACAACAACAACAACAACAACAAAAGGAGTCAATTTAATTTTTTCAGTGATCCTCAGCAGTGACCATAAGCATAAGACACTTGCTGAAGTTTTCGTAACAATTTATATAAATTTTTTATTAAACACTTGCTTAGGGAATACAAATTTTATTTCCTTACAAAATTACGTTTCTGGTGAGGTGTGTTTTAATGAGAAAAGCACGATGTTGGAGATCAGGGGCCTATTTCACAAAGGAGGTAAAGTGAAAACTCAGAGTATGTTAACCCTAAGTTACCATGGTAACTTACTCTATGAACCTAACATGGCAGGTTTTCTTCGATAAACCCAGAGTTTCTTTCGGTCTCCTCCCCCTTTTTAAACACTTAATTGATGCACGGTGGAAAAATGCTCTTCTTACTAAGTGTTTTTTTTTCCCCCAAGTACATAGTCTTATTTCCTGGTTGGGGGGGGGGGTTGGGGGTGTCTAAATTAAGTGCATTTTACGTAAGTAAAATTATATGCCAGTGTGGTAATAAAAATAATCTTAATGCAAATGGAAAACAAGATTATTCTGAGTGTCAGAAATTCAAATGTCTCTGCCAGTATAAAGTATAACTAGCATCTAATTATTATTTACACTTAGCCTATTGCAAAGAACTCCTACTTTTACATGGTAAATAGAATATATCATGATTTTCACTGTAATTTTTTTTTTTCTGTAAATAGCATCCAGAGCGACTTGCCTACTGTAAATAGGACCCATTAAGAACGTATGTCGACTCCACTTAGTGTAAACAGCCACTGCTATATTTTTGTATTGGCAGATCATTTGTATAATAAGAAAAATGCACTTAGGATATTACTATTAATATTATTATTTTATATATGTTTTGCCCATGAGATGCCATAAAATGATTAGCTATTAGTTCATTAACGTTCTCTCAGTTATCACCTGTGATATTATAACAAGGAGAACAATTACATTTGTATTGAGTCTGAAGTATGCATACGGCTTTTTGGTGGGAGCTGTTGCCATGGTGAATCGTAATATCGGCGCTCCATTGATAATGGCTTTTTATAGTTGTGGTGCATGTGCTTAACTCGGAGTCAGTCAATTTAGAGTTGATTAAACCAACTCATTTCAGCTGTTCTGTAACTGAAAACTCAGAGTTTCCCATCTCAGGGTAAGTCAACTCTGAGTTCAAGTTTAAACTCAGAGTTGGTGGAACCTCCTTAGTGAAACGGTCCCCTATATGACACATGGATCGCTTTTATTTTATTTTTCCTGTTTTATTCAAAATATTTGCAAAGATACTCACTATATTATGAATTCTATGATATTCCGATTCTGAAATATTTGCAAATAGCTTAAAGACTTTTATATCGACCGTGTTAGTTGATCTATACCTTAATTCTGAAAATAGTTAAGCTCACTAGTGGGACTGGGACTTAGTTGGGAGCACGTTTTATATTTTTTAACTAGAGGCAGTTAAACTCTCTTTCTCTGTGTGTGGGTGTGTGTGTGTGTGTGTAACTTGCATAACGTTTGGAAGGAATTTCCTGAAAATTGCATAAGTGAAATTCTCACCTTTTTCTAGATCAAAACTGCCAGTTACCTTATTGCTAGCGAGTGTGATATCATGGTCCCTGAACTTCGCCGGCGGATGATGTTGGGATCATTTGCATGTTATTGTTGCTTTGTATGCCAGGGCTCGAAGGCCGAAACAAAGTGCGCGATTCAGATTGTGTTTCTGACTGCAGGTGAGCAGGCAACACATCAACTGATGGTAATTGATCTTATAATAGTGGGCGAAGAAAGAACATTCCGCAAAATGCTTCAGGTGTAGCACGATCCCTGTCCATGATTGCAAATGTGGTACAGACAGGTTACTTCCGTTCACTTTTAAACGACTTCCTTTTACACTGAAATGCCTTCCGTTTACACTGAAAATTCACGCATATCTACATATGAAATCACATATGTACAGTCGTGGCCAAAAGTTTTGAGAATTACATGAATATTGGAAATTGGAAAAGTTGCTGCTTAAGTTTTTATAATAGCAATTTGCATATACTCCAGAATGTTATGAAGGGTGATCAGATGAATTGCATAGTCCTTATTTGCCATGAAAATTAACTTAATCCCAAAAAAACCTTTCCACTGCATTTCATTGCTGTCATTAAAGGACCTGCTGAGATCATTTCAGTAATCGTCTTGTTAACTCAGGTGAGAATGTTGACGAGCACAAGGCTGGAGATCATTATGTCAGGCTGATTAGAATGGCAGACTTGACATGTTAAAAGGAGGGTGATGCTTGAAATCATTGTTCTTCCATTGTTAACCATGGTGACCTGCAAAGAAACGCGTGCAGCCATCATTGCGTTGCATAAAAATGGCTTCACATGCAAGGATATTGTGGCTACTAAGAATGCACCTAAATCAACAATTTATAGGAAGAACTTCAAGGAAAGAGGTTCAATTCTTGTAAAGAAGACTTCAGGGCATCCAAGAAAGTCCAGCACGCGCCAGGATCGTCTCCTAGAGAGGATTCAGCTGCGGGATCGGAGTGCCACCAGTGCAGAGCTTGCTCAGGAATGGCAGCAGGCAGGTGTGAGCGCATCTGCACGCACAGTGAGGCGAAGACTTTTAGAAGATGGCCTGGTGTCAAGAAGGGCAGCAAAGAAGCCACTTCTCTCCAAAAAAAAAAACATCAGGGACAGATTGATCTTCTGCAGAAAGTATAGTGAATGGACAGCTGAGGACTGGGGCAAGTCATATTCTCCTATGAAGCCCCTTTCCAATTGTTTGGGGCATCTGGAAAAAGGTGTGAAACAATTCTGCCCAAAAACACAGCCATGAATAAAGAATGGTACCAAAACACCCTCCAACAGCAACTTCTTCCAACAATCCAACAACAGTTTGGTGAAGAACAATGCATTTTCCAGCACGATGGAGCACCGTGCCATAAGGCAAAAGTGATAACTAAGTGGCTCGGGGACCAGAATGTTGAAATTTTGGGTCCATGGCCTGGAAACTCCCCAGATCTTAATCCCATTGAGAACTTGTGGTCAATCCTCAAGAGGCGGGTGGACAAACAAAAACCCACTAATTCTGACAAACTCCAAGAAGTGATTATGAAAGAATGGGTTGCTATCAGTCAGGATTTGGCCCAGAAGTTGATTGTGAGCATGCCCAGTCGAATTGCAGAGGTCCTGAAAAAGAAGGGCCAACACTGCAAATACTGACTCTTTGCATAAATGTCATGTAATTGTCGATAAAAGCCTTTGAAATGTATGAAGTGCTTGTAATTATATTTCAGTACATCACAGAAACAACTGAAACAAAGATCTAAAAGCAGTTTAGGAGCAAACTTTTTGAAAACTAACATTTATGTAATGTCAAGGCGAGACTGGGACTCAGTTGCAGGTGCTCAAAAAGGTCAGTTTATTAGATAAGTTTTACATTTCAAAGGACAAAAAATAAAAAATAAAAAAGTTAACAAAAAACTATCCAGGAACAGGGCAGTCTGGAGCAGATCCAAGGAGCCTCCTGGACGAATTCCACTTGGAAATCCACTGATGCAATGCCCAGATAAGCTGACAGGGAGGCGGGGGCGCTGTTGAGGCGGGGAACTGGTGGCACACTGCGGCGCGGCGAAGAAGAAGAGTGACGCCGATTGGTGATCGCTAGCACGGAAGGCTGGAGAGTAGCGCTGCCTGAAAGCAGGGGGAAGAGGGAAAAAACAACAAACTAGAGAATGAAAACAAAACGGGCACGATCTCTGTGCAGGCTAAACAGGAGATGTGGACAAAACTGAGACATGGACGAGAACACGACGATCTGACAACAGACAGCACACATGAGGAGACTAAATAGAGAAGGAGTGATTATCATGATGCAGAGCAGGTGATGGTGACCAATAACAAGATAATAATGAAACAAGAGGGCGGAGACGGGCACCACGGTGACACAGAAGCACATGGTAAGTGTAAACAACCACACACACTATTGAAAAACAGACAGATCAGCCTGGGGCCGTGACATTACCCCCCTCCCCAGGAGTGCCCCCTGGCGCTCCAGGGAAGGAACCACAACGCTGCCGGTTGAAGTCCTCGATCAGCGACCGATCCAGAATATCCCGAGCCGGGACCTAACTCCTCTCATCCGGACCATATCCCTCCCAGTTCACCAGATACTGAAATCCCCGACCTCGACGTCTGACATCCAGCAACCTCCTGACAGTGAAGGCTGGGGAACCATCCACTAGACGGGGAGGGGGGGGGAGGGTTAGTAGCAGATGGGTTAAGGCGAGAATGAAACACAGGCTTGACCCGAGAAACATGAAAGACTGGGTGTACCCGACCAAGTATGGGAGGTAACTTGAGCTTTACCGCCACTGGACTCAATACCTTGGTGATCTGATATGGCCCCATGAACCTGGGGGCTAACTTGCGAGAAGCCACCCGGAGAGGAAGGTCCTTGGTTGACAGCCATACTCTCTGACCACATACGTAACGGGGAGCAGGAGTACGGTGACGGTCAGCCGCTGCTTTGGTTCGTCTGGAAACCCGAGCCAAGGTTTCCTCAGCCCTCCTCCAGGTGCGGCGACACCTGCGGATGAGGGCTAAGGCAGACGGAACAGCAGCATCGGGCTCCTGTGAGGGGAACATAGGAGGTTGAAAACCAATGGAGCACTGAAATGGAGACATACCTGTGGCCGCCGCTGGCAAGGAGTTATGGGCATATTCAATGCAGGATAACTGTTGGCTCTAGGAACTCGGATTATGGGACGTCAGACAGCGGAGAGCTTGTTCCAGAACCTGGTTTGCCCGCTCGGACTGCCCATTGGTCTGAGGGTGAAAACCTGACGACAGACTCGTAGAGGCCCCGATCAGTCGACAGAACTCCTTCCAGAACCGGGAGACAAACTGTGGCCCCCTATCAGAAACCACGTCCACCGGAAGGCCATGAATCCGGAAGATGTGGTCAACCACCACTTGAGCTGTCTCCTTAGCTGAAGGCAGTTTGGGAAGGGGGATGAAATGGGCTGCTTTAGAAAAGCGATCAACCACCGTCAATACTACGGTGTTACCCCTCGATGGTGGAAGACCAGTGACAAAGTCAAGGGCTATGTGTGACCAGGGGCGGGAGGGGATGGGTAATGGGTGTAGCAGACCAACAGGAGGCTGATTCGAACTGGCTGATTGTTCTGGGCACAAATTGGGCAGGCAAACACAAACTGCCTGATGTCCTGGGCCATGGATGGCCACCAAAATCGCTGGCAGATAGCAGCCAGAGATCTCCGAACCCCAGGATGACAGACTAACTTGGATGAATGCCCCCACCGGAGGACTTCAGGGCGTAGCACAGCTGGCACGAAGAGCCTACCCTCCGGGCACCCCCTTTTTACCTCTCTCGTATGGCTTCCAGCACTCTCCTCTCCACGTCCCAGGAGAGGGACCCCACCACAATTTCTTTAGGGACAATGGTTTCAGTTGATGAACCGGTTCTCTTAATATCACTGTAAAGACGGGAGAGGGCATCAGGTTTTACATTCTTGGAGCCTGGGCGATACGAGAGAGAGAAGTTGAACCGGCCAAAGAAGAGTGCCCATCGAGCCTGGCGTGAACTCACCCTCTTGGCCGAACGGACGTATTCCAAATTCTTATGGTCCATCCAAACCAAGAAGGGCTGCGCTGACCCCTCCAACCAGTGACGCCACTCACCCAAGGCCAGTCTGACCGCCAACAGCTCCCGGTTCCCTACGTCATAATTCCGTTCTGCTGGGCTCAGGCGGTGAGAGTAGTAGGCACAGGGATGTACCTTCCCATCTCTGGGGGATCTCTGAGAAAGGACCGCACCTACTCCAATCTCAGAAGCATCCACCTCCACAATAAACTGACGTTCAGGGTCTGGAAACAAAAGAACAGGAGCAGAAATGAATCGGGACTTCAGGTCATTAAAGGCCTCCTGAGCCTTCAAATTCCACCTAAACGGTACCTTAGTGGAGGTAAGAGCTGTCAAGGGTGCAGCAACCTGACTAAAGTTTCTGATGAAGCGCCTGTAGAAGTAGGCTAATCCCAGAAACCGCTGCAGTGCCTTGCGTGAGTCTGGAGGTGGCCACTCGGCTACGGCCCTTACCTTAGCGGGATCTGCTTTGATTCCCTCCGCCAAAATGATATAGCCCAGGAAGGGAACTGACTTGGAGTGGAAAACACACTTCTCGGCTTTAACATATAGCTGGTTCTCCAGCAGCCGTTGTAGCACCTGGCGCACGTGTTGGGTGTGTACCTGAAGTGAAGGAGAAAAAATGAGAATGTCATCAAGGTACACAAAGACAAACTTGTTAACCATGTCTCGCAACACGTCATTAACCAGGGCCTGGAAGACAGCTGGGGCATTTGTCAGGCCAAAGGGTAGCACCCGGTACTCATAATGTCCCGAAGGAGTGTTGAATGCTGTCTTCCACTCATTCCCCTCTCGAATCCGAACCAGGTGATAAGCATTACGGAGGTCCAACTTACTGAAGACCTTGGCTCCCTGCAAGAGTTCAAAGGCAGACGACATTAAGGGCAGGGGGTACCTATTCTTAATGGTAATGTCATTCAAACCTCTGTAATCAATACAAGGGCGCAAGGAGCCATCCTTCTTTTTAACAAAGAAAAATCCTGCGCCAGCAGGAGACGAGGAGGGACGGATGAGACCGGCATCAAGGGACTCACGGATATATTTGTCCATAGCCTCTCTTTCTGGACCAGACAGGGAATATAACCGACCCCTGGGCGGAGAAGTGCCTGGGAGGAAGTTGATGGCACAATCAAAAGGCCGGTGAGGAGGCAGGGACACAGCCCGAGACTTGCTGAAGACCTGCCGCAGATCGCAGTACTCCTCCGGCACCCCGGACAGATCAGCATCATCAAGAGACCAAACAGAGATAGGAGTAGAGAGGGGAATGGCAGGAATTCCCCACTGCTTGGCCAGTGCCGTGTCCATGAAACTGCCACCAGCCCCAGAATCCAACAGGGCCGAACAGGAGTGAGTAGAACCTCCGAACTGGACACCCACGGGAAGTAGTGTGCGGGAAGAGTGGGGGAAATTAAGAGGAGATGTGCCCACCAGGATCCCCCTGGTTACTGATGGGCCCTGGCTTTTAGCGGGCATTTCCCGACGAAGTGTCCGGCCCTCCCACAGTAGAGACATAAGCCCCGGGTGAGTCTCTCTTGCTTCTGCTGGGGAGTGAGACGCAGACGTCCCACCTGCATAGGTTCAGGGTCAGCAGGAGATGGCAGAGGCAGGACTGGGGTGGATTCGCTGGTCATTTCTCCCACCCTCCAAGAAGTACGAGCAGACAATTGTTGGTGACGAAGGCAAAGGCGGCTCTCAACACGGAGAGCCAAGTCGACCAGATCATCAAAACTACATGGAAGCTCTTGGGTGGCAATCTTCTCGTCAAGACCAGCACGGAACACAGCTCTGCAAGACCCCTCATTCCAGTCACAGGCCGCTGCTAAGGTCTTGAATTCAATGGCAAACTCAGTCACTGAACGGCCTCCTTGCCGTAGCAGTGCCAGCTGGGCTGCCGCCTCATCACCCCGAGCAAAACGATCAAATAATTTGACCATCTTCTGTCGAAAGGACTCAAAAGAAGCACAAAAGGGAGCCCGGGCCTCCCATACTGAAGTTCCCCAGTCACGGGCCCTGCCTGTGAGGAGGGTCAAAACATAAGCCACCTTAGTCTCTTCCTGGGCATACCGGCGGGGCTGGAGGGCGAAGACTAGGGAGCACTGAGACAGGAAGGCTCTGCAAGAGTTAGGGTTCCCATCATAGGGAGGTGGGTTGTTGACATGAGGCTCAGGGTCATGACGGGTAGAGAAAAGGCTAGTGGGGTCCTCCGATCTGGCAGATGTCTGTCTGCGAAGTTCCTGGAGCTGGGCAGTCACCTCCGACAACTTGGCATTAAGGAACTCAACCTCCCGGGACGTGGATGTTAACTGGGAGGCATGCTGGCCCAAGAGAATGCCCTGCTGGGTGACAGCTGATCTGAGGGGATCTGCACCTGCTGAGTCCATGGTGGTCAGATCGTTCTGTCAAGGCGAGACTGGGACTCAGTTGCAGGTGCTCAAAAAGGTCAGTTTGTTAGATAGGTTTTAAATGTCAAAGGACAAAAAATTAAAAAGAAAAAAGTTAACAAAAAACTATCCAGGAACAGGGCAGTCTGGAGCAGATCCAAGGAGCCTCCTGGACGAATTCCACTTGGAAATCCACTGATGCAATGCCCAGATAAGCTGACAGGGAGACGGGGGCGCTGTTGAGGCGGGGAACTGGTGGCGCGCTGCGGCGCGGCGAAGAAGAAGAGTGACGCCGATCGGTGATCGCTAGCACGGAAGGCTGGAGAGTAGCGCTGCTTGAAAGCAGGGGGAAGAGGGAAAAAACAACAAACTAGAGAATGAAAACAAAACGGGCACGATCTCTGTGCAGGCTAAACAGGAGATGTGGACAAAACTGAGACATGGACGAGAACACGACGATCTGACAACAGACAGCACACATGAGGAGACTAAATAGAGAAGGAGTGATTATCATGATGCAGAGCAGGTGATGGTGACCAATAACAAGATAATAATGAAACAAGAGGGCGGAGACGGGCACCACGGTGACACAGAAGCACATGGTAAGTGTAAACAACAACACACACACTATTGAAAAACAGACAGATCAGCCCGGGGACGTGACATGTAATTCTCAAAACTTTTGGCCACGACTTTATATGCACGGATCAAGTTTATATGTATGTGCCAGTATAGAAACCACACCTCATAGGTGTGTTTGTATGAAGCAAGTTTATATGTAAGTGCGAGTGTTTAATAGGTGTATATGCACGGATCAAGTTTATATGTAGATGCAAGTACAACCCGAATTCCGGAAAAGTTGGGACATTTTTTCAATTTTAATAAAATGAAAACTAAAGGAATTTCAAATCACATGAGCCAATATTTTATTCACAATAGAACATAGATAACGTAGCAAATGTCTAAACTGAGAAATTTTACACTTTTATCCACTTAATTAGCTCATTTAAAATTTAATGCCTGCTACAGGTCTCAAAAAAGTTGGCACGGGGGCAACAAATGGCTAAAAAAGCAAGCAGTTTTGAAAAGATTCAGCTGGGAGAACATCTAGTGATTAATTAAGTTAATTGATATCAGGTCTGTAACATGATTAGCTATAAAAGCTTTGTTTTAGAGAAGCAGAGTCTCTCAGAAGTAAAGATGGGCAGAGGCTCTCCAATCTGTGAAAGACTGCGTAAAAAAATTGTGGAAAACTTTGTTCCTCAACGTCAAATTGCAAAGGCTTTGCAAATCTCATCATCTACAGTGCATAACATCATCAAAAGATTCAGAGAAACTGGAGAAATCTCTGTGCGTAAGGGACAAGGCCGGAGACCTTTATTGGATGCCCGTGGTCTTCGGGCTCTCAGACGACACTGCATCACTCATCGGCATGATTGTGTCAATGACATTACTAAATGGGCCCAGGAATACTTTCAGAAACCACTGTCGGTAAACACAATCCGCCGTGCCATCAGCAGATGCCAACTAAAGCTCTATCATGCAAAAAGGAAGCCATATGTGAACATGGTCCAGAAGCGCCGTCGTGTCCTGTGGGCCAAGGCTCATTTAAAATGGACTATTTCAAAGTGGAATAGAGTTTTATGGTCAGATGAGTCCAAATTTGACATTCTTGTTGGAAATCACGGACACCGTGTCCTCCGGGCTAAAGAGGAGGGAGATCTTCCAGCATGTTATCAGCGTTCAGTTCAAAAGCCAGCATCTCTGATGGTATGGGGGTGCATAAGTGCATATGGTATGGGCAGCTTGCATGTTTTGGAAGGCTCTGTGAATGCTGAAAGGTATATAAAGGTTTTAGATCAACATATGCTTCCCTCCAAACAACGTCTATTTCAGGGAAGGCCTTGTTTATTTCAGCAGGACAATGCAAAACCACATACTGCAGCTATAACAACAGCATGGTTTCGTCGTAGAAGAGTCCGGGTGCTAACCTGGCCTGCCTGCAGTCCAGATCTTTCACCTATAGAGAACATTTGGCGCATCATTAAACGAAAAATACGTCAAAGACGACCACGAACTCTTCAGCAGCTGGAAATCTATATAAGGCAAGAATGGGACCAAATTCCAACAGCAAAACTCCAGCAACTCATAGCCTCAATGCCCAGACGTCTTCAAACTGTTTTGAAAAGAAAAGGAGATGCTACACCATGGTAAACATGCCCCGTCCCAACTATTTTGAGACCTGTAGCAGAAATCAAAATTGAAATGAGCTCATTTTGTGCATAAAATTGTAAACTTTCTCAGTTTAAACATTTGCTATGTTATCTATGTTCTATTGTGAATAAAATATTGGCTCATGTGATTTGAAAGTCTTTTAGTTTTCATTTTATTAAAATTTAAAAAACGTCCCAACTTTTCCGGAATTCGGGTTGTAACTATAGGTGTATGTACGTGTCAAGTTTATATGTATACGCAAGTTATTCACAAGTGTGTATGCATACATTGCTAACATTGTATGTATTGGTATCGATTTCATATTAGTGTTCACGTGTATTTTATATTTGTATTTTTGAACATCCAGTAGTATGCATGTATATGCGAGTAATTTATAGGTGTATATGCACGTGTTTTATGTATGTATTGATAAGTGAAGTTTGATTTAAATCTTACACGGCGCCTCATATTTTGCAGACGCAAGTTACAAATACCCTGGGGGCTAAGCCCCCCCATCTTCCAATCCTATAGTGACATCCCTGGTTTAGTTGAAATGGAAGGCAGGTTAGACGCGATCAGGGTCACCGGGACACTTCTTGATCAGCACGGCTGAGGCAGATGAGGAGTATTTCAGCAAGTTATCTGGGTTTAAAAAAAAAAAAAAAATAACATTATCATCATGAAAAGGTTACACGCCTCGTCCTTTGAGGACACAGGCTGAGTCGTTGTGTTGCCAGACACATATTACAAGGCAAGTTTTGGCAAGGCAAGTTTATTTATATCGCACATTTCATACACAATGGTAATTCAAAGTGCTTTACATAAAAGAAAGTTAAATAATAATGAAGAATATGAATAAAACAAGCAATTTTAAAACTTTTAAAATTATTAAAAAAAATAATTATTTAAAATGAGTTTAAAACAGTTAGAAAATGATTTTAGATAAAATAAAATAAAAAACAGTGAAAATATAGTGCAATCAGTTCGGACATTGCACAGTGCTCATTCAATAAATGCACAGCTAAACAGATGAGTTTTAAGTCTAGATTTAAATGTGACTAGTGTTTTAGCACATCTGACAGTTATCCAAGTCGAAGGTTTTTTTTTTCACTTAATTTAGGAAATTAATTAAGTGGAAGGTTGCAAGTTGGGGACAGCTATATCTTTATATTGTTTCAATAAATCAAGAGTCAGACTCATTGCAGTTTATTTATTTATTTTTTTTATTTTATTTTTCTTTATCTGGCAACGCATTGGGTTGCGCTATGGAGCATGCAGTGGAACCTGAGATGTTTGTGCCGAGGGTCTAGGGACGGACGTGAGAAGAGGAGATTTCCCTGTATTCTCCAAGTTAGCGGTGTTTATTCGTTGCTTGAGAGATGCCACAACAATGTTCTTGAATTAGGTCACTTTGTGTGATTCTCCTCAGAATATTTATTTGAAGATGTCTGTAGACAAATTATTAATGAATGAATAAGAACTGTGGTCTTCAGTATATAATTTATTTTGTAATTGATCTTTTAGATAAACCTTGACTGGAGGCACTTATCCAATTAATGTAGCTAGATTTTATTAGTTTGAATTTATTTGCTTATATTAAAAAATAAAGAGAACTGTCAGTAATAAAAAAGAGAAAGCTCCATCCCTGGAAGAAACCCTCACCTGCCTGTAGCCTAAAGACATTGAGTCTGAATTTCCTATGTACTAAAATATCTTGTCTGTGACTTCACAGAGATACTGAGTCACAGTGAGGAGGATATCCTACTCTCCAAAGAAATAGTATCTCATATTATTTTCCCCTATTTATTTATTTTAATTTGTATGGATATTGGAAATTTCATGTTTGACACAGCAGGCACGCACACACATGCACAAACATGTGCATGGCACCTAGTACTCTGAGACAGAGATTTATGTTTATTATTATGTTATTATTATTTATTTAAACAGAGTATATATATATATATATATATATATATATATATATAAAGCCCTTTAAATTTTAGGAGGAAGAATGATACATAATCATTAAAAGTATAAAGCGAACTCATATGACACAAGCTCCTCCTTAGTGGTTCTTCACAGTCCACACACACAAAGATACACCAGCAGAGCAATCAGAAATCCACGTCAACAAAACTAATTTCATTTCAGGTAAAATATTTTATGCAGCTGTTAACATCTACAATTATTTTCATATGTACATAGATACGTGCACACAGTTTGGTACATATCCTTGTCAACTATGATTATTATTATCAACTGATTATGATACAAGTATATGTAAGAGTATAACAACATTTTTAGCTGTGCAGTCTTTTTTTCTTATTACAGAGCAAGCTAATGTAAGTCTTTTAAATATTCTTGTTTGAGTAACCAGAGGAACATAACAAAATACGGCTCTTACAGATTTTTTCAAAGCACAACCAAAGGCACTAGGGGTAATGTGTTTAATGTTAAATTATAATTATGAAAAATTTCAGAATACTTTTATTATCTAAATTTCTTCCATGTTTAAATGAAAAAAAAAGAAGTAAATTGTCATAAGTGAAGAGGTTTGCCCGTTGGATTGGTTTAAGACTGTATTGCATAAAATATTACTGTACTGTAGCTTCCCTTTGAGTGTGTGTGTATCTAAACATGAATGATATGCCATTAGAAAACAAACCAACAAACAAACATTTGACCGATATCTGTCCTGTCTAGACTGTCCAGATAATGTTTGGAATGATGGTTTTCTTATTTGGTATTGTACAAACTGATGATTACCATTTCCGATACCCTACGATTTCTGTTGTTACTGGCATCACCTACTGGGGATCCCTTATTGTAAGTTTCATTTAATGGCTTTGCTTTATAGCTTCTAATTTTTATTTCCATAATGAACATTTAATATGTCCAATGTTTCTTCCTCAGTATATCAGTGTTGGCTCTCTGTCTGTTGCTGTGCAGAATAAACTTCATATGTGTGTGTTATGTACATATAATGTGCTGAAGTCAGTGAGTGAGAACTCTTCTTTTGCATTGTTTTCAATGTATTCATACACAAATTCACATTACTTTATTTTGCAACTTAACTATAATCACAAAGCAGGCCTTTTTAATCATCTGTTCATTGAGTAAAGACTTCAGGTAGTAAGGCACAATGGGGCTACAAGGTAAAAGGCCATCGTGATTTTATTTCCATCACTTAACAAATACGGCAGCAACAAAAACCACAGCACTTTTGTATATTTATCTTTTCCTATATATATATATATATATATATATATATATATATATATATATATATATATGCTGCATTTATATTTACACTGTTTTTAATGAAATCTATAACTTCACACACATACAAAATAATCTCATAGGGGCTTTTAGCCACACTGGTATATTTGCATAAACAATAAAAAGCAACCACAAGACTTTTCATGATAAACACTCATACCGTGGTAGTCTGAAATTATTTAAAAAGATGTGGACTAAAAAGACATCTGACTTATTATCAGTTTACAGTTCAGAATATTGTACATGTGTCCAACATTACTATTACTGTTACCTTTTATGTTTCTGCTTCTCTTCCTGTAGGTGAAAGCCTCTTGTGTAATGAATGTGATTAGTGCCATAACTGCAGCACTCACCATTCTTCTGATGGGTTTCGATTCATTTCAGAGTCTTATCACGGATGCAGTTATGAGTCCATGTGTTTAAAAATGTTATATGTTATATTTATATATTTATACACACACAAACGTGTGGTAATTGGTGTGATGGTGTCTCAGACTCAGAGGCATGCGAGTGCTGAACTATTTGGACGACTGGCTGATTCTGGCTCAATCACGATCAGAGCTTGTGGAACACAGGGCCATTTTACTCAATCACCTCGAGGAACTTGGTCTCAGTGTCAACTGGACGAAGAGTTCGCTGAACCCCAGTCAGACGATACTGTTCTTGGGTATAGCTCTGGACTCACACTCCATGACGGCGCGGCTGTCGCCACAGCGCGCGTTGGGCATTCAGCGTGCAGCGAGCTCTCTCCGCTGCGGCGCGACCTTCTCGCTCAGAGAATTTCAGAAGATGCTAGGTCTCATGGCCTCAGCATCACCAGTTCTTCAGTTGGGCCTGCTCCGCATGCGCCCCTTGCAGTTCTGGCTGAAAGCGCGAGTACCGCGCAGAGCGTGGATATCCGGTCAGTTGCGTCTCAAGGTCAATCAGAGCTGTGTTACGGCCTTGAAACCCTGGACAGCGAACGACTGGTACCAATCAGGTGTAAGCCTGGGGACTTCCTCGAAAGTGAAAATGGTGTCGACGGACGCCTCCACTTCGGGATGGGGAGCGCTGCTCGAGGGCAGACCATTCTTTGGCCTGTGGTCAGAACGGGAAAAGCTCCAACATATCAACTGTCTGGAAATGCTGGCAGTAGAGAACGCGCTGACGCGCTTTTGTCCCCGAATCAAGGGCCACCACGTCTTAGTCCGTTCGGACAATATGTCTGTGGTGTCCTACATAAATCGCCAGGGCGGTCTCAGGTCCCGAAACCTGTACAAACTCCTGGTTTGGGCTCAGCACAACTTGCACTCGCTGAGAGCAGTTCATGTGCCTGGGCTACAGAATCTGGGTCCAGACAGACTGTCCAGAAACAACATTCCCACGGGCGAATGGTCTCTACACCCACAGACAGTCCAGCTGCTGTGGGAGAGATTTGGCAGTGCGGAAGTGGACCTCTTCGCGTCCCACGAAAACGCTCACTGCCCCGCGTTCTTTTCCAAGAACGAAAGCGCGCTGTCACAACAAGATGCTCAGTACTGCTTGTAGCACCACTTTGGAAGAACCAACCATGGTTTCCAGATTTGATGCAGTTGGCAGGCATTGCCCCGTGGCCAGTGCCGTTGAGGAGGGACCTCCTCTCGCAGGCCAGGGGCTCGATTTGGCACCCTCAACCGGTGTTTTGGTCCCTCCATGTGTGGGCGCTCAACGGTTACCCGCTGATCTCTCAGTGGGAGTGCTAAATACTATCACTCAGGCTAGAGTTCCGTCGACTCGACGGCTATATGCCTCGAAGTGGTCAGTATTCTCCAGCTGGTGCACAGCTCGGGGAAGTTCACCCCTTAGTTGTGAGGTGACGGAGGTTCTCTCCTTCCTACAGGAGCTGTTGGATAAGGGCAGAGCCCCCTCCACGCTCGAAGTTTACATGGCAACGTAAAAGTTTTCTGAGACAACGCTCGGTCAGTCAATGGGAAGGAACGATTTGGTCATCCGCTTCCTTAGAGGAGCTAGGAGGCTGATCCTCCCAGACCTCCGTCAGTCCCTGTATGGGACCTCTCGGCGGTTTTGGAGGCCATGAAAAGTTCCCCTTTCGAGCCTATCCAAACGATTACCCTCAAATATCTGTCATTCAAGACAGTGTTCTTGTTGGCTCTCGCTTCAGTGAAGCATGTGGGTGACCTTCACGCGCTCTCGGTGAGCCCGACGTGCTTGGAGTTTGGGCCTAATGACTCAAGGGTCATACTCAAACCTAGGCACGGTTATGTGCCGAAATCCCTCAGCACGCCGTTTCGGGCTCAGGTTATTTCCCTGTCTGCCCTGTCGGTGTCAGGAGAGGATGGAGACTCGAGTCTTCTTTGCCCCGTTAGGGCTTTAAGAGCTCATGTGTCTCACTCCGCTGTCTTCAGACAGACTGAGCAGCTGTTTGTCTCGTTCAGTGGACGTTCCAAGGGAATGGCTGTTTCGAGACAGAGCCTATCCAGATGGATAGTTGATGCTATAGCGTTAGCTTACGCTTCCAGGGGCCTTCAGTGCCCACTGGGCGTCAGAGCACACTCCACAAGAGGCGTCGCCTCGTCGTGGGTGTGGTCTAGTGGGATCTCCTTATAGGATATATGTATGGCGGCAGGATGGGCCTCGCCGTCGACATTTATCAGGTTCTATAACCTGGAGGTTCCCGCCCTGCAAGCAAAGCTGCTGTCGGTATAGTTGAATTAGGGTCCTGATTGGAACTCTGAGATCGCAAGCGCTATGCGTTGCCGACTGTTATATGGGTAGTATTGCGTAAGACCCACATTTACCACATTGGTCAGGCCTTGCCTTGATTATGTGATGTCATATTGCCGCATCTACCGACGCTGCTAGATATGGGACGGAGGGCCCCCCCCCCCCCTCCTGTTCTAGGACTCTCTGTGAGTCCCTCTGGTGATTGTGCACTGTAAATCCTGGGAGGCGCTTCCAAGTTTATTGGTGTGTGATCCCTGCACGCACGGCGCTTTACATTGGGTTCCCGTAGCATCTTAGCTAAGACACAGTACGAGAGAACTCTCATAAGAGAACGTACTCGGTTACTAATGTAACCTCGGTTCTCTCAAGAAGAGGGAACGAGTACTGCATTCTCTGCCGTGCGTACGATTCACTCTGGTTCGCTTCGGCGATGAAATAAATCAGGTGAGTCAGCCTTTTCGAGCTTCCTTTATAGGGCTAGGCCACACCCATTTCGGCGGGAAGTGGCATGGAGGGCGTGAAGCGCGAGCCGTCTCGCCTATGGCTGTGTGCTGCTGCAAATGCGCTTTACAATAATTCAAAATTAAGGATAATTTTTTGCTTCAGTGTATCGTGAAAAGAGACTTTTCCCGTAGCGTCTTAGCTAAGACGCAGTACTCGTTCCCTCTTCTAGAGAGAACCGAGGTTACATTAGTAACCGAGTACGTTTTACTGTACTTTGGGTCAAATAAATGCAGGCTTGGTGAACAGAAGAGACTTCTTTAAAAACATTAACAAGTTTACTGTTCAAAAACGTCTGACTGGTAGTGGATAATAAAACTTTGGATGGGTTAAATGCAGAGCATGAATTCTGAGTATGGTTCACCATATTTGGCTGTATGTCACATCACTTTCCCTTTTTTAATGCATTGTTTAAATTAAGTCTGTAAACAAGGTGGAAACATTTGTTATCTAAAATGTGCCATTCAGTTGGCAGTAGCTCAAAGACTGAACTGTAATGTGCCACACACACACACACACACACACACACACACACACACACACACACACACACACACACACACACACACACACATACACACACACACACACACACACACACACACAGAGTTTCATGGTTACATGGGAAGTTTTTATGGGGAATTTCCAGTGCCGGGCCAAGGCTTCTGGAGGCCATAAGTAAAACTTTGTCAGGGGGCCAGGGTATAGTCACAAAAAAGAAAAAAAAAGAAAAAGAGCCCCTTAAAGTGTTAGTTCACCCAAAAATGAAAATTAGCCTGTTTTTTCATCCATCTTGAATCATCCTAGGTGTATATTACTTTCTTCTTTCAGACGAAATCCAGTCAGCGTTATATAAATAATTGTCCTGGCTATTCCAAGCTCTATCATTGCAGTCAGCGGGAGTTGCAGTTGAACAGTCCACACGTCCCCAGATAAAGCGTGTGCATCCAAAATAAAACATGCCTCACTTGGCTCCAGGGGGTGAATAAAGGCCTCCTGTGGTGAATCCATATGTATTTGTAACAGCACATCCTGTATTCATAATAGTTGGAAGCTAAACTGAAAAAAAAGGAAACTACAATTCTAACTGCACAACTAAAGTCATTAAATCAATATCGAGAGCAAGGGGTGGTGATTGACCCTGGTGATTGCTCAAATGCCTCTTCAGTTATCCACAAGCTCCATGACAACAGTCACTTTTATTATGAGAAACTTACTTAGATCTCTGGAGCATCCAGAACATGCACATGCTGCTGTCAGGTATGCATCTTTCACTCTTATATTCATCTTTGATCAGCTGATGTTATGTATCACTCTGAATTGAATTCTCATTGTTTAATTATGTAACTGGCATGATACATTCTTACCTGACAAATTAAATGTTATATTTGATTTATTCTGAACTCTCCTAAATTCACTATTACTAGAAGAATATGTGGATCCAGGAGATAACAAACTGAAGGTCCATGAATGAATGGAGCAGTAGAAATGTCCTTTTGATTTATGTCTATTACTGACTTAGCAAGTTGTATAAAAATATTTAAAACTACACTTTCTGTTATGAGCAAGCACTAGATGGCCAATTTAATTTCTGTTTTTACCATCCTAGTAGGGACATTTGGTCCCCGCGACGTAGAGAATATCTGGACCACACACACACACTCCTGTCAATGGTGAAAAAATAAAGGTGACTAAGCTTTTTCAGTGGTTTTAAGTCATTACTTAAGACACAGCTGTATTCCTTGGCTTTTACATTTAATAATTTAGCAGAGGTTTTTATCCAAAGCGACTTACAAATGAAAACAATAGCAGTCAGGTCAACAAGAGAACAACAACAGTATACAAGTGCCATGACAAGTCTCAGTTAGTCTAGTACAGAAACTAGTGCATTTTTTTATAAATATGAAAGATAAGAAAAGGAAAAGTGCTAGTATTAGTTGGTTAAGTGCTGACGAAAAAGATGAGTCTTTAGATGTTTCTTGAAAATGAGCTGTGCGAATTGAGATTGGGAGGTCATTCCACCAGCTGGGCACAGTCCAGGAAAAGGTCCGTGAGAGTGATTTTGAACTTCTTTGGGATGGCACCACAAGGCGTCATTCACTTACAGAGCACAAACTTCTGGAGGGCACATAAGCTTTAACCAGTGAGTTGAATGAAATGGTTAAGCCCTTTGATCAACCATGGTTGTTTTTACAGTAAATGTGCTATATTAATAAAGTTGAACTATACTGAATGGTAAGCATTTGTGATTTGTGTTCAATTCATCATCTGCATCATCTTTCATTCTGACCAGTTTTTCACTAGACATTTTGATATGGCATGTATGTTGTTCACATGTCTTATGCTTGTCTTTTAAGAGATTCCAATTTGGTCAATGCTGAAAACAAGAAGGGAAGATTTTATTAATGTGGCCTTACAGATAAATACCTCACATTTACCAAAGGGGCAAAGGTACAAATAGTAGACTGAAAAGGAAATGCAAGTCAACCACAAATGTTCAAAGATAAAACATTCAACCTGACTGGCATTACTCTAGACCAGTCTGTTGTAGTCGTCTAAGCTTGTATAAGTGACTAACATGCATTTCTAAAGAACTGATCCCATGACCTGCATGGATAGTGCCAAGCTAAGTTGAGCTGCAGGAAGGCTAGCTTTCTGTTCACAGATCTTGGAACCTCTCCTTACAGATTTGTTTATTGTAATATGGTGTATTAAATATTCCTTATATGGCATGTGGCAGTTGTTATAATTAAAAGTGCTGATGATGAGTCTACTGTGGACTAAGTTCCTTGTTGTCCCTAAAATATAAAAAATATGAATAAATTTAAATGTTTGTGGCTTGAACGTAAACACATGAACTGTTGTTCTATGAACATTTCTGATCATCAGTTATAGAAAACAAACCAAAATGACGTGTACTGTCTAATTAGGTTGAATGAGTTCATGGTCTCAAAAGGATTTTTGCAACGCAAAATGGTTGAATTTAGTGTGGGTGTTCTCATTTGCAATATTTTTTCTACATTTTTTGTGTTGTCTTGCAGTGAAACCCCACCAATAATCATTATGTATTAATGTTATTAGTGACAGAAAAAGTAGTTACCTCTAAATATTTTTATGCGCAATTATTGAAATTATTGCACAAGCCAATAGTAACACCCAGCATAGAAACATAATTCATAATTATGCTTTGGTTAGACAAAGATGCAAGAACACACTGATTAGTGCATATTATATGTAAAGAATAATTGACGACGGGCCGTTGAATTATTAGAAAAATAATGCACACCCGAGTTTGCGTCGTGGCCGTTACACCTCGGGTGTGCATTATTTTACTAACAATTTAACTGTCCGGAGACAATTATTCCGCTTATACTACGGTTACCACACCTCAAGACATCCATCCAATGATTTCTTTAAAGGGATTCGTATGGTTTTTGTACTTAAATCGCTATTGTGAGTAGGACTATTTATTCCACATCTCATACAATGCCTCTTTTGCTAGAACCAAAAAGTCATTTTAAAGCTGGTTATGGAGGCTTGAGCCGTTTATAGCATTCAGTTATTAATGAAGTTATTACAAAGAGAGTGAGAGCGACAGAGACACACACACACACACACACAGAGAGAGAGAGAGATAGAGAGAGAAAGAGAGAGCTTGTGTGAATTACGCTAACCTCTGTGCATCTCTGAACACTCTCCTGCTGCAGCATCTCTAAACAGCGCTGTTATTACATCGCTAGTGGGAAATGTCATGTGTAGACTTTAAGTTGCTACACTATATAGGCTGATAACTGATAAAATCGTCAGGGCAGAGCGGACGACACCTTTTTGTGCAAACTGCGTGTCTGTTATTACAGTTTTAATATGAGAAGTGATATGGAACTGTAATGCTGTCAGGAGAGATGCCTTGAAATACGTTCGCCGTGTCTTTCCCAGAAAATAATTGCACACCTCAGAACGTTCGTCACCCAATCAGATTCAAGCATTCAATGGCCCCGTAATATAATATTGTTTATTGTTGTTGTTAGTAGTAGTAGCAATAGTAGCAATAGTATTAAAATGTCAACGTATTCTCTATTTAAAGTGACCGAGAAACATTCTGCCTTGTTTATTTGCATTTATATGTGCTTTGTATTAGGAAAGTGCTGGCCAAAAAAAAAGCAAAGAAAAAAAAAACCTTATTAGCCCCTCCTTACTGTTCTTCAAAGAGTCCAAACACACAAAAAGATATGTCAAAAGATCTAACAGATGTCAACAAATCTCATTTCAGGTAAAATATTCTCTGAATTAACATCCATGTTCTTTTTTATTATTTTGCTGTATTGTCTGTTTCAAACAACTGAATAGCGATGTTTTGACAGAGGTTATGTATTCATCAGGATTTTTTTGTTTTGGTCTTTTAAATATACACAACTTCTTCTGTTCACATTTCTTAGTGAACTTGAAAAATATCAACATACCACAGGTGAAATTCAAAACTTGTCTAAAATGGAAAGCAGCAAGGTCATCTCTACTGACAAAGCCACAGTTTTTATCCAAATAAATCCACAGGAGACAAAAGACAGCGTTATTTTTGTTGATGGACAGCCGGCCATGGGAACAAATCTCAATACAACTCTTAAAGAATTTTTTAAACCACAACCAAAGGCACTGGGGGTAATGCATTTTGTGATGAATTATAATGATATATATATATATATATATATATATATATATACCTATCTTCAAGATCGTTTAAAGTAAAAGAGATCTCTAATATTTAATACAATATTGGAATACAATATTTAATTAATTTAGTCTGTGAACAAACATTGATACATCTTCTATTTTTGTGTATCGTAAAATATATTTTGTTATCATAAAACATCTAACCTATATCTGGTCTCTAGACTGTACAGATAATGATTGGAGTGATGGTCTTTTCACTTGGTATTCTACACACTACAAATTTCTACAGATACTCTGCTATTGTTGTCTTTAGTGGCATCACCTACTGGGGATCTCTCATTGTAAGTTTCATTTGATGGATTTGTCTTATTTCCCTTTTAATTTAATTTTCTAGAATTAAATTCCTGTTTTTCTTTCTCAGTACATCAGCGCTGGCTCTCTGTCTGTTGCAGCGCAGAAAAAACGTAATCCATGTTTGGTATGTGCATACAACATCACCCACCACATTTAGCACATTTGAACTTTTATTGTGTCACATTGTTTCTCAAAGTACTGATTTTGAATCAACTGAAAGGCTGGGATGGTTGTAACACTTTTTGGTTTAACATCTGTAATTCATTCTTGCCCTATTTATGTCAAAGTTAGAATAAATGTTGTGCATGCATCAGATTTTTAAATCAATTATACTCCAGTCCCCATTTATAAAAATACATTTTATTCTAAAAGTAACACTTTTCATTATTTTATTCTAAAAGAAACAAAGCAAACAAGAAAAAATAATGTATACCAAAAAAAAAAAAAAAAAAAACATTGGCTAACAATTAAAAAAAAGTCTGTTATTCATATAATACTATCTGTTATGCGTATATACATACAACAGAAAATGTCACAATTGTCAGTGGCAGCTGTTCATTGTCCCATTTGTGCACTCTTTAAGTGTCCAGTAGAAGTAAATGGGGAAAGCCATGTTTGTCACAGTTTCTCCCTAATCAACATCATCATCATCATCATCATCATCATCATCATCATCACAATAACAGTGTTCACCCTTCACTGACCTGAACACTGCTTTGGATACTTATCTGTCATTCCTTGTAGTTGTCTCCCCTTGTTGTTCAGTAAATCATGCATTTGAGTTCACCTCCTGTCTTGTTCACCTCCATTGTCTGTTACAATGTTACAATCCCTCTTGTTTGCTCATATATGATTTCTAGATTTTATGCTTAAAAGTAATAATGCAAGCCTTTTCAGTGATCTGTTCTTTGAGAAATTTTATGAAATTAGTAAATTCTGTTCCTGCAGGTGAAAGCCTCTCTTGGAATGAATGTGGCCAGTGCCATAACTGCAGGACTAGCCATTATACTGATGGGCATACAGTTGAAAGTAATATCAATGGATGATCCACGTTTTCATGCTGAGGTATTACATGCATAATCTGCAATATTTTGTATTCATGTTTAATGTGTATTAATTTAAATAATACGTTTTTAAAGGCTGCTATTTATTGAAAAGGACAGTTTATTAAAAAATGAAAATTCTGTCATCATCTACTCACTCATACATGACTCCAAACCTGTATGACTGTCTTTCTTCCATAAAACACAAATGGAGAAATTCTGAACACTGGTCGCTCTGTAACATAGAGTTACAATGACTAGGTATCGGATATTTAAAGATATTACAAAATAAGTCCATATGATCACTGAACTATACTGCTGGCCAAAGCAGATCTTTGTGAGAAAAACATGCTGGGATTTTAGTCATTATTCACTGAAAATGACGACATCCTTGAGTATATAAAGACATACATATTGGTCTGTTCCTAATATAAACTGAAAGAAATCTCCACGTCATTTTAATTGGAAAACAGTTTTCAAAAGAAAGAAAGGCATATAAGTTTGGCAGAATTTTTTTTTTTTCATGACCTATTGATGGGATATTATTTCTGGAACTACTTTCATATGTTTGTGCATGTTGAATGTTCTGTAGAAATTGCGGGTCGTTGGAATAATGCTGATATTCACCATCCCTCAGTTCATCATCTCCATCTGTATCTCAGCATTTGCCTGCAAAGCTACAAGCAACCAGAGGTGGAAAGAGTACAAAAATATTCTACTCAAGTAAAAGTACCATTACATTAATGAAATTTTACTTAAGTACAGGTAAAAGTACCAGTCTAAAAATCAACTCAAGTAAAAGTAAAAAGTAGCTCATTTAAACTTACTCAGAGTAAAAATTACTTAGTTACATTTTAACAGTGGGAGGGAGTCAAAATGGGACAGGCCAAGAGTGTCAAACTCAGTTCCTAGAGGGCCACAGTCCTGCACAGTTTAGATTTAACCCTAATTAAACACACCTGATCTAGCTAATCTAATCATTTAGGTTTATTTGAAAACTACATGATATGTGTGCTGGAGCAGGGTTAGAACTAAACTCTGCAGGGCTATGGCCCTCCAGGAACTGAGTTTGACACCCCTGGGATAGGTCTATTAATCTCAAACTAGTGGTTTTTAATTAAAGGAATCAGTTATTTAGAATAATAAAACATTTGGGCTGTTACCAGGCAAATCAGTATCAACAAACTCATCTTTTAATGCAGAGGAAATGCAGAAGATTAATTGGAAGTGGCATTTAGATGTATTACACTGTTTAGTGCAGACAAGAATGCATTTAACCTGCAGTTACAAATGCATGAATAATGTTTTGATATACAAGACATAAAATGTTGAATACTCATTTGAAATGATAAGAAATTAATTATTTAAAAAAATCAAAAGATACTTTAAATGTGAAATTAAAATGGCCAGTATGTGTCAGCAAGTCACTGTTAATAAGTGAGTCATTGCGATTGAACCGAATCATTTAAACGGTTGATTCATTCAGGAACGAAACACTCTCACGTTGCTCAGAGACGCAAAACTGTGCTTTGGTGGCTGTGTTTGGAATTATTTTCTGTTGTAGAAATAGAGCTAAAAAGGCAATATGGTGTCTAAAACGCAAGTCTCTTAATTAACTTGTTTACTGAACTGTTATATATATGTATGTATATATTCATGATGATTTTTGGAGGAAACGATGGCATTCTTTGTGTGATTTTGATTTAATATATGAAATTATATAAATATGTGAATTTTCTGCCCCTATATCTTCAATTTTGTGATCATTCTAAATGCATTTTAGGAGACTGAATCACACAGTGAAAGAACGCACTATAAATGCGCGCACACATCATTAAAACAAAAATAGCACACTCCTCGCCACGGTCTTTTTAGCTAATTTGTGCAAAACCTCTTGCTAAAATGTCAAAGCTTCATTTTAACCACCAATGCAACGATGCAATTATTTAGCTTACCTCTACATTCTTGCGAAGGGTTGATGTTTTGTCGAGATTTTATAAGCTGCTAGTTTGGTCTTCCTAGGCAAGTACAGCTTACACTGCATAATAGAGCATACATATGGCCAGGGGTTCACTTCATTTCCTTTGAGTTCAACTTCAGAATATGACGGGGTTTCGTTTTCAGCGGTGTCTGCACCACTAACGCCTGTTTTGTCTGTCTGCATCTTTCTTGTGATTTTAGCGCCAGTTTGCCCTCCTGCCCATTATTTACTGACGTAGTTTCCAGGGAGCGATTTTTTTTTTTTTTTTACTCAGTAATTAATGTGTTTCAAAATGTAGCGAAGTACAATACTTCAAACAAAATATACTTAAGTAAAAGTAAAATTACAGATTTAAAAAATTACTTTAAAAAGTATTAGTACACAAAAAAGCTACTCAATTACAGTAACGCGAGTAAATGTAATTCGTTACTTTCCACCTCTGCAAGCAACATCCAGTCTACAGTCATCAATGTTTTACTAAACTAGGTAAATTATTTAATGGCAGTGATATTATTGCTATTAAAAGCTTGGGAATCAGTTTTATCATAACAATCAATAGTTATTTTATTTTTACCACCATTTATAACACTTAATCTCATATGAAATAAATAAACTGTCAGTCATAACCATTTTTTTTCCCATTTTGTAGTGATTTTATTGCATAATATATATTGAAGGGGGGGGGGGTGGCTTGCTACTTGTACTGCGTTTGGCTAAACGAGACTTGTCGTTTGCATTTACATATTGTGGCTCTTTTGTTAGTTTTTGATTGCTCTTATTGTCCTCATTTGTAAGTCGCTTCGGATAAAAGCATCTGCTAAATGTAAATAATAATAATAATAATAATAATATATATACTGTTTTTATATACCGCCAGTTATAAATATGAATGTAGAACTAGTACTAGTTCTTACTATGAAAAAAAAAAAATATAGCAAATGCTTTATACAGTAAATGCAGATGTACTTACAATAATGCATTTAGCAGACTATTATGTCCAAAATGGCTTACAATACAGGAACATTTGTAATTTAAAAATTCCAAATTAATTTGTGATAAAAAAAAGAAAAAGAAAAGAAAAGATTTTGTGTGAGAGTCTGTGAGTGTTTGACTTGTGAACTGGTTTAGTGTATGTGTGGTTTTGATGCTCTGTTCACACATTGTATTTATGCACAGACACATTTCAGTATATTTACATTTTCACACACATTTACCATAATGTTGTGATATGCCTTGTGTATGTTACTATGTTTACTAAATGTAAATGGATCTGTGTATATTAGGTATATGCAGTCAGGTCAAGGCAATTTTTTGGTCCTTTCTATTGTAATGTGACTTATCTATAATGTAAACAAGCTCTAAAAACCTCTAAACAAGCTGTTGCTGTTGTGCTGTCCACATAGTATACACCTTGAATTCTGAATTATTATTATTTTTTGGATCTGCTTCTTTTTTCATGCGTGTTTTGGTGTTTGGTATGAACTATATTAACTAATTGTTTATTAGGTGTCCTTTTGGAGTGTGCAAAGTATATATATGGAAAGATACCTTAATGTAAAAGCTTGCAGAAAATACAGTTTTGTGCGAATCACCTTTCAATATTATTGTTTTCTTTGTTAGATAGCAAATGATTTAAATGATAAATGGTGTAAGCTTGATTAAAAGTGTGTGATTAATCATTATTCACTGCACAAAAAGGGTTTGATTAATCACACACAAAAAAGATAAATAATAATAAAAAAATCTTTGATAGCCATTGTCTAAACATGTTCTAGCACATCTGATCTCTTCTGGAAGCTGATTCCAACTGTGTTTGGCATAATAACTAAAAGCAAAAGGATAACCTCTCTGAACTCTGGAAGGAACAGTGAGCGCTGTATGATGTTTCTTGCAACGTTTAACATGCTTTTTAATTCTCTCTCTCTCACACACGCATATGTATTTTACGGGACTCTCCATAGACGTAATGGTTTTCTATACTGTATATTCTATCCCCATACACTAACGTTACCTCTCATCACAGAAAAATGCATGTTTAAAAATTCAAGTAAACACTCTTTAGTATTTTTTTATGCCATTTGGTTTACGAGCAGTGTTGGGGTGGTTACTCAAAAAATTTAATTAGTTATTAGTTACTTCTGTCAATTGTAATGAGATTTACTAGTTACTGCATTTGAAAGTAACTTCACTACTTATTACTTTACTTTTTAAAAATTTTTAGGGAAATTTTTCCAAATTCCGTTTTCCGTTTAAATTTTTCTGGATTCCATTTTTTCTGTTTTATTTTTTTCTCAACTCCTTTTTAATGATTAAATGTAATTGTATTAATCAAAAAGCATGTCTAATTAATTTAAATCATAACACTTTTACATTTTCACAGCAATTTAGTAAAAGTTTAAAACAAATTACATGTTTAGAGCCCTATGAATTTTTTCTTTTTTCTTCACCATATGTTAGATTTTTTTTTAGCATGTGTAATTATTTAAATGCATAAAAACAACTTAATTTATTCAATTCTTCTTAAAATAGCCTTATGAAATGTTTTTTTTTTTTTTTCATCAGAAATTCTGATGTGTATTTACATTTTTCTGGTTATCACCTGAAGGCATAAACATTCATTTAGATTTTCTTTTAAATATTGAAAATTAAGCAAACTTTATTTTTTGGTAAACAAAGGGTATTTACTATTAAAAATAAAACATGGAAGAAATGTTAAGCAGGAGATGCTTTAAAGCACGAGAAATAGAGGTTTCCCCAATAACAGCTGTAAAAAAAAAAGCAGCGCTGAGCTCACAAACGCTGCTTTATCATGCATATAACATGCAAGTCTTCCTTCAGAAATACAGTGATATAAAAACACCTGTGTCTCGTTTTGATATTTAAACATATAAATGTAAGGAATTATTATTATTATTAAATGTGCAGTATGTGCTCATGTTTATTCAACAAAGCCTTTTGGAAAATCGTTTAGTTTTAAAATCGTGGCGAGTCTCCAAAAATAAATAGATGTATGGGAATCACATCCCACATCGCAACCACCTGAGCCCAACTTCAGTCTACTCATCACCTTAACTAAAACTGCATTTGTAGAAGGCACCGCAGCCAGACCGATATACACAACACAGACCGGAAGTTAACTTAGGGCCAGGCGCGTGCTATGTAGCACTTGAAGCACAGCTGTGCGATTGCTTTACGTGCAATGTTGGGAGATGCACGTCAAACAATAATGAATGATCATAAATTTACTCATAGAAAACACTCTTGAGCGCTAAGATCAATCGTCAAACACGGCATTTGTAACGCAGGAAAGCACGTTCCTAGTAAAGAAGTGTAGTTACCAATATTATTAGTGTAATGCGTTACTTTACTTTGTTACCCAAAAAAGTAATATAGTTACTGTAATCTGTTACTTTGTAACTCGTTACCCCCAACACTGTTTACGAGGGCACAGGAATTGTCCTCATAAACCATGTTTAGGTACATTGTAATACATATGTCAGATATTTATAAACCATATACAAGAACACACACACACACACTAGGGTGACCAGACGTCCCGGTTTCCTGTTGCTGTAAAAGAACCTCTATGTTTAGGAAACAGTCACGGCTCGTATCAAAATTTTATATGCAGTTATAGAGAGGGAGGGCAGTTAGGCGTGTTCGACTTGAAGCTGCACAGCATGATCACTTGTATGACATCAAAGTACTACGGGAGCGACTCGAATGCATTGGATCCATGTGCTCTCTTATCGTTCTCGCGTTACTTTAATCTCATACAGTGACTCTTCTGTGCAGCGGTGCTTCAAGTCGAACGCGTCTATCAACTTTGTGCGATTGCTTCGGAAATCGGCAGGTCGTAAAATCGTGTCGCCCGCCTTTAATGATCTGAGAGGTCTGTTAGGTTTATATTCAGTGAGCATATCTGCAATGTATTTTGGTCCTAGGTTATTGAGTCATTTATAAACGAGTAAAAGTACTTTAAAATAAATCTTAAATGTAACTGGAAGCCAGTTTAAGGACCTTAGGACTGGTGTGATATGCTTAGATTTTCTGGTTCTAGTCAGAATCCTGGTAGCAGTGTTCTGGATGAGCTGCAGCTGTCTAATGGTCTTTTTGGGAAGGCCGGTGAGGAGCCCATTACAATACTGTAGTCCACACTGCTGGTGATGAATGCATGAACAAGTTTCTCCAAGTCTTGACTGGAAACAAAACATCTCAATCTTGCAAAGTTTCTTAGATGATAGTATGGTGATTTAGTTACTGCTTTGTCATGACTACTGAAACTAAGGTCTGTCTGAATCGGATTTATTTTTTGCCAGAATCAGAATTTAAGTGAATATCATTTATTATCTTAATATGTGCTCTGTCTGTGCTGTGATGTGGTTGGAAACCAGATTGAAAATTGTCCAGGTATTTATTTGAGTTTAAGTATTTGTTCAGCTGATTAAACCTACATTTTCTATAATCTTGATATTGGTCTATAATTGCTAAAAAAATGTGTTATCAAGATTGCTCTTTTTCAAAAGGGGTTTAACAACTGCAGTATTTTTCTGGGGTTTGGAAAAGTCCCAGAAAGAAGTGAGGCATTCACCATTTCTAAGAGATCTGCTTCTAAACAGTTTAGCACACTTTTGAAAATAAATGTTGGAAGTGTTTTAGGTGCAGGACTATTTCTTCCAAAACTTTGCTATTAATTGCTTCAAATATAGACATAGTATCTTCTTTTTGATATTGCGGACAAATCTGTCTGACCTCTGCATAACTTGTGGATGTGCTTATTGCCTTTCTGATATTAATGATCTTCTCAGAAAAGAGGGAAGCAAACTCATTGCATTTGCAGTCGGAGAGCATTTCACTGGGAATCTGAATCTGTCAGTCTCTCAACAGTAGCAAAAAGAGTGTGAATGTTGTTTAAGTTACTGTTTATAAGGTTTGAGAAGAAATTCTGTCTAGCTGTGGCTGGTTCCACATTGAAAGCATGAAGGCTATTTTTATATATGCTATAGTGAACTTCAAGTTTCGTCTTCCACCACATCCGCTCAGCTTTTCTGCATTGTCTTTTCATACTCTGTACTGCTGTTGATTTTCTACAAGCTGACTTCTGTCTGCAAGTTTTTTTTTTACTGACTGTTTCAGGAGCAATATCATTAATAACATTCTTAACTTTTGAGTTAAAGGAAAAAAGGAGAAAATCAACAGGGCCTGCAGAAATACTTGGTGTTAAAGATATAGCCTCCATAAAAAGCAAACTAATGTTCTAGTTAATGCATCTCTTTCTGACAGAGACAGATCCAGATACAGTGGTAGCAGAAATCAATATTTCAAAGAAAATACAGAAGTGATCAGAGTGCTACGTCCTTAATAATCTTTACAGAAATCTTTAGACTTCTACTGATGATTAAATCTAGAGTGTGTCCCTTATTGTGTGTAGGTTTATGCACATGCTGCATCAGGTTAAAAGTGTTTAAAACAGTTATCATTTCTTTTGTAGTTTTTTTTTTTTTGTTGCATTATCTAAGTGAATATTAAAATCCCCTGCAATAGCAAAACAGTCAAACTCTGAGGAAATCAGTGATAACATTTATGTGAACTCTTAAACAAAGGCTGTAGAGTATTTTGGAGGCCTGTAAATAATAATAAACAGAATGCATGTTAAAAGATTTAAAAGACAAGCACTGACCAAATTACAATTGCTTGCAATTACAGACATGTTTAAATAGAGCTACACATATTTTACTTGTGCTTCTGTGAAGTTCACTTAATTTATTAGGATTTAGATTAAAATGTATTCTAGCTGCATATTTAATCTGTCTGCAGTTCATTATCATTAAAATGTACATTTACATTTACATTTATTCATTTAGCAGAAGCTTTTATCCAAAGCGACTTACAAATGAGGACATTGGAAGCAATCAAAAACAACAAAAATAGCAATGATGTATAAGTGCTATAACAATTCTCAGTTAGCTTAAACGCAGTACACGTAGCATGGGCTTTTAAATAATACAATATATAAAAAAGAAAACAGGTAAAATAGAAAAAGAATAGAGCAAGCTAGTGTTAGAGGTCTCTATACACACACACACACACACACACACACACACACACACACACACACATATATATATATAATATATATATACACACACACACACACACTTACACACACACACACACAAACACACACACACACAAACACACACACACACACACACACACACACACACACACACACACACACACACACACACACACACACACACACACACAATTGCATAATAAATGAAAAGAAAATACAAAAAGATTAGAAAGGTATTTAGATAAAGGCATTTATTTTAGGTAGTTAGATTTTTTTTAAAGAATAGAATTAGAATAGTGAGTGTTAAAGTTAGAGGGTCAAATAAAGATGGAAGAGATGTGTTTTAAGCCGGTTCTTGAAGATGGCTGAGGACTCAGCTGCTCGGATTGAGTTTGGGAGGTCATTCCACTAGGAGGGAACATTTAATTTAAAAATCCGTAAAAGCTTCTTTGGGATGGCATGATCAAGCGTCGTTCACTTGCAGAACACAAGCTTCTAGAGGGCACATAAGTCTGAAGTAACAAATTTAGGTAAATGGGTGCAGAGCCAGTGGTAGTTTCGTAGGCAAACATCAATGCCTTGAATTTTATGCGAGCAGCTATTAGCCAGTACAAATTGATAAACAGGGGTGTGACGTGTATTCTTTTTGGCTCAATTTATCTTGCTGCCGCGTTCTGGATTAATTGTAAAGGTTTGATAGAACTGGCTGGAAGTCCTGCCAAGAGGGCATTGCAATAAAATATTGCAGTAAAATTAGACTGTATTTTTAATTAAGTACTGATCACAAATACTGGTTACTTACTAATATAGATATCTGATTATGTTGTATATCCCACACTTTCAATCATTCATTAATTGGGGACCCGATGTTGCATTTGAGTCTCACATTGGCTGTACGTCACATTGCCTCACGATTGCAAATTCGAAAGTCTCTGGTTTTAGTCAGAGGGTGTAGGTTGACTAATACTTTTAAGTCAGCTACCTACTTCTTGCTCTTGACAAAAAGTGTAGTTTACTTTTTTAATCTTTTCCCATACAACTTGCTAAATGAGAGACAGAAATAAAAAAGGTCTCCAATGACATGCCTACTGCTCTATTCATGCAGGAATCTTCAGTTCGCTCCATCTTGGCCAAAAATCTGAGGTAGCATCCACCTTCACATGATCTACTAGTCGTAATGATTTCAAGAAAAGTTTAAATCAAATATAACATTTTATTTTCAATTTAATTAAAGTTTATTTGTGTAGCGCTTTTTACAATACAAATCGTTACAAATCAACTTTACAGAAAATTACGTTTCTACAATATTTAGTAGCTTATAAGTGGTGACTGACAGTTTGTGCGCGTATGACAGGATTTTTCAGAAAAAATAATACAAGACGTAGTCAGCCAGACGATTATTATATGATGCAGTCACACTTGTAGTGATATTTGTTAGTTCTGTTTGTTGATTCAGGGTTAGCATCATCTGGGGTCCTCTAAGGGGTCAGCATCATCTCTTCTCAGGTGTTCTAGATCCAGACTGGAGCTTGTGTGAATCCTATTTAAATCCCGTGGCAAAACATAGAAACAAATAGAGACATTTTTTTATTTTTCTATTTGTTAGGTAAGATTGTATCATGCTAATTACATAATTTTATTGCTCCTGTACATTGATTACTGCAGCTATATGGGAAATAGTTGAGTTTCATTTGGAGCAACGGCTGTTGTCAGATTACTTGTACATTCAAAAATCTCACTATATTATTATTAAAATTAATGGCAAAATGAATGTTTGGAAATGTAAACTGATATTTCTTACTGACACACTACAGCAAAAAATATAAATAGCTGGTGTAAAACCCTTTTTTTGGGGTGAAAATACTAATATGCCTAAGACTTTTGCACAGTTCTGTACTTTGACATTGTTGCTTCTACTCTATAAAGAATGACCATACAGTCATTCACAGAACTGATAAAAGACAGTGACAGACAGCACTCA
This sequence comes from Carassius carassius, assembly GCF_963082965.1. NCBI lineage: Eukaryota > Metazoa > Chordata > Actinopteri > Cypriniformes > Cyprinidae > Carassius > Carassius carassius. The sequence goes on along the minus strand of NC_081758.1, from coordinate 26,871,552 downwards.
TTTTAACTAAATATCAGAGTGTTTGACAGAGATACAGTAGAAACATTATGTGTGGTTTTGTATTAAATAATGACCCAGATCACGAAATACATTTATTAGCCTTGAAGTAAGGGAAGCACAACTTGGGAATGAGAGCATCCAAGGAGCGTGTGAATGCTATGGATTTATTTTAAATATTTTTAATGTTGTTTAATGTCTCCCATAGTTTTTTTGTGGCTTCTTCGTTTTGTTTTTTGTTTTTTTTGAAGTATCGGTTCATGCACCATTTAGGCACCAGTACCGTTTTAATGCCTTTTAATCAATATGGCACCGGTATCATAAAAAACCCCAATAGATACACTGTCACGGTTCATGAATTCACTCTCTCTCTTTCGTCTAGCGTGCTGTTGTGTGTGTGTGTGTGGGCATGGTCACTGATCAGCGATGATCAGCAGCGCCAGCTGGTTTCAATTGTTTGTCCCTATTTAAGTTCAGTAACTGGTGTTTCATGTTGTCAGATCGTTGTTTTCTCCCTGGTGTGCTACCGTGCTGTTCCTGTGTCCTTGTTCCTGCCTAGTCTTCCTGTCTTCGTCGTTCGTTCCTGGATCGTCACGCAACACTGGATTACAGCTTCTTCACGTGGATTACTCACTCACCGGGATTCTAGGGATCGTCACAGGATCGAGCACCACCGCCAGTTGTCCACCGAAGTCCCTGCGTCATCGGACCATCAGCCTTGTGTCCGCCTGCCTGTGTCTCCTGTGATCGTGCTCATATTCCTGACCTTCTTGCTGTTTATCAGCACCCGCCTGAGGGTTGAACAACATCACGGTAAAGAATACTTATCCTTTACCGTTGATGTCTTCAGCTTTCGAACGATTGCAGGGAGCATCTATCTTTACAAAATTGGATTTACGTAACGCTTATCATTTGGTTCGCATAAGGAAGGGAGATGAATGGAAGACCGCATTTAATACCCCTAATCGATCAATTCATATATGTTTACCTGGATGACATATTGATCTTTTCCTCTTCTCTCCAGGAACACGTTCAGCACGTCAGACGAGTGCTTCAGAGGTTGCTAGAGAATGGGCTTTTTGTCAAGGCGGAGAAATGCGTATTTCATGCACAGTCCGTCCCCTTTTTAGGGTACATCGTCTCGTCTGAGGGAGTGCGTATGGATCTTGATAAGATTAAGGCTGTGATAGATTGGCCAAGTCCAGATTCCCGTAAGTTCTACAGAGGTTTCTGGGATTCGCCAATTTTTATCTACGTTTTATTTGTAACTTCAGCCAACTAGTCGCTCCTCTGACCGCCTTGACCTCCCCCAGAACGACGTTCAGATGGTCCGATACAGCGGAAGCTGTATTTGCCAAACTCAAGAGCTGCTTCGTTTCGGCTCCCATCCTCGTTGCCCCTGATCCATCACGGCAGTTCGTGGTGGAGGTCGACGCGTCAGAGGTGGGGGTAGGAGCAGTTCTTTCTCAACGTTCTGCCACAGACGATAAGGTTTACCCTTGCAAGTTTTTTTCTCATCGTTTATCACCTGCCGAACGCAATTATGATATTGGTAACCGGGAGTTGTTGGCAGTCAAGTTAGCACTGGAGGAATGGCGGCACTGGTTAGAAGGTTCTGGGGTACCTTTTATCGTTTGGACCGATCACAAGAACCTAGAATACATTAGAACTGCTAAAAGACTCAACTCTAGGCAGGCTCGGTGGGCACTTTTTTTCGGTCATTTTGACTTTTCTCTTTCGTACCGCCCGGGTTCCAAAAACATCAAACCCGATTCCTTATCTCGTATTTTTGACCATTCCGAACGCCCGTCTACTCCCGAGTGTATTTTACCCGAGACATTAGTGGTCTCCACAGATGGGAGGTCGAATCGAGGGTCATGAAGGCCTTAGAAGGGGTAACGCCTCCGCCCGATTGCCCACCGAACCGGTTATTCGTGCCTGAGGAGTATCGGTCTGAAGTCATTCAGTGGGGTCATTGCTCCAGTATAGCTTATCATCCAGGAGTCAATCGTACCAGTTTTTTGGTTAAGCAACGATTCTGGTGGCCGTTAATGGCTCGTGATATCCGTAGTTTTGTTTTGGCTTGCTCTGTTTGTGCCACTGGTAAGACGTCCAACCGACCCCCTGATGGGTTACTACAACCGCTGTCAGTCCCTTCGAGACCCTGGTCCCACATTGCGCTAGATTTGGTCACCGCCCTCCTGCCTTCCCAGGGCAAGACTGTCGTTTTGACGGTCGTGGACCGGTTCTCGAAGGCGGCTCATTTTATTGCCTTGCCCAAATTACCTTCAGCCAAGGAGACAGCGGTTACTGTCATAGATCACGTCTTTCGGTTACATGGCCTCCCGTTGGACGTGGTCTCTGACAGGGGTCCCCAATTTGTGTCCAAATTTTGGCAAGAGTTTTGTAGATTATTGGGGGCAACGGTTAGTCTCTCTTCGGGGTTTCACCCCCAAAGCAATGGTCAATAAGAGAGAGCCAACCAAGATCTGGAGAGAGTGTTGCGATGTTTGGTTTCCAAGAATCCTTCCTCTTGGAGTCAACAACTTTCTATGGTGGAGTACGACCATAACTCGTTACCAGTCTCAGCTACGGGCCTTACTCCGTTTGAGGGTAGTTTAGGTTACCAGCCACCAGTTTTTGCCAGTACGGAATCCGAAGTCGCGGTCCCCTCCTCTCACGCCTTCGTCCAGAGGTGTCACCACACTTGGACTATCTTAGGGGAGGGGGTACTGTCACGGTTCATGAATTCACTCTCTCTCTTTCGTCTAGCGTGCTGTTGTGTGTGTGTGTGTGTGGGCGTGGTCACTGATCAGCGATGATCAGCAGCGCCAGCTGGTTTCAATTGTTTGTCCCTATTTAAGTTCAGTAACTGGTGTTTCATGTTGTCAGATCGTTGTTTTCTCCCTGGTGTGCTCCCGTGCTGTTCCTGTGTCCTTGTTCCTGCCTAGTCTTCCTGTCTTCGTCGTTCGTTCCTGGATCGTCATGCAACACTGGATTACAACTTCTTCACGTGGATTACTCACTCACCGGGATTCTAGGGATCGTCACGGGATCGAGCACCACTGCCAGTTGTCCACCGAAGTCCCTGCGTCATCGGACCATCAGCCTTGTGTCCGCCCACCTGTGTCTCCTGTGATCGTGCTCATATTCCTGACCTTCTTGCTGTTTATCAATAAATACGCCTTGCGTTTACATCCTGTGTCTGTCTTACGTTACATACACAACCCTAGTCTTGAGAAGATCACATTGCGTGGGAACAAACACCCCAGCTGCATACTCACATAGACACAAAACAATAAACCACATGAGTGTCAGGATCACGTCATCAAATGAAGAAATAGACTAACCAAAGTGACAGGTCCCTGAAAAAAAAATGATTGTAAGTCGCTTTGGATAAAATTTTCTGCAGAATGACTAAATGTAAATATATTTTACATTTCCACAATCAACTTTAACATGTCCAATGCTTCTTTCTCACCACATCATTGGCTCCCAGTCAGTTGCTGCGCAGAATAAACTTAATCTTTGTGCAGTATGTAAATTTAATGAGCTTAAATCAGTGAGAGAGAACTCTTCTGTTGTCACATTCTTCATAATGTATTCATACACTATTATGTTGTGCAATTTTTGTTTAATTACACCACTAAAAGCACAAAGCAAGCATTTACCACCTGTTACTTGAGTAAAGACCTACAATGGACCTACTGTACATTTTGTGGTAAAAGGGACATTAATTTTATTTTCATCCCTAAACACCAAATAGCAAGAAAAAAAAGCAAAAACAAAAAAAAACGCTACTTTCCTATATAACTTTTGATGCCTTTATATTTAAAAAAATTCTCACAAGAAAGTTTTTTTCTCCAGTATTGAAGAAAAAAAATAAGGTGGTTTTTTGACCAACATTGTACTCCACTGATGCATTTGCGCAAATAGAGTAAAAGGCAACCACAAAACTTTTCATGCTAAACTCTTTACCACATTGGTATCAGCTTCCGTAAGCAAAATGAGAACTATGCTCTAGTGTTAAAAGAAGACAAGGGGAAAACAGAGCAAAAATACATTATATATATATATGTAGTATATGTAGTATGAAGTGGTGGGCATAGATTAATTTTTTAAATCTAGATTAATCTCACTGTGATCTTGAAATTAATCTAGATTAATCTAGATTAAAATGGCTCATTTGAATTCTGCCGAAGGCATTCAGAATATGTATGCTACCCAAATAAAATTGACAAACAGTAAGTCTTTGAGAAGGGGTTTATCAAGCTAGGTGGTGCATTAGAAAAGGGGCTCATCTCCTGTTTCCAAAATGCATCACAAAGTGCTTGAAAAAGCTGTAAATTCCACATTGCACAAGGTGCAAACAACCTTACGCCTGTTTCACACATACTCCGTCTGCAGTGCGTATGCGTTGCATATTTTTTTAACGCACCCATGTTAATGGATTCCAGTTGCGTTCCAGGAGCGTTGCATCTGCAGCAGTGCAGCGATCGTTTACGTACCGAGTAGCGGACTGCAAACGTGTCCTGTGTGAAAGCACATCGAGTCCGTGCTGCACCACATACGTAATTCACACGGACTGCATACACACTGCAGACGGAATATGTGTGAGTGGGCCCTGTTTGAAATTGTTTAATTTGTATGTTCGTTTATTTTTATTTATTTGTGCCATTTACACAATGTTTAAGTTTTTTTCAAGTTTGTAGGTGTCAAGGTACAGAAACCAAATAATTAAATGTAAGATAGCACTGGATAGTCTTCAATGTAAAAATGAAATATACAATCAAACCTACATTTATTCAAACACCTTCAACATTTCTCACATTATTACAGTTTTGCTATACAGGTCCTTCTCAAAAAAATAGCATATTGTGATAAAGTTCATTATTTTCCATAATGTAATGATAAAAATTAAACTTATATATATATTAGATTCATTGCACACCAACTGAAATATTTCAGGTCTTTTATTGTTTTAATACTGATGATTTTGGCATACAGCTCATGAAAACCCAAAATTCCTATCTCAAAAAATTAGCATATCATGAAAAGGTTCTCTAAACGAGCTTTTAACCTAATCATCTGAATCAACTAATTAACTCTAAACACCTGCAAAAGATTCCTGAGGTTTTTAAAAACTCCCAGCCTGGTTCAATACTCAAAACCGCAATCATGGGTAAGACTGCCGACCTGACCGCTGTCCAGAAGGCCATCATTGACACCCTCAAGCGAGAGGGTAAGACACAGAAAGAAATTTCTGAACGAATAGGCTGTTCCCATAATGTGCTCTATCAAGGCACCTCATTGGGAAGTCTGTGGGAAGGAAAAAGTGTGGCAAAAAACGCTGCACACCGAGAAGAGATGACCGGACCCTGAGGAAGATTGTGGAGAAGGACCGATTCCAGACCTTGGGGGACCTGCGGAAGCAGTGGACTGAGTCTGGAGTAGAAACATCCAGAGCCACCGTGCACAGGCGTGTGCAGGAAATGGGCTACAGGTGCCGCATTCCCCAGGTCAAGCCACTTTGGGCTACAGAGAAGCAGCACTGGACTGTTGCTCAGTGGTCCAAAGTACTTTTTTCGGATGAAAGCAAATTTTGCATGTCATTCGGAAATCAAGGTGCCAGAGTCTGGAGGAAGACTGGGGAGAAGGAAATGCCAAAATGCCTGAAGTCCAGTGTCAAGTACCCACAGTCAGTGATGGTCTGGGGTGTCATGTCAGCTGCTGGTGTTGGTCCACTGTGTTTTATCAAGGGCAGGGTCAATGCAGCTAGCTATCAGGAGATTTTGGAGCACTTCATGCTTCCATCTGCTGAAAAACTTTATGGAGATGAAGATTTCATTTTTCAGCACGACCTGGCACCTGCTCACAGTGCCAAAACCACTGGTAAATGGTTTACTGACCATGGTATTACTGTGCTCAATTGGCCTGCCAACTCTCCTGACCTGAACCCCATAGAGAATCTGTGGGATATTGTGAAGAGAAAGTTGAGAGACGCAAGACCCAACACTCTGGATGAGCTTAAGGCCGCTATCGAAGCATTCTGGGCCTCCATAACACCTCAGCAGTGCCACAGGCTGATTGCCTCCATGCCACGCCGCATTGAAGCAGTCATTTCTGCAAAAGGATTCCCGACCAAGTATTGAGTGCATAACTGAACATAATTATTTGAAGGTTGCCCTTTTTTGTATTAAAAACACTTTTCTTTTATTGGTCGGATGAAATATGCTAATTTTTTGAGATAGGAATTTTGGGTTTTCATGAGCTGTATGCCAAAATCATCAGTACTAAAACAATAAAAGACCTGAAATATTTCAGTTGGTGTGCAATGAATCTAAAATATATGAAAGTTTAATTTTTATCATTACATTATGGAAAATAATGAACTTTATCACAATATGCTAATTTTTTTAGAAGGACCTGTATATATCAAAAATTATATCTGGTGTCTGAATATTTTTTGGTTTGACTGTTAAAACTACAAAGTAATTCAGTCAAGAGCAGTTAGTGTTTTTCTTTCATTGTCTTGGATTAACATTACAGCAGCTAGTAGCTAAATAAGGCGCGGTCACTTTAAGAGACGATGAACGCATCCAATATAATACACATCCGATATTTTTCCTCAACTGTTTACTTTCACTTAAGAAATAACTGACAGTTTTTTCGAGCATAATTTCCAAGGTGGATATTTTGACATATTTTGTATGTAATTGTCGGCACAAGAGCAAAAATAAGCAAATTCGATGTTCAAGTGTTTTGAGACACCTTTATCTGCCTGAGCCCTGAACACAAGAACACCCCGAGTACTGAATTGGGCTCTTTCACATCTTTTTGTTCGTTCAGGTGCAGGAGGGACTTCGAGGAGAACTTTGCTGGAGAGAGCTCGGTTCAGTGTCGCTGTCCGTGATACACGGCTCTCGATCTCTCTCGTGCACACCGAACACAGCGTGCGAGTAACCAGCTACTCTGTTCAGCTTTTCCGCTTCTTGTGTTTGGATGCTTAATGTTTAAATCGACAAGCGGTAAGGCTTAAAAACACGTGAAAAAGATAAGCTTTCGTGAGGATGCGCAGCAGTGGCCCGTCAACTGTCCAGAGCATCTTTTTAGGCTGGCCTCAGCCAGTCGGTTATATAAAATATCAAGGTGAAAGTCATCATAGCTTGCTTTAATATAGACCCAGCTCCCAACCCAACTTTGAGAATAGATTAACGGCGATATTTTTTTTATCGCCCGATAAGAGTCTCCCGTTTACGCAGCACGTTAACGCAGATAACGGCCCACCACTAATATATATATATTAGGGGTGTAACGATACGCGTATTCGTATTGAACCGTTCGGTACGAGGCTTTCGGTTTGGTACGCGGTACGCATTATGGACCGAACGGTTCGTTGGACTAATTAATTATATTTGGAAAAAAAAAATTTGTCAAATATAATGATATGCGTTCAACCACGTAGCGCAATAACCCAAACGACATAACAGGCAACGCCCCTGACACCCCCGAAAAAGATAAAAACACCAACTTATATGTTTATGTTAGGCTACTCAATCAGGCGCTCGCTCACTCAGTACGCGCTGAAGGCTCGTTGCAAAATGGCCAATGCGTTTAACAGACCAGAAATGGAAGATCCTCCAATAACCAACAGGTCTGGTGTTTGGGTGCACTTTGGATTTCCTGTAAGCTATAATGGTGATGGCAAGAGAGTGGTGAATAAAAAACAACGATATGTCACATCTAGGGTACACCAGCGGGAATACAAAAAAAAAAAAAAACACCAGCGGGAATACTTGAAACATGTCAACTCATTTACGCCGACATCACCTTAGTGTGTCAGTATCTGGGAAAAGACGAAAAAAAGGAGAAACATACACGAAACATACAACAAACTATCCCCGCAGCATTTAGACAGACATTTCCAACGGATTCAAACAGGGCAAAAAAGACATCACCACGGCGATTGGTAGGCTGCATTTACGTTATAGCCGCGGATATGAGACCTTACTATTTACCATTCATTCTATCATCACCATTATAGCTTACAGGGAATACAAAGTGCACCCAAACACCAGACCTGTTGGTTATTGGAGGATCTTCTATTTCTGGTCTGTTAAACGCATTGGCCATTTTGCAACGAGCCTTCAGCGCGTACTGAGTGAGCGAGCGCCTTACTCTGTAGTGGAAAACGTAGGTTTTAAGAACATGCTTAATGTAATTGAGCCCCGTTACAATATTCCTTCACGAGCCCATTTCAGACAGACCGTAATTCCTGCTTTGTTCCAAAAAACATTTGCCCTATAGAGAACCAATTGAGTAAAAAGACACTCAATATAAAGAGTTATAGAGTTCCATATAAAAAGTTACATCTTTGTATTTGTTCATAACTACTACAATAATATAACATTTTCATTTTTTTTTATAAGGAGCTGTTTTTGTTTTATACAGTATGCTGCTAAGAAAACACCATAGAAGATGGGTAAAGAATAGCTCCATCATTGTTCAATGTAAAAAAACTAAAAAAAACATACTTTGTTAGTTTTAATAAATAAAACATTTTTTAAAAATCAAGGAAAGTTATCTGCCAATTTTTTCTTTTTGCTGTATCTAAAACGTACCGAACCGTACTGAACCGAACCGTGACACCAGTGTATCGTATCGAACCGAACCGTGAATTTTGTGAACCGTTACACCCCTAATATATATATATATATATATATATATATATATATAATATTCTACTTCATTCAAGGCCCAAAGTTTGGTTGTGTATACTTAAAAGACCAAAGAATGTATTTGTTAACCAATGTTCTCAATGAGTTTTTGACCCTTATGTTTAGTTCGTTGTGATGGAGTGGAGAAAATTAAATTAAATTAAATTAAGTTTATTTGTATAGCGCTTATTACGATACAAATCATTGCAAAGCAACTTTACAGAAAATTAAGTTCCTACAATATTTAGTAGTGGCTTATAAGTGGTGATCAATTTATATGCAAATATCAGGAATTTTCATAAAAATGTATACAAGACAGAGTCAACCAGACGATGAACACCATTAACTGCAATTATAATGTGTTTGCATAGTAGGTAGCAATATTTGTTAGTTCTGTTTGTTTTAGGGTTAGCATCATCTGAGATCCTCTGAAGGGTATCCTCTCTTCTCAGGTGTTCTGCATCCAGACTGGAGCTTGTGTAAATCCCGTGGCAAAACAGAAATAAATAGAGACATAATTAGTGTAACTGCTGTTCAAGCAAAGTAAAATGAATTAGTTTAACCCAAGCTAAAGGATAAGAATGCGCATTTGATCAGATACAACTGCAGTCACAAATTATGAGATGCATTATTCAAATGCTTGGCGAAAGAGATGTGTTTTTAATCTGGATTTAAACAGCGAGAGTGTGTCTGAACCCCGAACATCGGGAAGGCTATTCCAGAGTTTGGGAGCCAAATGTGAATAAGCTCTACCTCCTTTAGTGGACTTTTCTATCCTAGGAACTACCAAAAGTCCAGCGTTTTGTGACGCAGCGTTTTGTGAAGCAGCGTTTTGTGGACCAGTATGTATCCAGACCAGATGGTGGATCAGCACCTAGAAAGGACCTCTACAGCCCAGAAAGACAGCGGACAACTAGAGCCCCAGATACAGATCTCCTGTAAAGACCTTGTCTAAGACGACCACCAGGACATGACCACAGGAAACAGATGATTATTCTGCACAATCCAACTTTACTGCAGCCTGGAATTGAATTGCTGGTTTCGTCTGGTCAGAGGAGAACTGGCCCCCAACTGAGCCTGGTTTCTCCCCAGGTTTTTTCTCTATTCTGTCAGCAATGGAGTTTTGGTTCCTTGCTGCTGTCGCCTCTGGCTTGCTTAGTTGAGGGTCACTTCACTTACAGTGATATTGTTGACTTGAATGCAAATGATTGCATAGATACTATTTAAACTGAACTGAGATGATCACTGAATTCAATGATGAACTGCCTTTAACTGTCATTTTGTATTATTGACACACTGTTTTCCTAATTAATGTTGTTCAGTTGCTCATACGCAATGTTTTTTGTTTAAAGTGCTATATAAATAAAGGTGACTTGACATTATGGAGCATGATGGGTTGTAGCATGGTATAAGGCTAGTTAGGTACACAGGAGCTAAACCATTAAGGGCCTTATAGGAAAGTAATAATAATTTGTAAATGATACGGAACTTAATAGGTAGCCAATGCAGAGACAAAGAAAATTAAGGGTAATATCATATTATAATCAATAATCATATTTTCTTTACCTGGTAAGGACTCTAGCCACTGCATTTTGGACTACCTGTAGCTTGTTTATTGAAGATGCTGGACAACCACCAAGAAGTGCATTACAATAGTCAAGTCTAGAGGTCATGAATGCATGAACTAGCTTTTCTGCATCAGAAACAGGTAACATTTCGTAGCTTGGCAATGTTTCTAAGATGGAAAAATGCTGTTTTTATAACATGGGAAATATGGTTTTTAAAAGACAAGTGGCTGTCTAATATAACACCCAGATTTTTGACTGTAGAGGAAGTGACAGTACATCCGTCTAGTTGCAAACTTTAATCTACTAGATTCTGTGTACTGTTTTTTTTGGTCCAATAAGTAATATCTCTGTCTTATACAAATTTAATAGAAGAAAAATATTGGTCATCCAATCTTTTACATTTTCAACACACTGTTAGCTTAGATAATTTAGATGTTTCATCTGGTATCGTTGATATATATAGTTGAGTATCATCAGGATAACAATGGAAACTAATACCGTATTTTCTAATAATATTAACAAGGGACAACATGTATATTGAAAATAGAAGAGGACCTAGGACAGATCCTTGTGGCACTCCATATTTTACTGGTGATAAATGAGATGACTCCCAATTCAAATAAACAAAATGGTAGTGATCGGACAGGTAGGATCTAAACCATCTTAGAGTCTGCCCTGGAATACCTGTATAGGTTTGTAATCAATCCATGAGTATGTCATGATCTATGGTGTCGAACGCAGCACTACGATCAAGTAAAACAAGCAATGAGATGCAGCCTTGATCTGACGCAAGAAGCAAGTCATTTTTAATTTTAACAAGTGCCATTTCTGTGCTATGGTGGGGCCTGAAACCTGACTGAAATTTTTCATACAGATAATTTTTTTTGCAGAAAGGAGCTCAATTGAGCAGACACAACTTTTTCTAAAATTTTAGACATAAATGGAAGATTTGAAATAGGCCTATAATCTGCCAGTTCACTAGGATCTAGTTGTGGTTTCTTAATAAGAGGCTTAATAACCGCCAGCTTTAATGGTTTTTGGAAGTGACCTAAAGATAACGACGAGTTAATAATATTGAGAAGCGGTTCTTTGGCTACAGGTAACAACTCTTTCAGTAATTTAGTGGGTATAGGATCTAATAAACATGTTGCTGGTTTGGATACAGTGATAAGTTTATTTATCTCTTCTTGTCCTAGTTGTAAAGCACTGCAGTTTATCTTTGGGTGCGATGGATGAAACTGAAGAGTTAGACGCTGTAGAAACTACATACACTGTTGTATTTCTAATGTTATCTATTTTATCAATGAAGAAATTCATAAAGTCATTACTTTTAAACGTTGACGGAATATTTGAATCAGGTGGCGCCTGGTTATTTGTTAATTTAGCTACTGTGCTAAATAAAAACCTTGGATTGTTTTTTTTTCAATGAGTTTGTGGATATGCTCTGCCCTGGGAGTTTTTAGAGCCTGTCTATAGCTGGACATACTGTTTTTCCACGCAATTCTAAAAACTTCCAAGTTAGTTTTTCTCCATTTGCATTCAAGACTACGAGTTCCTTTCTCGAGAGAGTGAGTATTACTGTTATACCATGGCACAGTACGTTTTCTTCTAACCTTTTTCAATCTGATGGGGGCAATAGCTTCTAATGTATTAGAGAAAATAGTGCCCATGTTGCCAGTCATTTCAGCTGAGATAAATCAGGAAAGTTATTTGCAAATCTGTCTTTGTTGGCTGGAACAATAGTTCTGCCCAGATGGTACCGCTGAGCCATATAGTTAATATCAGGGATATGCAGCACAAGGTAATACAAGGTAATGGTCTGTAACATCATCATTTTGAGGTACGATATCTATATCAGTAAGATCAATTTTATGCAATATAATTAAATCTAGTATATGATTAAAACGATGAGTGGGCCTGGTGATATTTTGCTTGACTCCAAGAGAGTTTATTAGGTCAGTAAACGCAAGTCCTAATGCATCATTTGTATTATCAACATGAATATTGTAATCTCCCATGATTAGCGCTTTTTTAACTGTAATCAAAAGGTCTGAGTGGAAATCTGCAAATTCTTTTAGGAATTCTTTTTACGTATAAATGCACACACATTCGTTTTACTAATTTGTGAATTGAATGTAGATTCCAAAGGACTTGACGTGAAACTTTGGGAACACTTCCTGTCTGCTGTACTGCAGAGTGGTTTGTGATTGTAGCTCCATGTAGCTTTGTTTTTTCTGTTGTGTCTTATTATTGCTCTCTGTTGTTTAAACTGCTAAAAAATATTTTAATTCTCACCATATTTCTGATATTATCCACCAAACTAATTTGACATTATTCCCTTTTAATTTAAACCTCTAGCACAGCACATTAGTCTGTTAGCTTGTCATTTGCATTTCCATTTGTGCTTCATGTTTCCTACTGTTTCTCTCTCTCTCGCTCCATTTCTTTTCTCTCTCAATCTGTTTTTCACAAATTCATCAATCAATTGTGTTAATTTCCAAATTGTTCAACAATCAGGGTGAGTCATGGCATCTGTTCCTGTTATTTTCACTTGCACTGCTTGTCACATGTCAGTGGCGAAGGATTCACAAGAGATAAATGCAGGGAAACGGTTAGGTTGACAGAGAAGATTTCAGAGCTAGATACACGCACCCACACTTTAATTGAGGATAGTATGAATGCAAGGGCCTTAGCTATGGTTTTGGATGTGACTAGCTTAGTGAGTTCTTTACATTGTTCTGTTCTGGTTGCAGAGCCTCTGCAGCAGGGTGATTTGGTCCTTCTATTCACTGCCCTTCTATTCCGATCAAAACATTAAACAGGTTCTCCCCTCTCACTGATGCACCCACTGAGAAACCTGATGAAAGTGCCCTAGTTATTGGTGATTCTATTGTATGGAACATGAAAATAGAGGCACTAGCCACCATAATACAACCCGAATTCCGGAAAAGTTGGGACGTTTTTTAAATTTTAATAAAATGAAAACTAAAAGACTTTCAAATCACATGAGCCAATATTTTATTCACAATAGAACATAGATAACATAGTAAATGTTTAAACTGAGAAAGTTTACTCATTTGAATTTTGATTTCTGCTACAGGTCTCAAAATAGTTGGGACGGGGCATGTTTACCATGGTGTAGCATCTCCTTTTCTTTTCAAAACATTTTGAAGACGTCTGGGCATTGAGGCTATGAGTTGCTGGAGTTTTGCTGTTGGAATTTGGTCCCATTCTTGCCTTATATAGATTTCCAGCTGCTGAAGAGTTCGTGGTCGTCTTTGACGTATTTTTGCATTGCATTGTCCTGCTGAAATAAACAAGGCCTTCCCTGAAATAGACGTTGATTGGAGGGAAGCATATGTTGCTCTAAAACCTTTATATACCTTTCAGCATTCACAGAGCCTTCCAAAACATGCAAGCTGCCCATACCGTATGCACTTATGCACCCCCATACCATCAGAGATGATGGCTTTTGAACTGAACGCTGATAACATGCTGGAAGGTCTCCCTCCTCTTTAGCCCGGAGGACACGGCGTCCGTGATTTCCAACAAGAATGTCAAATTTGGACTCGTCTGACCATAAAACACTATTCCACTTTGAAATAGTCCATTTTAAATGAGCCTTGGCCCACAGGACACGACGGCGCTTCTGGACCATGTTCACATATGGCTTCCTTTTTGCATGATAGAGCTTTAGTTGGCATCTGCTGATGGCACGGCGGATTGTGTTTACCGACAGTGGTTTCTGAAAGTATTCCTGGGCCCATTTAGTAATGTCATTGACACAATCATGCCGATGAGTGATGCAGTGTCGTCTGAGAGCCCGAAGACCACGGGCATCCAATAAAGGTCTCCGGCCTTGTCCCTTACGCACAGAGATTTCTCCAGTTTCTCTGAATCTTTTGATGATGTTATGCACTGTAGATGATGAGATTTGCAAAGCCTTTGCAATTTGACGTTGAGGAACATTGTTTTTTAAAGTTTTCCACAATTTTTTTACGCAGTCTTTCACAGATTGGAGAACCTCTGCCCATCTTTACTTCTGAGAGACTCTGCTTCTCTAAGACAAAGCTTAATCATGTTACAGACCTGATATCAATTAACTTAATTAATCACTAGATGTTCTCCCAGCTGAATCTTTTCAAAACTGCTTGCTTTTTTAGCCATTTGTTGCCCCCGTGCCAACTTTTTTGAGACCTGTAGCAGGCATTAAATTTTAAATGAGCTAATTAAGTGGATAAAAGTGTAAAATTTCTCTGTTTAAACATTTGCTACGTTATCTATGTTCTATTGTGAATAAAATATTGGCTCATGTGATTTGAAATTCCTTTAGTTTTCATTTTATTAAAATTTAAAAAACGTCCCAACTTTTCCGGAATTCGGGTTGTACAATGTTTACGGGGAATGGTGGCTAATGCTAAACATAGTTCAGTAAGATTGTTATCACATAGGCAGTAATGATGTTTGACTTCAAATAAATAAAATTTAAAAGGTGTGTGAACTTGCAAGTATGATGTCAGTCACTGTAATGTGTGTAATATCTCTAGAAATATGGCACACTTTAGATTGGGTTATAAAGTGGAAACATTAACAATTTAATGAAAACATTAACAAATAATTAAAAAATTGAGATGTGCCAATAGTAGAAGTCAAGACAACAAAGACCAAATATATGACCTTTACAGGCTGTGATTATGAGCTAATAAACATATTTATTAAATATGAATTGTTTGCAAAGTGTCTAAAAGATATATTTTCACAACATTTGTAAATGTAAAAATGAGCATTAGCTAATATGTTTGTAAGCATTCAAAAGTACATAAACAGATAAGCTTGTAAATATTGTGTTTAATGACATTTGTAAACATTAACTAATAATGTGTTAAGCATTATATAATGTTTGTTAACAATTAATTAATGAAGCTTTAAAGGTGCCATGTGTAAAAATTGAGTTTAAAAATAACCAAAAAATTACCTACATGCATCAAAAGAATGAGAAGAAATAAGGGCGATGATGTCATTAAAAAAATGTCAAGTTATAGTGCTGCAGAGATATCTACCTTAATTAGCATTAGCATTACTAGCCACGGCCCGACAGGTGTCGTAATACCATTTTCGGCCATGGGAGGCGGTATGCGGGCAACATAACCACCAGCCAACCTGCAATACACTAATAACTCGCACGGCTTGTGGGCGTACTTGAACCTGATGTCAATCGTGTGGAAAGTACAGCCCACCCAATACTTAATTTCAGTTCAGGGAAGAGAGCGGAAGGATGGCTGAAGCCCTTGGCAAGAGACCCCTACCACCACCACCCGCTACAGGGAAACAACCGCGCTCGGAATCACAAATCAAATCCGATAAGAAAAGGAGCCGAACCAGAGTAAACATCGGCACTGCTTTCCATCGCTGGAGACAACTGATGGACTTGAAAGAAATGAGGTTCGACTCCGAACTTGCAACATTTCTTTTGGATTGGTAAGTAAGATGCTGTTAGTATTTCGCTAGAAGTTTGTTTTATATGTTTGCGTATTTTTTTCGGAAAGTTATAACATAGAAATGTATCGAAGGCTGTTCGATAAACGTTTTAATGTTAGCGATGGCTAACCGTAGCTGCGTTTGTTACTATAGTAGAGATGATCGGTTCACGTGCGCTAGGGATCTGCCGTGTAACATTTACAAGTGCCAAAACGGTATTGTTGGAATTGCATAATAAAATTGACAG
The DNA here is from genome assembly GCF_963082965.1 of Carassius carassius. Lineage (NCBI taxonomy): Eukaryota > Metazoa > Chordata > Actinopteri > Cypriniformes > Cyprinidae > Carassius > Carassius carassius. Next base: position 26,855,545 of record NC_081758.1, on the reverse strand, counting down.
AATCTGATATTTTTTTATATCATAACTAACCTGCTCTGTCTAATCTGTTGGTCTCCGTGTCCTCTTTGCTTCGTGGTTTTTCTGTGCGTGAGAAAATTAATGTGTGGCGTGAAAGCGTGTGAAAAGAGTCAATTGCGTGTGTTTCACGGTGAATGCTTGAGAGTTGGCAGCTCTGGTTAAGTTGGTTGGCGCTAGCTTGGTCAACATCAGCTGTCTGATGTTGACCAATGATGTTGACAGAATGCTGTCTGTCAAATTAATTTAATTCAAATAATGTGTATATACAACTCAATGTAATATGAACAAAAAGAATATGAACGTATTCACTGGTAAAGGTGAAGGGGAGTAGCTTGAAGATGTCATGTTTCAAAATCACTTGACATCACCCAACGTTCCTCTGGAGGCAAAACGTCCTCTTATAGCAGCGGTTCTCAATTCCAGTCCTTGCGCCCCACTGCTCTGCATATTTTGCAAGTTTCTCTTTGTTAACACACCTGATTCAGATAATCAGCTCGTTAGAAATAAACTCCGTGCATGAACTGTGTTCCAATTGTTCATTGCTCCCTACTCCCTGAGCAGGGGAAATCTGTTGAAGTTTACCTCACATCGAAACATTCATTCACTGATTTGTGCTGTGCAGCGTCTTTAAACATGGACAACTGTGACATCATATACCTCTGTAAATCGATACAATTTAAATTCACGTCTTGCACACTTCAATGCACTTTGATTGGAACATATAGCTACGTTCGCTTCGAACTGGAATCATGGCTGAATATCCTGTGATGTCCACTTCGCAGGGCACTTATGTTCGAATAGAACAAATGTCTGAAGCGCTAAGAGAAACGTTCAAAATGTGCAGAGCAGTGGGGCGCGAGGACTGCAATTGAGAACTGCTGTCTTATAGGCTTCGGCTATGCTCTAGGGTTGTTGTGAAGGTAGGGGCGGAGCATAGAGACTATGCCGTTTCTCGTTTGTTACTCTAGAGTAGACCAATTCACTTTATTGAGGCATACTGCCCCCATCTGGTATGGAATATGGAGTATGACTTGATTTTTTTGCCAGACATGACATATGGCACCTTTAAGTCATAGTAAACCATCTATCAAAATCATTTGTAGATTTATTTTATTATTTTTTTATCCATGATCATATGAATTGAAGTGTAATGACATTTGTAAGCCTTTCAAGGTAAAATAAATAATGATCTGATAATCATTAGGTAATGTATAAAAAATTCATTAGTTAACATTAACAAGCACATTATCCCATATTTCTAGATATGTGAATATATATTAAGTAATGATTAGTTAAACATTATATAATGCTTGTTAGTTTTTTTTTAAATTAAAGTTATTCTAAAGTGTTTGTCACGGTTTGTAAAACCATTGTCTCTGCTTAGCACTATGTGGGTGGAGTTTTGTGTCTCTCGTCAGCACTGATCGTTTCATGTGGGCATCTCTGTTAATTGTTCATCAGCCACTGCTGCCACCTGCTCCCTACTTATTGCCCTGTCTTTCATCTTGTGTTTGTCAAATCGTTGTTTGAAGCTCCCTGTTGTATGCCTGGTTTCTCGTTCCTGTTTCTTCCCTGTTCGTCTCTTCGCTGGATCTTCTCACCACTGGAACCCCATCCACTCCACTCCACTCCACTCCACATCAGATGGAGTCTCATCTCAGTTCCTGTGTCACGTTCTCCTGCTGCCTCACCTCATCGCCACTTCCTGCATTCCTGTGATATCTACTCTCTACATTCCTATTGTCCCTGCTGTTCCTCTCTGTTCACTTGTATCTCCAAATAAATCTACTATCATTAAATTGCACTTGCTTCCTCACCCTCATTGCCGTTACAGTGTTACCCAATTTAATTGATGTTCAACAAATAAAAACAGTTTGCATAATAGAACTAGGTGTTATAATCCCAATATCCAGCACAATTTAACTGGACCACAGAACATTTTCTATATCCGTGTGAGCAGAATACAGCAAGACGCAGCAATTGATATTGGTTCAGAAAAAATCCAAGATCATGGCCTAATTCCATGTCCACGGTTTTTGCCTCAATACCTGATAATCAGTTGTGAAATTGCAATTGCTTTATGCATGACTAGGGAACAATAATATAAAGGACTAGTATGGTAAGATGGATAGATAAAGATGGTTCAACTCTTCACTGCAGTCATCGGGTGGGGATCCACTTTCCTTGATGTTTTGATATGTTATGCTGCATGTGATCTGTACTTATCTTTCATGGATGATGTTAGTGAGACACATTATCCGATGTCCATCAGATCCCAGTTTCTGTGCAAACTTCAGCGTGGATGAAAGATGCCTTTTGTTGAGGTGATGTTGCCAATGAACTTGATATGATGCTTCCACCAAGCAACACATCATCAGTTGTGTACCCCAGCCTGATTGTATGTTTTCAACCTCAGTCGAGCCAGGCCCACCACAGGCTGATCAGACCCGGGTGTGTGTCACTTTGTTTCATGCTAATTTGGCAGCCAACACTGTGTCCATTCCCTTCAGCCACAGTCAGTGGCTGCTTCTTTTGGCAACAGTGGCAAGTTCTCTGACTATTCTCCGCTGGACCTGTCCTCTGATGCCCAAATCCTTCAGCAGCCTTATAGTGGAACTAGCCACAAAGCCCCTGCAGCCCACTTCCAACAGGTATACTTTCACTGTCCAGCCCCAATTCTCTGCCTCAGCTGCCAAATTGGCACATCACAACTTCTTTCTTTCAAAGGATTTGTTAATGGACTCTTCCCAAGGGACTGTCAATTTAATTATTATAACGATCCGGCTGGAGTTGGACCAGAGAACCAGGTCTAGGCGTAGATTGGTGACTGCAATTGCAAATGTAATATAGATAAACAAATGATAAAGCTTGGCTTAATAAAAATTAGATCCTTTTCCATAAAATCACTTTTTGTAAATGATATGATCACAGATCATAACCTGGATGTGCTCTGTTTGACAGAAACCTGGCTTAAACCAGAGGATTATATTACTTTAAATGAGTATACCACCCAAAGATTACTGTTATAAACAGTGTTGGGCAAGTTACTCTGAAAATGTAATCAAATGACTGATTACTCCTTTCAAAAGTAATCACGTTACTGTTCTGATTACTTTATTTCAAAAGTAATTAGTAATTAGCTATATTACTAGTTACGTTACTTTTTTCTCCATGAAATTTATGAAATCAGAGCATTCACGCTCCCGATAAAAGCATCAACATTTACAGAACACTGTAAACTAAAGCAAGTGGCTGTTGTGTGCATGGTTTGGATGGCAGAATGCCAGCAAAGAGCACTGCATTTATAATCTCTAAAACACATCTCAGTTCATGACATCTCACAGATCTCTGTTATAACACAATAAATATATGCATAATGAATCTCTCTCAATATCTACAATTCGTGTGTTATAATGAGAGGATTCGTGAGCACGCAAATTTCAGCACTGCATTGCTCAACGCTGCAGACAAGTTATAGCAGAAATAGAAACTCTGCATGTCAAGTCAAGTCACCTTTATTTATATAGCACTTTAAACAAAATACATTGCGTCGAAGCAATTGAACAACATTCATTAGGAAAATGGTGTCAATAATGCAAAATTACAGTTAAAGGTAATTCATCATTGAATTCAGTGATGTCATCTCAGTTCAGTTTAAATAGTGTCTGTGCTTTCATTTGCAATTAAGTCAACGATATCGCTGTAAATGAAGTGACTCCCAACTAAGCAAGCCAAAGGCGACAGCAGCAAGGAACCAAAACTCCATCGGTGAGAGAATGGAGAAAAAAACCTTGGGAGAAACCAGGCTCAGTTGGGGGGCCAGTTCTATTATCAAACTACAACAAACCCCGAAATGCAGCACTACCGCGAATAGTGTTGATTTGATTTTATTAATCTCACTCAAAATTTGCTATTCTGTTCAAATGACTTTTTTAGATTCATTAAGTTCGAATTGATTTAAAATGACTGGACAATTCATTTTTAACTGATAAACACCATGAAAAAACATGACAGTGCTTGCTCCCTTAATTATGAAATTAACCATAAATTATCCATGGTACACTAACCATAGTTTTTCGTGGTAGCTTATTTGTAGTAAATCTGCCGTTAGCAGTCAAACTGCCAAAAAAACATAGTATACACTTCTACTATTATAAAACCATGGTTCAGTTTTTACCATAAAACTTTTTATGATGGCTGGTGTACTGTAAATCTCTGAACACGTCCAGTGTGTGCATTCCAGAAATACCCTCTATCAGGAAATCTCTGTGCATCTCAAGTGTGTGGTCATGTGGGACTCAGCACACTTGCCTGGGAAATTTTCGTACATGGGTAAGGAAATACACGGGAACCTTAAGTTTCACTGAAATTTCCCATGTCAGATTTATCCCGGAAATTCCTCTTTTCACGCAGTGAAAGCTGTTCAGTACAAACAGACTCGAGATGAGCAGGAAAAATACTGCAAAATTGCACAAACTGGGGAGACGTCGAGTTTCGCAATGTGTATGCATAGCCATCTTGTTCTATATCCCGCCATCTTGGTCTATATAATGATTTATTGAATGGTTGCCCTGCGAGCTTAAAGGCATCATTTGATGTGATTTCAATTTTTTCTTTCTCTTTGGGGTGTTACAAGCTCTTCAGAGACCCAAGTGCTATCGCTGCGGTGAAGACGGGCATTTTGCCAACAAGTTTGCCTCTCCCGAGAACTATCCCAAAGTTATTCAGAAACTGCTGCAAGCCCAAAGAAAGTCCAAGCAGAACCACAAATCTGATAACGAAACAAGAACCATGGCCACAAATGCAAGTGTCAAGAGAAGCTCGGAAAATATATATATATATATATAACAGTTTGCCCGAGGGACTCGTAGGACTGCCCTCCATTGCTCAGGTCAGGATCAATGGCAACCCCTGTACAGTGGATCTCAAGTTACCATCATCTTCGACAGCTGTCACACATCCAGTTAAACTTTGTTGATCAGTCTAGCCATATGGGACCTAAGTGAGTCAGAGAGCAGTTACTAATACAAAGGTTACATCCAGGTTGAGTTGGAGCTGCCACAAAAATCCAACAAAGTCAAGTCTGTTCCTGTCCTGGCCCTGGTGTGCCCTTATCCACGTTGCTCTGAAACTATACCTGTCCTGATCGGCACAAATGTCATGGGGGTTTAGCCCTTCAAGTACAGAAAAAGAAAGATGAACTGGAGAACGTCAACTCAGTCAAAATGCAAGTTCAAGAGAAAAAAACACTTACCCTGCGGTTCTGCGGCTACTACCGCAGGTTTATAGAAAACTCATCCATCATCGTACGACCACTTACAGAGCTGTGCAAAGGGTATCCTCCCACCCAAAAGAAGCGAAAGTCTAAGTCTTCATCAGACAAGACCTACTACAAAGTCAATGAGCCTTTTGGTGACTGGTGGGACCAGTCATGTTCAGAGGCATTCCAAAAGATCATCCACTGCCTCACAAACGCACCTGTTCTGGCATTTTCTGACCCCACCAAGCCTTACATACTTTACATTGATGCCAGTTTTCATGTGCTCAGCACTGTCCTCAACCAGGAGTACTCTGAGGGCTTGAGACCTGTTGCTTTCGCAAGCCGCAAGCTGAGTACCTCTGAAAAGAACTATCCAGTGCACAAGCTCGAGTTTTTGGCACTTAAGTGGGCAGTGATGGACAAGTTCCACGACTACTTGTATGGAGCACAGTTTACAGTGAGAACCGATAACAACTTCCTAACTTATATTCTCACAATTGCCAAACTCAACGCGACAGGGCACTGCATGCTCTCAGCACTCGCCACATACCATTTTCAAACTGCAGTACAGGCCTGGCAGCAGCAACATCGACGCCAATGCACTGTCACGCAACTCTCTTCCAACCACAGAAGAAGGCTGTTAGAGTGTACCAACTGAAAGTGTTCAAGCTCTGTGCAAGCAGAGCAAGTGCCATGAAACTCAGACAGAGTCCACAACTATTGCTGAGTCATTCAGAGTGTCACCTGATGGTATACCAGATTGTTTTCACTCCCCAGTTCAGTTGGATCTCGGTTCTCTGAGTCAGCTCAGTCACCAAGAAATCGGTTCTATTGGCCGAAAATGGGAGTTGAGGTTGAGCAGTACATCAAGAACTGCGGCAGATGCATCACTCGCAAAAACCTTCCTCAGAGAGCTGCTCCCTTAAAACAGATCACCAGTCAAAGCTCTCTAGACCTCGTCTGAATCGATTTTCTGTCACTTGAGCCAGACTCCCAAGGTTTCACCAACATCCTTTTAGTGGCAGACCACTTTACTCGATACGCCCAAGCTTTTCAAGCCAAAGACCAGAAGGTGTTCACCATTGCCAAGATACTGTGTGAGTGCTACTTTGTACACTACAGACTCCCTGCCCGCATACATTCGGATCAAGGCCGCGATTTTGAAAGCAAACTGATCCAAGACCTTCTGATGATGTTGGGTATTCGTAAGTCAAGAAAATCGCCTTATTACCCTCAGGGAGATCCGCAACCAGAAAGATTCAACCATACGCTCTTGTCAATGCTTGGCACACTCAAAACAACACAACTGGTTATTCGCCTTACCCGCTAATGTTCGGCAGAGAAGTTCGCTTACCAGTAGACATCTGCTTTGGCGTGACCGAGGACAACCAAAAGACAAAGTCCTACCATCAGTATGTTGCTTAGCTCAAGAAAGATCTCCAAAGAGCCTACAGTCTTGCAACAGAATCATCAGACAAGAACCACCAAAGAAACAAAAAGCACACAACAAGCACGTCAAAAACATGTCCTTGACAAAGGCGACAGGGTGCTGCTGAGAAACTTTGGGGTCACAGGCAAGCACAAATTGAAATGCAAGTGGCGATCCTCACCATATATTGTTATGGAGAAGCTTACCCAACTTACCTGTCTACAACATCAAGCCAGAGAGAGGCATGGGAGCAGAAAAGACTATTCATGGTAATCATCTGTTACCCATTGGTTACCTTGTGAGAATCCCTGTTGACGAAAGGGATGTCGGGCCACAACAAAGACCTGTGACCAGAGCATTTCAGCAAAAGACAAAAGAACTGGTACAGACAAACAAATACTATGAAGACGTGACCTCAGAATCAGAGTACGACGAAGTATAAATGCCAAGACCCGTTGAGTTAGACTGGGACAATTTGCTGACATGTCCAGAACTGACCACAAAGCAATCCAAGCCAATCATCACGGAACCTGAAAGACAAGCTCAAGACCCGGCTGAGATAGAGCCAGTGATCAATAATCTTCCAAACCTGCCTCCCAACGCTGATCCAGAAATCAATGTTCTAGAAGAGGGAGCAGCCGTCAACCCCTATCCGGACACTAAAGCTGGGATTGAACAAGTTCAAAAAGAGTCACCTGTCCTTCGAGTCACCACTTGTTCTAATCTGGCCTCTACCCTTGACTTTAAGACTATTAGAGTCCTCTAAGGTTTATTTTGATGAGGGCATCAAAATTGTCTAGAAGGGGGAGGGAGTAGCCCAGTGGTAAACTTGGGTATTATAGTGTAATGAGAACAGGGTGGGTTATGATTAATCTCTCTTACTCTCAAAAACGAGTCACATGACTATTAAAAAAGTAAACATTTATTTACTTTAAATAAATAATAGGGGACAACTGATTTCTAAATAAGGAAATATCAATTCATTTTACATAATTAAAAGTATATACATATTTGGTAATTTTATTTCATGACAGTAATTAAAACTAAAATTTAAAGTTTATATTATTAAGAGGTTTTATGCAGTTAACATTTTACTACTTTATTCTTACTGTTTTTATGTTACTATTTTTATAATATATTTTTATATTCACGTTATATAGTCAATTGTGTTTGGCTGCAGGTATGTAAAACATGTATATACACATCACTTGAGAGTGATGAGAGACATGTGTGAGAAAGTGCTGGAAGTTTTTTCTCTTCCCGCTGGACCCTTGTGGAGCAAGGGTCGCTGGCACATTGAGAAGGAAAATAAAATGGTAGAAAGTGCCAGTAGAGCCCATGAAACTGAGTGTGAGGCTCAGAGAAGAGTGGGAGAGAAGGAGCGGAAGCCATGAACGGAGGTAGCTGAGATAGCTAGCCACGGTGGGCGTATGCTAGGTGGAACTGTCGGTTAATTGCACCGCACCTGATTATCCAGACCAAAGTCTTTCCACACTCTCAATTTGTTGCAAGTGTCCGTTCAGCACACTCAATGTTTTGCAAGACCAAAACAGGCCTGCAACGTGTTTTTTTTTCTTCGTTCAAAACGTTACCGTGAGTAAACTGGAACATGTGTGAATGTGTGTGAGTGGGCCCACCACTGCATTTGCTAAGACTTGTTTCAGGACACTTGGCATGTTTTTTTTTGTTTGTTTATTGTAAAGTTCTCTGTCTATTCTCAATTGGTAGGAAAGAGATAAGGGAGGGGGAATTTTGGACCATTTTTTTCTGGTGTAACAAGTGTGATTGAAACTATTGGGATTTCAAGCTAAATTTAAAGGGGTTATTATTTAAGTGTTTGGAGAATATTTTGTTTATTTTTTTATATTCATTATTATTGAGTTTTGGGGAAAGCTTTTATATTCTATTTGCCAAATTCTTTTATTCAATTAAGCAAGGGCGTTACCCTATTTTTTTTTTTGCTAAAATAAAAACCATCTCTGGGTCTCAATATTTTTAAATATTTTATTGTTAAAAGGTTTTACAACTCATTAGACACTTATTAGGTGCACCTTCATGGTGTCCACCTAAACTACACCAAACCCAAGTGCCCCCCATTCTCACGTAAATAACTTGGAGAGTGATTGTACGGGTGCTACATGAGTGTTTAAGTTGTATTTACAACACTGTTCCAGACCTGTGCAACCCAAATATTAAGATGTGTGCAGTGCATTTTAAGGAGGATGAGGACTGGTTCCTGGCAGTTTTAATCATTAATTATGTCCCCACTGGATGCAGCAAATGTCTCGTTTAAAATAGGTTTTATTGTTTTAGTCTTGTCTTGACAGTTTCTGCTACCCTGTCAGATTTTGGCCTAGAGAAGCAACAATAATGTACACTCACCTAAAGGATTATTAGGAACACCTGTTCAATTTCTCATTAATGCAATTAGGTAGGCAAATATCTAATCAACCAATCACATGGCAGTTGCTTCAATGCATTTAGGGGTGTGGTCCTGGTCAAGACAATCCCCTGAACTCCAAACAGAATGTCAGAATGGGAAAAAAAGTGGATTTCAGCAGTTACTGGGATTTTCACGCAAAACCAATTCTATGGTTTACAAAGAATGGTGTGAAAAGGGAAAAACATCCAGTATGCGGCAGTCCTGTGGGAGAAAATGCCTTGTTGATGCTAGAGGTCAGAGGAGAATGGGCCGACTGATTCAAGCTGATAGAAGAGTAACTTTGACTGAAATAACCACTCGCTACAACCGAGGTATGCAGCAAAGCATTTGTGAAGCCACAACATGCACAACCTTGAGGCGGATGGTCTACAACAGCAGAAGACCCCACCGGGTACTACTCATCTCCACTACAAATAGGAAAAAGAGGCTACAATTTGCACGAGCTCACCAAAATTGGACAGTTGAAGACTTCTTCTGTTTCCTGGTCTGATGAGTCTCGATTTCTGTTGAGACATTCAGATGGTAGACTCAGAATGTGTCGTAAACAGATTGAGAACATGGATCCATCATGCCTTGTTACCACTGTGCAGGCTGGTGGTGGTGGTGTAATGGTGCGGGGGATGTTTTCTTGGCACACTTTAGGCCTCTTAGTGCCAATTGGGCATCGTTTAAATGTCACGGCCTACCTGAGCATTGTTTCTGACCATGTCCATCCCTTTATGACCACCATGTACCCATCCTCTGATGGCTACTTCCAGTAGGATAATGCACCATGTCACAAAGCTTGAATCATTTCAAATTGGTTTCTTGAACATGACAATGAGTTCACTGTACTAAAATGCCCCCCACAGTCACCAGATCTCAACCCAATAGAGCATCTTTGGGATGTGGTGGAACGGGAGCTTCATGCCCAGGATGTGCATCCCACAAATCTCCATCAACTGCAAGATGCTATCCTATCAATATGGGCCAACATTTCTAAAGAATGCTTTCTGCACCTTGTTGAATCAATGCCACGTAGAATTAAGGCAGTTCTGAAGGCGAAAGGGGCTCAAACACAGTATTAGTATGGTGTTCCTAATAATCCTTTAGGTGAGTGTTCATTATGTGGAATTAAAAAAAAAAATGTTTACCTTAAACAAATCATCTGCGGGCGGCAGATCATTTGCCAAACCCTGCTAAAACTTTGAAACAATCTACCTAACATTGTTAGTGAGGCATAACCTGGCATACACATAACACACTATGACATAGTGTGCCAGGAAAACTTTCCATAACACCCGATATGCTTGTTACATAGTATAAAGAATGGCATCTATGCTAATATTAGTGTGTTTCATTCTTATTCCGAGGTCACTGTAGCCACCTAGATCCAGTCTGTTTACGGAACAGATGGTGGGTCAGCACCTAGAGGCCACATCTACAGCCCTGGATGTCAGAGGAGACCATGTCAACCAGATGAGCCCCAGAGATAGATCCCCTGCAAAGACCTTGTCAACTAGGTGGTCATCAGGACAAGACCACGGGAACCAGACAAGTCCTCTGCACAATCTGACCTTTGTTGCAACCTGGAATCAAATCAGGTTCCTTTCTCCATTTGTGTCACTGATGGAGATTTGATTCCTTGCCACTGTCACCTTTGGCTTGCTTAGTTGGGGATGCTTGATTTCTGTCAATATTGTTGGCTTGATTGCACAGACACTATTGGAGGAGAGCTGGAGTTCATTCTTTGTACCCTGCTAACTCAGTTAGCTGGATTTGATTGTTGATGATTTTGCTTGATCTTGGATTCACTGAATCATCAATAAACTAACCTTAGCTGAAAAACTGATTGCCTGTTATTATCCTCTTGCAATTTTGACAAACTATTTTCCTGTTTGACATTGTAAAGCTGCTTTGACGCAATATGTATTGCATAAAGTGCTATATAATGTTGACTTGACTTGACTATCTTTTGATTTTAACCAAAAAAAAAAAAAAAGGAATTGCAACCGAGTTTAACCATTGGTTTCACTGTTATAACATTCAACTGTGGGACCAGGCACATTTGCAATGTCTGGAATCAAAAAGTTGATGTTATTGTTGGTTAAAACCAGGTTGAGTTTAGTAAACAAGAAGCCTTCCCTGGGCATGAAAAACAACATTGTCAACAACAACAACAACAAAACACATTAATGGTAAGTAATAAGAGGTCAATTCATCCTCTGCATCTGATCTCAGTATCCTCACAGCTACCTGCCTCTAGTGACCAACGTTTTACTAAAAAAAAAATATATATTTTGGTGTTGGTTTTACGACAACCATACCCGGGATAGAAGACAATTATCTATATAGTTATTTACAGTATGTTCATGCAGTGTTGCAATCAAAAACCTCTGAATTGTACAATACTGCAGTCTGGCTCATGTCAGATAAAGCTACTCTCCACATCTTTGACAAGAGTAAAAATGCAGTTAGCAGAATGGAAAGGAAATATCAACCACAATGGTAAACTGCCTGACATTTAACTGATGTCAATCTAGGGCAGTGGTTTTCAAACCGTGGGTCGCAAGATTTCAGGGTGATACGGAAAACATACATATGAATGTAACAAAGATTAATAGTCAGGGAAAAGGAAGCGGGAACCGGCAAATGTAACTTTAATAAAATAAAAATAAACAACAAAATTAAAGTAAACAGCAACCACCTCACGATAGACTGTGTTTGTGCTCTTTGCATTTTCCTCATTGATTCTGTTACTTTGCTTATTAATATTAAGAAACAATTTTTTTAAATAAAGCACTACATAAATAAAGCTATAAACAATTTAAGGCCCTTCTCAATCACTTTCTGATGAATGAATATTCAACTAGAATTATCGTGTGTTCTGATCATAGACATATCTCTTGGTTATTGGTGCCATTCACTCATATAACAAATCTTCAGACAAGTCTGCAAAACTTTAAGCACATTATCCGATTTACTGAAATTGTAAAACAAACTTTTTGCAAAATGCTACACATCTGTACATTAAACTCATTTATACATAATTATTTCACCTGGGGGTGGAGATCTCAATGTTTTGAGGAGGAAGTATATTATTTTTAACCCCTTTGCATTTCTTTTTTTATAGTGCTACTGCTAACACACCAAATTTGATCACTTATAAATTAAAACAATGTTTTGAGAAACTTCATCCTTGCATTTAATATATACTGATTATGCATGCAAGTCATCTCAAGTCAGCTTTAATTCTATAACACTTTATATATCAGCAGTAGTAAGAAATTCAAAATCTGCTGTAAAGCAGTTCTAGATGCTCGATACTTGATAGTGCCATTATACAGCCCAAGTCAGTTCAGTGTTGATTATTCACATCAGTAACTTTAGAGTGGGGGTGTCCCTGACTAAGGATTGTCATAGTCAAATCTGAATTTTTGAATCTTGCAGATATTCGACTTATAGTCAAATCATATGTTTGGGGGTGGGGCAAAATACATTAACAAGAGACAAGTCACCATTAGACATTCGACTAACATAATTACTGATGTTAACCCACAGGGAAAATGTATAACTAACACCTTGCAGATATAAACGGGGTAAATAATGTTTTATGTTTTGATTAACAGATAGCTAACACTCAGCGTTGACGTTTTACTATTGTGCTCTCATTATTACGTTAGCCTAAAATGTTAGCAGTTAATATTCTGCATTTCTGTTTTGAGCTGCACGCGATGAAGATGACCAGTAGAGTGACGCATTTCATAGTAAGTTTTTAATCAATGGGATTCAACTCATAATTTCATATAGAATACGCTTCGTTATTTATACAACAATGTGCAGAAACACGGCAGCTAAACTCTAAAAATTCATAGCATTTTAGTATAATGGTCTTCTCATTATAATTATATGTATATAACAGTCCCAGTCATAGTTATTAATATTCTGCATTGTAGTTTGGCCTGCTTGCGCTATGCGCTGAAGAGATATCACTGCAGTACTACAATGAAGCGCTAGACTCAAAACCAAATGCATCTAAAATCAGGGAAATAATATATCCATGATATATATACACCAGCTGATATGTTATGAAATCATTTGTACCCTACCTGTTCGAAAAAATCCAGTCTCTGCCTGTGTCAGTTTGAGTCTTGGTAAAGTTTTAAATCCCCGCCACCAAGATGCTCCTCTGTCCGTCACAGATTATGTGAAACATAAACCTATAGAGGTGGTTTGATATATTCACGCACTTTTAAATATAAATTTTATTTTTTTCTTTCTTTTCAGATTCTTACAGCTTTATCATAATAGGCTTTATATTAACTTATTGGGAGAAAACCAGTAGTTCTATGTGAAATCAGACATTTGAGCTTCCCCATATAGTCAAAATGACATAATCAATAACACCCCGCAAATATTCGACTGTTAGATTGGTAGTCGAATCAGGCTCCTCAAATCAAAGCATTGATTCGTTGACTATTCGGGGTCACCCGTACTTTAAAGTGAATCAATTGTGCACACACTCTGTATATACATTGAATTTTTACACACAGTACATGTAGGTTTGAATGCTGTGGCAAACATTTGCATCTTGTGTGCATGTTTTGTGGCCTTTTGTTCAATTTAGAGGCAATAGTCAGGAAATTTCAGTAATTGTAGGCAATAATAGTAAAAAAAACTATAATCAAATATAATGTTGCCATCAGTCACTATATTTTAGGAGGAAGGACATCAACATAATCCTTAAAAAGTATTACGCAAACTCATATGACTTAAGCTCCTCCTTAGCAGTTCTTAAGAGTCCACACACACAAAGATACACCAGAAGAGTTATCAGACATCCATCACCACAACTCATTCCACTTCAGGTAAAAATGTTCAATGATCTTTTTAATTATAAAGCCTATATTTCTATACACATTTTGATATACATAATTTAAAAATAACCAACAACTTTTGTGATCTTTCGATTGTTTTACTATAAGTTGTCTATTCATATACATTGATACATAAAATTCCATTTGAAGGTTTTGAGATTTGTTTGGGCATTCAGCTACAAAAATAGTACTTATATAATTACTTTAAAAATGTTAATAATCAAAAGAAATGTGCAATAATACAAAATATTTGTGAAAAATGTAAAATTTGCATTCTGATCTTTCAGAGAAAAAAAACTCCAAAGGTATCCTTGTCAAAAATACAGTATGTATTTACATATCTACTGACTACTGATTGAAAACAGTCAGCTGCGCACAATTTCAAGATCATTTGCGATTTATAAATGTCACAGCTGGTAGACAGGTGTACGCATGTGTTTTTGTGTGCACGTTCATTTTGTATCGCACTTACGTACTTTTGAGAAAATAAATTAGAACAAATTTAGGATGGTTTATACACAACATTTTATAAATGAGGCTGTTGGAGCAGTGGGCAGCCATTTGCTGTGTGGCATCCGGGGAGCAATTTGGGCAACTCAGTCAAAAGTATTGAGGGTGGAAGAGAGTGCTATACATTCACTCCTCCCACCTACACTACATGACAGTATTGAAAATAGAACCCCCAACCTTTTTGGTTATAAGTCCTACTCTCTAACCTTTTAGCAACAACTGTCCCAAAAACTCCACAAATAAGATGATTAAATCATATTATTAATTAATGATTAATGATTAATTACAGGTGAAATCCAAAAGTTTTCTTAGAATGGAAAACAGCAATGTCATCACATCTGACAAAGCTACAGTTATCATCCAAGTAAATCCACAGCTGGGACAAGATACTGTTATTTGTGATGATGGACAGCAGATCAGAGGAACATATCACAATATAGGTCTTAAAGGATTTTTCAAAGCACAACCAAAGGCACTGGGGGTAATGCATTTTATGATTTCTTCGAGATCATCTAAAATTAGAACAGTCTTTTTTCATCGTTTGAAAAACTGGTTCTGGCTTATCTGAAGGACATCACTGGACCCTTACTGGACCCCCTGCAGTTTGCGTACCGAGCAAACAGGTCCGTGGATGATGCAATCAACATGGCATTGCACTTCATCCTGCAACATCTGGACAAAACAGGGACTTATGTGAGGATCCTGTTTGTGGACTTTAGTTCGGCTTTCAACACCATCATCCCAACAACCCTCCAAACCAAACTGACCCAGCTCTCTGTTCCTAGCTCTATCTGTCAGTGGATCACCAGCTTTCTGACAGATAGGCAACAGTTAGTGAGACTGGGGAAATTCATGTCAAACAGCTGCTCCACCAACACTGGTGCCCCTCAGGGATGTGTTCTCTCCCCTCTGCTCTTCTCCCTGTACACCAACGACTGCACCTCTAAAGACCCCTCTGTCAAGCTCCTGAAGTTTGCAGACGATACTACAGTCATCGGCCTCATCCAGGACGGTGACGAGTCTGCTTACAGACAGGAGGTTGAGCAGCTGGCTGTCTGGTGCAGTCTTAACAACCTGGAGCTGAACACGCTCAAAACAGTGGAGATGACTGTGGACTTTAGGAGAAACCCCCCTGCACTTTCCCCACTCACCATCATGAACAGCACTGTAACTGCAGTGGAGTCATTCAGATTCCTGGGAACCACCATCTCTCAGGACCTGAAGTGGGACAATCACATTGGCTCCATTGTGAAAAAAGCCCAACAAAGGTTGTACTTCCTTCGCCAGCTGAGGAAGTTTAACCTGCCACAGGAGCTGCTGAAACAGTTCTACTCAGCCGTCATTGAGTCAGTCCTGTGTACTTCAATTACTGTCTGGTTTGGTTCAGCTACAAAATCAGATATCAGAAGACTACAGAGAACTGTTCGGACTGCCGAAAGGATTATTGGTGCTCCCCTGCCCACCCTCCAAGAACTGTACACATCCAGAGTGAGGAAAAGGACTCAGAAAATCACTCTGGATCCCTCACATCCAAGTCACCCCATCTTTGAACTTTTGCCATCTGGCCGGCGCCTCAGAGCCGCAAATACAAGAACAGCAAGGCACAAGAATAGTTTCTTCCCCCAGGCAATCTACCTCATGAACAGTTAAATGTTTCCCACTTAAACGTATGCTTATGCAAAAATGTGCAATATCCTTATATTTATTTGTTACCCCTCCATCCTAGAACATTCCTGTATCTCACTCAATCCTATTCCATTATCATTTATAGCACAATTATTTATACACTTATTTATTTGCCAATTTTTAATTCTCCTGTAATTTTTTTTTTTTTTTTTTTTTTTTTTTTTTGTCTGTGTGTTGTTGTCTCTGTTTACTGGAAGCTTATGTCACTAAAACAAATTCCTTGTATGCGCAAGCATACTTGGCAATAAAGCTCTTTCTGATTCTGATTCTGATTCTGATAAGATATTTGGCAAAGATGTGTGTTGATCAGACTCCCTTCCATGCATTAAACATCAATATATCTTATATGTTTCCAAACATAAATGTTGAGTCATTATGAATAAAACACATCTGCTCTCTAGACTGTACAGATTATGACTGGAGTGATGGTCTTCTTACTTGGTATTGTGCTCACCGCAAATTTATTCAGATTTGGTAGTATTGTTGTCTTTAGTGGCATCACTTACTGGGGATCTTTCATTGTAAGTATCATTTAATGGGAGTGCTTTATTTCCCTTTTGATTTTAATTTCCACAATTAACTTCTAATATGTAACATGTTTAACATGTCCGATGTTTCTTTCTCAGTACATCAGTACTGGCTCTTTGTCTGTTGCTGCGCAGAATAAACTACATCCGTGTGTGGTATGTACATATAATGTGCTGAAATCAGTGGGTGAGAACTCTTCTGTCACTTCTTGATCTGTATTTGTACATCATGACATTGCTCAACTAACAAATGAGCGGCAGTCCAGAAATCATCTGTTAGTAGTAAAACTCTCATTGTATCTTTAGACTAATAAAAGATTAGACATCAGATACACAACTGACCTTGCCTTACTCATTATTTCCAATAGTTAGAACCACAAAGCCCTTTCAATCATCT
Source organism: Carassius carassius (assembly GCF_963082965.1). Lineage (NCBI taxonomy): Eukaryota > Metazoa > Chordata > Actinopteri > Cypriniformes > Cyprinidae > Carassius > Carassius carassius. The sequence continues at coordinate 26,838,419 of NC_081758.1, read as the reverse complement.
GTTCTTTAAGTGAAGACTATATGCAGTCAGATACAATGGGGCTATTGGGTAAATGACCACTGGGGTTTTTTCATCCTTAAGCAAAAATAGCAACAAATACCACAACAGTATTTATTTTTTATTTATTTTTGCTGACTTAATATAGCTGCATTTATATTTACTTGATTTTAAACGAATAACTATTTCTTTTCACACAAATTATGTTGCTTATATGTTCATTAAAAAAGATCACTATATATTTTGGGAATAAAAAATACCTCAGTGGCCTGAGACTAGTATATTCTGTTTCTACAAAAGAAAGACCTGTTAGTACAGCCAGTGAGAAACAAACTGTGTAGCTGTTGTTTCTTCTGGGACATTAATTTCAGCTGGTTTTATTTTATTTTATTTTTCTTAGCACAATGAGACATTTATGCATAACAGGTCTTATTGTGCTCATTATTACTTTACATAGTTGTACAAGTGTAATCCATTAAAATACTTGTCTTGTTAAATGCTTTTCTTTCTGTAGGTGAAAGCCTCTCTTGGAATGAACGTGATCAGTGCCATTACTGCAGCGATATCCATTCTTCTGATTGGCATAGAAATAGGAACTTACCGATGGTCACTTCAAAGTTGCGTCAACAATAGCTACAATAGCTACAATAGCTATTACTGTGAAGAATCTCAGGTACTAAATGTACAGTGTGCAATATTTTGTTTTCATATTTTTAAACTAGTTTTTAAGCTATTTTATTGACTTAAAAATTTCTCCCAAAATGTAAAGTCATTACATTGAAAATCTTGACATAAACTTCAGTGTGTTCCTCACATAAATATATTGGATGATTTAAAATGATTTGGATTGGCATTAACCACTTCAGCTGTTATTTTGATTTTTTTGAGAATTAGGCATATGCTATATTGGACCCACCGGTGGGTCCCCAGAGTTGATGTGGTTAAATAAATCTTTAAAATATGTTCTTTTGGAGAAAAAAAATAAAAATGACAAGAAAGTGATTAAATACTGACACAATTTTATGTTTGTGAATTGATATCATGATTTTTTAGATATGTCATCAGAATAAACTCAATATAACTGCTGGGATGTTATTTGTGGAGCTGCTTTCATATGTGGGCATGTTGAATGTGTTTAGACATATTATCTGGGGATCCATGGAGTATTGCTGGTGTTCTCCATCCTTCAGTTCATCATCTCCATCTGTATCTCAGGATTTGCCTGCAAAGCCACCTGCAATACAAACTCGACAGTGGTCAATGTGGCATTAAATTAGGTAAATTAGTGGCGATGATGCAGTTGCTATATGCTTTTCTATGGTGGATCATGCTAGTCTCTTGTGCACTAACATATCTTGTCTGTTACTGCAGGGATACTGAGCCACAGTGAGGAAATCCTGTCATCCAAAAGTTGCGAGGAATAATTTATTTCCTTTTTTTTTCTTTTTTGAAAGAATACTTTATAATTATTGGAAAATTGACCTCCAAACCCTGTTCAAACACACATGAAGTTAATGAATCGATCAAGCTAGTCTGCAGGATTTCTTTCTTTCCTTCTAGTATAATGCAAACAAGATATGTTTTAATATTTACATGTGAAATATAGGTCTCAAAACTGTATTTTTAAATGTACACTCTTAAAGGTGCATTAATGACCCTCATCAGTTCCTTTAAGAAACCTTTTCTAGATAGCAATAACATTATTGTTGTTGTTATTTTTATTATACATTACTAATCCAATTTCACTATAAAGAAAGAACACCATGATTGTCCATAAACTGTTTAATACATAAACATGTATTACAAACAAACCAACAAACACAAATGAATAAACAACCATCCATGAATATGTATTATAAACAAAACAACAAACACATACCGGTACATAAACAAAAATAAATATCATGCATTTATATACATACACGTTAATTTAATAAAAAAATAATAATAATTAGCCATTGTGTGTGGCATATTGGTTTTGGCATTATGGTACATTACACAGTTTTCAGTAAAAGTCAAGGTGTCTCTCAACTTTGAAGCATATTCAGTGTTGAAGTTAAAGAATAGAGGTGTGTTAACATTGTCTACTACACAGACCTCCTCCTCCACTTCCATCATTATTTCTTAAAGAGACTCTGCATCCAAGGCATGTCCCTTTATAAACAGCACAGGGTGTATCTGGTTCCAGGAGAACGAGGAGAAAATAATGTTATACTATAAAAATATTCAGTAGTTAATGTGAAATTTATTTATTTTATATATATATATATACAGTACAGACAAAAGGAAACTTCTGCTCATCAAGCCTGCATTCATTTGATCAAAAATACAGAAAAAAATGTAATTTGGTGTTATATTATTACAATTTAAAATAATTGTTATTAAATTTATTATACTTTAAATTATCATTTATTTCTGTGATGCAAAGCTGAATTTTTAGGATCATTATCACATGATCCTTTAGAAATCATTCTAATATGATGATTCATTATCAAAGTTGGAAACAGTTCTGCTGCTATATATTTTTTTAGAACATGTGATACTTTTATAGGATACTTTGATGAATAAAAAAAAAAGAAGCTATGTTTTTAAAATATAAATATTTTCTAATAACAATATACACTACTGGTCAGTAATTTGGGGTCAGTATTTTTTTTCTTTCTTTTTTTTTAAATAAAATCAATACTTTTATTCAGCAAGGATGTATTAAATTGATAATTTAATTCACTTTTTATTCTTTAAAAAGTGATAGTAAAGAAAATATATTATTATAATATATATGATTAGAATTTTTTTTTTTTTGAATAAATGCAGTTCTTTTTAACCTTTTATTCATCAAATATATTAGACAGCAGAACTGTTTCCAACACTCATGATAAATCAGAATATTAGAATGATTTCTAAAGGATCATGTGATAGACTGGATGTTACATGTGACACTGAAGGCTGGTGTAATGATGCTGAAAATTCAGCTTTGCATCACAGGAATAAATTCTTTATTATTTTAAGTATATTCAAATAGAAAACTATTGTTTTAAATTGTAATAATATTTCACAATATTACTGTTTTTTTCTGTATTTTTGATCAAATAAATGCAGGCTTGATGAGCAGAAGAAACTTCTTTCAAAAAAATTAAAAATAGTAATGTTTCCAAACTTTTGGTTTGTACTGTATATATATAGTTCCATTAAATAATCCCATTCTAAATACAAATGTTTAGAAGAAATCATAACCAAAAGAAGGGGTTGAAAAAGAACAAATTATAGATTTAGATATTATGGATACAAATACTCTCACCTCACTGATGACATAAAGAGATCTCAGACTCTTCTTTTAACTGAAGTGGAAACAGTAGGACAGCAGCAACCACTGACATCTTAATAGAAAATTTGTTGAATTGAATATGGCATACTATGTTTCTGATCATTGTGATTCTTAGCTTTACTATTCATGCAAATCAGTGATTTATTACCTTTGTGTGCCAAATCAATACAGATTTGTTTTTCTTCATCCAGCTCAGTAACAGTATCTCCCCCAGCTGATCTTCTTTGGCTCTCGCTGATCTCTGTTTGTGCCTCCAGACTCTGTCTGTGACTCTTATCCAAACTGACCTTGACCTCTTTAGATACAAATCTTGACCAGATAGATCCTCCATCTGCAAAATAAATAAATAAACATATACATGAAACATTCTCACAGGATAATAGAAATGTAAGTATTGAAGTGTCACTTTATTTTTTTAGCAAACCTCTAGAATGGTTGCAATATTTTTGATGGACTCCTGCTAAAATTATCTGTTTTCTTTGCTGAACCTGCAGCAAATGTAATTTTTTCTTCAACATTAATCAAAGGTGATCTTTCTGTATTGCATTAGTTTTTAAGCACATCCTCTGCCAGTATTTTCTCTCAAGAAATGGTATTTAATAACAAGGGCTGATGACAGCTTGTGTTCACCTGTTGCATACCTGAAAATAGAGAAAAACATTTTTACCTAACATTTTTATTTTTATATGTGCCTTTAATCAAACAGACCTTGAATTGTTTTTGATCTTGTTTTCTTTGTCCTGTCAAAGAAAAATCTCTGGTCTAAAGTATTTTTTTGTTGTTGCCAAAAACAAGCAATATGTTGTCTTGAGATTGATCCAGGTGGAATATTTACAGGAGACCTACAAAAAAGTTTGCAGAAAGGTGCATGTTAGTATGGTAAAAACAGCTCAATGATTTGCAAAGATATAGTTCGGGTAAGCATATGTGGTCACCTGACCTGACCATCACTCCTAACTGAGCATCCCATTAAAAATGGGAATGCAATAAAGTTGCTTTGTAATAACAACCAAATGCATAAATATAAGAAAATGTCAAAGTCACTAAGTTCTTCCGTACATCCCATTAAATAATTACAATAGTAAATAATAATTTATGAAAGGTGTCCCCATATTTTCCCCATGTATTCTGCTTCTTTATTAATCAGATTAGCGCCATATGTTTAATCGCTGTATTATATCGGTCATCCGCGGCTGTCTTTGAGTTTCATTGTGTTTAACTAAATGAACAGAGCTGCTAACTAGTGTGATTAAACTCTATCGGTCACGTGACGTGCCATAGACCTTCGATCCGTTTTATATTAATTTCAGGTTCAATGATGTAAGTTGTAGTTGTAGTAAAATCATGGTAATCACGACACTTACAATAGTAATAAATGAAATTTGAATTTAAAACACAGTAAACACACCGTGTTTTTCCACAGTAACTGTAGTTTTACTATGGTATATTAATGATAAAATAATCACCAAACTATGTTTGTATCACTGTAATGTTAGTGTTTTATGTGCTTTTATATGACAGAAATCAGAGTAATCATATGCACTGTACCATGCTTTTAGTACCTTTTAATGTAAATCCAAAAAATGTAAACAAATGAAAAATAAATAAATAATAAAACAATTAATTTTTTCCATCTTGCAGTTCATTCATATCAGTTTATATCTTAATATTTTTATTTTTAGCTGAAAAGACGTGAAGCAGTCAGCCCAGTGGTGTTTGTGGAGAGGTATTCCTTCAGAAATGAAGAAGACAAAAAGCTGCGGAGGCAGACATTTGCAGCAGTAAGTCTGTGATAGTTTGTCCCTTTTATCAAACATTCCTGCTGTTATAATGTGTACAGCATTTGTTGTTTCTTAAACTGTTACACTGTCCAAATACCCACACTTGCCATCTTTGCACTTGACCACTTGATTACTTATTTGACGCCTTTCCTGTATTTGGCCTAGTGTTCGAGTGAGCATGATGACCACAAGTGTGTGTCGAACTTTTCATGACCTGATGACTGTGGTTCCCAATCCTGGTCCTGGAGAACCCCAACACTGCATGGATTTGGTGTCTCTCTTATCTGACAAACACACTTTTGAGGCCTTGGAGTCTTCACTGATGAGCTGATGAGTTGAATCAGGTGTGTTTGAACAGGGAGACATCTCAAATGTGCAGTGTTGGGGTTCTCCAGGAACACTATTGGGAACCACTGCCTTATGGGACACACTTATGTGTTTACAGAGATTTTTAATATCTAATTATCAATATTTTACATACTGTAGCCTACATTGGACAGCTTTCTGTGACCTCTTGTGAGATCTCTGCAAAAAGTCTGACGATTTATACCAAAACATGATGTATGATGGGATACACTAAGCGTTGTATAGTGCTCCGGAGCAGTATTGGAGAGGTTTAGTGTGTGTTAAGGACGCTGTGCTTTGGCACTATTAAGACCCGGGACAGTCTTGTGCGCACACCGTCACATACACACACTCTCAAGTGGCCAAGACTGCAAGTGTGGGTATCTGGACAGGGTCAAAGACTTAAAAATGAACATACTCGGTTACTAAACGTAACCTAAACGTAGCTCACAGAGAGCGCGTGCAAATCACCCACACGCTTCACCGAAGCGAGAGCCAACAAGAATACTGTCTTGAACGACAGATGCTGAAGGCTAACCGATTGGATAGGCTCAAAAAGGGGGACCCTTCAAGGCCTCCAAAACCGCCGCGAGGTCCCACATAGGGACTGATGGAGGTCTGGGAGGATTCAGCCTCCTAGCTCCTCTGAGGAACCGGATGCCCAAATCATTCCTTCCTATTGACTGACCGAGCGCTGTTTCAGAAAACGCTGCAATGGCCGCCACATAAACTTTGAGCGTGGATGGGGCTCTGCCCTTATCCAACAGCTCCTGTAGGAAGGAGAGAACCTCCGTCACCTCACAACTAAGGGGTGAATATCCTCGAGCTGTGCACCAGCTGGAGAACACCGACCACTTCGAGGCATACAGACGTCGTGTCGACGGAGCTCTAGCCTGAGTGATGGTATTCAGCACTCCCACTGCGAGATCAGCGGGTAACCGTTGAGCGCCCACACATGGAGGGACCACAACTCCGGTTGAGGGTGCCAAATCGAGCCCCTGGCCTGCGAGAGGAGGTCCCTCCTCAACGGTACTGGCCACGGGGCGACATCTGTTAACTGCATCAAATCTGGGAACCATGGTTAGTTCCTCAAAAAAGGTGCTACAAGCAGTATTGAACATCTCGTTTCTCTCACCCGTTCTATCACCTGCGGAAGGAGGGAGACGGGAGGGAAAGCATAAAGAAGAGGTCCACCTCCGCCCTGCCAAATCTCCCCCACAACAGCCGGACTGTTTGCGGGTGTAGAGACCATTCGCCTGTAGGAACATTGCCTCTGGACAGCCTGTCTGGACCCAGATTCTGTAGCCCAGGCACATGCACTGCCCTCAGCGAACGCATGTCGCGCTGAGCCCAAACCAGGAGGCGTTCCGCTAGCCTGTACAGGTTTCAGGACCCGAGACCGCCCTGGCGATTTATGTAGGACACCACAGACATGTTGCCCGAACGGACTAAGACGTGGTGATCCTTGATTTGGGGACAAAAGCGCATCAGCGCGTTCTCCACTGCCAGCATTTCCAGACAGTTGATATGATGGAGCTTTTCCTGTTCTGACCATAGGCCAAAGGACGGTCTGCCCTAGAGCAGCGCTCCCCATCCCGAAGTGGAGGCGTCCGTCGACACCATCTTCACATTCCGGGAAGTCCCCAGGCTTACACCTGATCGGTACCAACCGTTCGCAGTCCAAGGTGCCAGAGCTGTGACACAGCTCTGATTGACCTTGAGATGCAGCCGGCCAGACGCCCACGCTCTGCGCGGCACCCGCGTCTTCAGCCAGAACTGCAGGGGGCGCATGCGGAGCAGACCCAGCTGCAGAGCCGGAGATGCTGAGGCCATGAGGCCCAGCATCTTATGACAGTGTTTGAGCGACACGGTCGCGCCGCAGCGGAAAGAACTCGCTGCGCGCTGAATGCCCATCACGCGCTGTGGTGACAGCCGCGCCGTCATGGAACACGAGTTCAGAACTATACCCAGAAACAGAATCATCTGACTGGGGTTCAGCGAACTCTTCGCCCAATTGACACTGAGGCCGAGCTTCTCGAGGTGATCGAGTAAAACGGCCCTGTGGTCCACGAGCTCCGCTCGTGATCGGGCCAGAACCAGCCAGTCATCCAAATAATCCAGCACTCGCATGTCTCTGAGTCTGAGAGGAGCAAGCGCTGCATCCATGCACCTCGTAAACGTACGAGGAGCCACGGAGGACTGTAAACTGGTATGCCTGGCCCTCGAAGGCGAATCTCAAATATCGCCTGTGGTTTGACGCTATCTGTATTTGAAAATACGCGTCCCTCAGATCTATTGACATGAACCAGTCCCCTCTGCGAATCTGCGCGAGGAGTTTCCTGGTCGTAAGCATTTTGAAACTGCGTTTCATCAATGCCCTGTTCAGCTGTCTTAGATCCAGTATGGGCCTGAGACCCCCGTCTCTCTTGGGCACCAGAAAGTATCTGCTGTACAGCCCCCCCCCTCGCTTTGAGCTTTGAGACACAGGCTCTACAGCCCCTTTGCTCAACAGTTTTGATATTTCGGCCCGAAGTATGTGTGCTACTTCTGTTTTGACCGTAGTTTCGACGCGCGCTGAAAAGCGCGGAGGGCGTCGAAAAAACTGTAGCGAGTAGCCTCTCTTTATAATGCCAAGCACCCAATCCGAAACCCCTGGAAGCGCTGACCATGCATCTGCATGAATGGCTAAGGGCTGGATGCGAAGCGCGCTCTGTTGACCGGGCAACGGCGGCGCTCGGGTGTGCTGTGCATTTGAGGCGGGGAGCGCGCTGATCACAGCGGGCAGATCGCTCCTCCTCGACCCCGTCCCTGCGCTTAACTGGGGGAAGGCTGAGCAGGTCCCGTGGGACTCGATATGTCTGCGAGTAACTGTGGGCTGCATATGTGCACATTTACCACTTTCAACTCGCTGTCTGCCTGTGAAGAGTGTACGTGCATGGGCCTCGTTTTTACAGAAGCCACGCGCCGTATGTGACATAGTGTATGTGGGCACTGGGGAGTGGGCACGTTTACTATGCGGCGCGCTCGACCGATCTGTGTCGATCTTATGTGCGCGAGCCCTGTGTGCAGGGCTGTGCTTACATGTGGAGATGGGCACTGAGGAGTGGGCATCGTCACTGCATTTATAGCACCATCGGCCGTGGCCGGACGAGCGTGCACGGGTTTTGTTTTTACAGAAACCACATGACGCGTGTGACATAGTAATTGTGGGCACTGAGGGGTGGGCACGCTTACTATGCAGTGTGCGCGATCGACTTGAGTCGCTTTTATGGGCGCAGGCCCTGTGTGCAGGGCTGTGCTTACATGTGGAGATGGGCACTGAGGAGTGGGCATCGTCACTACATTCATAGCACCTAGTACCTTTACCGTCATTAAGACATACAAATCCTAATTCATATTATGTGCATTAAAATCCCCACACCAAAAAAACTTCTTTCCATTACAGTAGGTGGCCATCCTATCTGGGGCTTACCGCCGCGGTGGTAACTGTAATTCAGTCGCGTGTTACAATCATTCGCGAAACTACCGCCAGGTGGCGCAAAGGGACGGATTGCGAAATGAATGTAATTGTAAAATGAGATAAAAGAAGGAAGTAAAACAACAAAAACATTATGATAGAACATTGTAACATTTAAAAAAAAAACGATTTTTTTTACAATTTGTTAATTTTAAAAATGTAGGATAGTCAAAAATTAAAAGAAGACCTTAACACAAAGGATCATATGCATGCTATTTTTATTAAACTGTAAATAAATATAAGGCCTATATATATATATATATATATATATATATATATATATATATATATATATATATATATATAAGCTAAATGTTTTAATTTCATTTACATTCCGGTTCATTCTTGGTTTAAAAAAATCTTCAGGTTCCATATGCAGAGCGAAATGGGAACGGTCCAGCATTTAGCACTAATTAGTATTAACTCTGTTATTATTCTTGATTTTTCAAACTACCACCATTTTTGAATTATGCCTTATGTGTGACCAAAAATTAAATATTAGTTGTTTCAGCTGTTTGAGCGTGCTGGTGCCTCGCGCACATATTCACTGGAAACAGCAGTGGTTCACCAGACATTCGGCGTGAGCACTTTGACATATTGTTAATTATGATTTTTTTGCAACATCACAAATATGGAAACGTTTGATTTCTCCTGATTGAGAAAGCCAAACCTTACCTTATGCTTAGCTTTAAATTATTATTATTTTTTGTTTTTTTTTTGTTTTATTTCTAAGCCTATATTATTATATACTGCAATTATATTTATCCATTAGAATTATATATACTTAATTATTGTTTTGTTCTGATAAATTTGTTAAATTTAAAGGATTTGTTGTAAAATATTTTCTAATAGCCTATTTTTTTCCTCTCACAAACTCTGATTTATTTTTTAGCGAGTTTAAAAAAAAACATGCAGCAAATGAAAATAGGTGATTGATCCGTTAAAATGAAACCTATACACGACTCATAGCCTATATTTTTTTCCTCTGACAAACTTAATTTATTTTTTAGCGTGTTTAAAAAATAAAAAATAAAGAAAACATTCTGCAAATGAAAATAGGCAATTAATCCGTTAAAATGTGTTACTCTTGGTTAACAGTAATTATAATTATTTTACTTCAGAACAGAGCCTGGGACTAATCTAGGTTATCTATGTTTTTTTTTTTTTTCATTGCATCTGAAAATGACTTTGTTCATTACATTCACTTGACGCGATCTGGCGCAGATCAGCCTCCCGCAAAGCTCAGCTGGGGATGATTTAAAAATGTTTGATATAAAGCAGTGGTTCTCAACCCGCAGCCCGTCACGAATTCAAATGCGGCTCGCACCACATGCTGAATAATAGTATTTAAATTCAAGTTAAAAAAAAGGTTTTAATTGCTTAAATTATTTTTATTAATTAATAATATGTTATCATGTTTATTCTTGTAAAAAAATACGTGTTTATTCTTTAGGAAAACAAGGGGAAAAATAAGGGACAATCCGAATATTTGTTTTGCTTTACCTATTTATGTAAGCTACAATTATTCAAATAATAATAATAATAATAATAATAATAAAATAATGTCAATAAAAAATACCATTGGCCTGAGTAATTTTGACCATTATAGAATTGTGACTTTAAAGATTAGTCACTTAGGTGGTAAAAATACTGTGAAATTAATAATGGCATGGATTTTAGAGCATAACAACTGAAGGTTTATGAAACATTAGCCAATAAAGCATTTTTTTTTAAACAACGGAACTTAAAGTTGTGAACTAAAATATTATTTTATAATAATATAAAATATTATGCTGCCTAGTTCGCGTGCTTATAGGCGAACTAGGCAGCAGCCTAGGGCGGCAGCTCAGCCAGGGCGGCAAGAGAGAAGGCGAGAGAGAGAAAGAGAGAGAGAGAGAGAATTATTAATTTATTTGTTTGTTTCACATTAGGTATAAATAAAATAATAAGCTATAAATAAATAAAAAATTTTACTTTTCGAATAAAAATTCCCACACGGCAGTGCCCTATTAGTAGGTCTATATGCATGCAAAATACTTTAATGTATATTCAAAAATTTCAAACCGAATAAATTTATCTGGTCATGAGTAATCGCCTCCGTGGAAGAGCGCTTTTCGCTGCTTAGAGACCATGGGCGCGTATTTGGATTTTTATATTACATCGCAACTCTCAAAGAAAAGGAGAATAGAATAGCCTAGTTCTTCAGGATTGCTTAGGACTGGAGAAGGCCCTGACTCATGGAGACTCGCGGGATGTTGATGGGCATGAATTGTTTGAAAAGCTGACTGCTTTGGGCAGACGCCTGGTAGCTGGATCTAAACCACTGGATGCGCTTAAATTCATCTGTGAAAAAGGGATGGAAAACAATTTTCCAAATGTTTTTGTAGCATTGAGAGTGCTTCTCACTCTCCCTGTCACTGTGAGCTATGGAGAACGCAGTTTCTCAAAGCTTAAACTGATAAAAATGATCTCCGAAGTACAAGTTAAACTCGAGGACGCAATCAAAGCGTTTGCCGCTGCGAAAGCCCGACGCGCACGCTTCTGAAATGTAGGTGTGTGAATGTGTGTATCAGTCAAGAAAACAATCGAAAACTCCAGTTTTGTGAGCTAAAAAAATGTGTGCATATGTTTAGTTTTATTCTGTACACTATCTATTAGCCTATAAAACAGAATTTATACTTGGCTGTTGCATTGTGTACCCTTTTCACCTTTTTGCAGAATGAAAAAATTAAAAAACTTTGAAAACATGCTTGCACGTTTTTATTTTAGTGTAATTTCATAGATTAAAAAAAAAATTGTTTACATGCATCTTAAGGATCCCTTATTGTGAATGTGAGGGGGGTGGCACGATCGTGCTCTGCGTAGAGTGGCATTTGAGCTTGCGCTGGCCCTGGGCTCATGATCAATAAGTTCGCCTCAATCTGATTCAGTAAAGTCAAACCGCAGACAGTGAAGCTGTATCACTGAGCGCGCGGGACTCGCTGTGAGGCGGGAACAGAGGATTCCGCTTGGTCTTAAAGCCTCCCGCAAACATCCATGATCACAATTAACAATGATTTTCGTAAAATAATGATTAATTATTAATTGATGATTTGTTATTGGTCTTGTGAAAATAATAATATGGGCTGCGAGAAAATTATGAATACAAAGAGTACTGCTGAGTGCAAGCATGTTTCAGCCCAGTAACACACCGTTCCTCAGAGCCAAAACACAGACCGAATTCTGTCCAGCTGGAGGGGGTTGGATCTTGGGTAGTTATTCATGGATTGTGGGGGTCGAGATAAAGGTGTGAATTGCTCTTTCATATGGACAGTGTCTTATGAGGCTTTCACTTGCTGAACCGGTTTATATACGACTGTTGTTTTGATTATATTCACAGTGCTGGCTCTCTCCGACGAGAGAAATGCAACATTCACACATTACACTATTCCTTTTTGTCTAAAAACATTTCAAGCTTTCTGTAGATATATTTTTAATGCACCTATGTGAGACACCACGATATTATGTTAATAAAAAAATTATACATTCATTATCATGAAAAATTAAAGTGATGAGACGGCACCTCCCTGTCATTAATGCACATTAATAATTTTTGCACAAACACTTGAATATGAGCTTCTTATCACGAGTAAAATTCATGCCAACAGCCAACATATTTAGCTTGATCAGAAGGTTGACTGCAAGAGTCGAGCGGGATGTTAAGAGTTTGTCTGTTTCTTTTACTGTTTATTTTCGGGTTAAAGCATGATTTAAACAGATTCACACTCAATCGCTTTCGCAATAATGCATTCAAACAAATGTAATCTTACAGAGAGAGACGTTTCACCTGACGAAATGAAGATGACCGCGGCTGCACAAGCCCAGCACATCCGCCAAAAATCAACCTGCAGCAATGCTCGTTCATCGACTTGCCAAGCTTTACTTTTGTAGGTCGCATGGCACTAAATAATTCGATGATATGACCATGTAGTCAATACAGATATTTAATAAAAACCATTAAAACAAGCAGGGCTGTAAAATAAAACAATAAAAAATGCATGCCAGGTCTACACTGGACACGAGTGGAACGATCCAACAAAAGACAACAGAACACAGTGATGGATACACTGGACTCGATCCCCATCAGTGAACTGATCCTCGTTCTGTTTATGATGAAATGTTCTGACACTGTGTTCAGATGATTTGACACTATAGTGTGATGTCATCAAGTTTAGACACACTTTTCGCTGTGGGGGACAGATGACAACTCTCGCGTGACACGTCCGGTGTAGACACAGACAGTGACTGCTCTATTTACAAATAAGTTCTATAAGAAAAAAATAAATAAATCTAAACCAGTGGCATAACGAGATGGAAATATAAACTAGAAAAAATATTAACAGTTCCTCCGTCCATGACACTGACTCACTGCGGAGCTGGCAGTTTTAATCTGAACAGCTCTTAAAGCTGAGTGGATGGTTAAATGCGTGATGGGCTATTAAAAAATAGCATCTTTCCAGCATTAAGGTAATAACAGTACTGTTTTTTTTTAATCATCTTGTTACAGTTATAAATTTGACTGCTAAATGAATGATAAAGAACTATATTAAAACTTGTTTTGTAAAATTTCTTCGTCATTTGAATATTGATTTAAAAATCGGTTTAAATCATAAATCAGATTTTTTTTTTCTAAAAAAAAAAAAAAACAGGGATTTTTTTTAGGCCATATGATATTACCCTACTTTAAAAACAAGTAAAGAAGGTTCTCTTTAAAATTACTTTAGTTGTCATTTACTAAAGCTTTTTTTTTACATCGTGTGAATGTTGTTGATTATAATGAGAGAACTTGAGTTTAATTGTATATCTCCCAGTATTTCCAAGTGTCTCCTTATTGAGTTTTTTACATGGATTATATACATTTATAACAATAATACTCCTATTACTATACCACCCTTTTACAGAAACCACTTCTAATTCCTTATTATTTATTTTCTTAAAATTGAATCCTTTCAGTCCTTTCATATACTTTCACCATATGTTCCTTGTGTTACATATATTCCGCCTTTCAGTGCTTCATTTATTGAGTCTAGTCTTCTTGAAAATGCAATAGTTCCGATAGGCTATCCCCTTTCACCCCGTTTCTATCAAATGGCAAACTTGAATCACTTTTACACCTTTAATGTTATTCTTTATCTCCTTTTCAGACATTTCTACTGGTACTCCATATATCACTCCTTTCACCCTTTTTCTCTCCTCCCATCAGACACATTTCACTGTCTTTCCCATAATCACTATCCGTGTTACTACTAATTCCTCTAGACTTTGTCCTTTTTCCTTTCCTGGGTCCTATTTTCCAACCTTCAGCATTCAAAATTCCCTCTTCACCTTTCATCTCACTTCCCGAAACGTAGAGCTGTAGTCAAGTCCAGCCAATGCCAAATCCCTGAAAAGTTTAGCTCCAACTGGCCTTAAGACACCTATCTGGAAGATTCTAGTGTGTCTAGTAAGAGCTTGATTAGCTGGTTAAAGTGTGTTTAATTAGGGTTGGAGCTAACCTCTAAAAGAAACACGGGCCCTCTAGAACTGAGTTTGGAGCTGTAGGGTCAAATAATTTTTTTGTACTTTATTAACATCTTATTTACTTTATAATGCTGCTGTTCGCTGACATTAACCATAAGCATGCATTAACCATAAGAAGTTCTACAAGTAAGAGTTTGCAAGTACGACCTGAATTTTAGGATTACAATATTGCGTGGAGCTGTTACTTTGTCCTTATCTATGTTGCATGTAAAAATAAAAGATTTAATGTAATAATTAGGGTTGTGCCTGAAGCCGAATACCTTATTCAGAATGGCACAGATAATGGCTTCAAAAACGAATAACAGACAAGGAATAATTCTGCCTTTGGTTGAAGCTGGCACAGTCTGGTATTTGCTAGATAACAGTTGAGCCAGAGGATCAGCGCAATATTATACACAGACCTCTAAAGTCACGAGTGTGAAATGAAGGAATGAACTTTATGAGTGAAAAGAGCGCAAATCAAACACCGCATTGCTGTTGTCTCTCCGTGCATGCATCTCTCAGAAATCAGAGCTTTGCAAGACTAATTTCACTTATAATAATACATCATACACATTATATTATTTGCAAATATTTAAAAGGCAATTATTTAAACCACTATTATATGATACGAATGAATGGAATAAGCACAGTGCACTCACCAATCAAACAGCCACGGTGTGCGTCTCAGTCTCTCAAAAACCCAACCAGTTCACTTTCACCCACGTAGCAAATGGATTTGGCCCAAATGTGGCCTCAAGGTGGTACTGCTGGCCTCCTGTCGGCAATGGCATGTACCCTTTCAGCCAGAGATGGGCCATGTGTGGCAATGACAGCACGGTGGGGATCCGGCAAACAACATGAGGGCCGATTGTTGGTGGGAGGAGTGTGACCCAGATCAGTCAGGTGATATTTGGCCCAAATCAGGCTAAGATCTGGCAGCATATTATGTGACCCATGATAAACAAGATAAATACAATACTGAATGATAATGGTTAAATGATCACATGAATTTTAATGAAGTGTAGTATTGTTAAAATATAGTCCTTGAAATGGCAAGTCAAAACAGAATGAAACATTATCATTTAAAAATTAAGCAAATCAGTCAAGTGCATTAAACTGCACTTAATTCAAATTTTATTAAGTTTTATATTATTATTTTTGGTACAAATAATCTTAGAATCCTTACATGAAAAGAAAGAGGGAGAGAGTATTTAACCGTTATCATGTAATATTTATTTGGTTTACAATGGGACACACACTAATCTATAATAGGGAGTGGGGGCACATCATTTGTATTAGTATGCTGTCATGTACAAGCATTAAATATAATGATTATGAAAGTATTTTATTTTTATTTAAATCCTGTATCCATTTGATGCTTGGTGTGAGGAACAGATCCAAATTCAAACCGCATTCATTGGCGATATGTATCTCCTTCCTCTGTAGCTATAGTAACTATTTAAAAATGTGCCGTTAAGAAGTTTTACAACAAGTTTGACGGCAGTGATATAAAACGCTCATTGGCTCTCGTCGGTTTCGTCAGAGATTGCGACATGCCGTGTTTCCGGTGCGTGTTTTGAATGAGAAATGCGTGCCTTGAGGGAGTGGATCGGGATAGTATTTTCAGCATTTAACAACTTAAATTATGCCCTGCTCCTCACACTACTATTATATTCTGCCTGAGTGGACTGCAACTGCAATGCATTGCCATTTGGACTACTGTGGTACTGCTCTATGTCACATCTATAATAAATTATTCTGATTAAGTTACATGTGTCTATCTGTTAAGTTTCTCTTATAGACTGTATACTTTATACACTCACTCTTTATTGGTTGATTTGTTCTTTATAAAAATAAATGAAGTGAAGTGAAGTGAAAGTGACATTCAGCCAAGTATGGTGACCCATACTCAGAATTTGTGCTCTGCATTTAACCCATCCGAAGTGCACACACACAGAGCAGTGAACACACACACACTGTGAGCACACACCCGGAGTAGTGGGCAGCCATTTATGCTGCGGCGCCCGGGGAGCAGTTGGGGGTTCAATGCCTTGCTCAAGGGCACCTAAGTCGTGGTGTTGAAGGTGGAAAAACCAATGCAATACGTTTTTTTTTTTTTGCACAGTTACATTATGTGTGGGTTTTAAGTCTGATTTTCTATTCAGTTTAATGTACTTTATTGGCATAGTTTGTGTCTAAATTAAAGCATGTCACAAACTGTATAATTGTGATCATAGTAATATACAAGGTAATAATATGAAATATTAAAATTCCCAGACAGCAATATAGTGTTGGCCCAGATCCGGCCCACATCTGGCCCACGTGAAATACATTCGGGCCAGATCTGGGCCGACACTGCTTGCTGTCTGGGTTGGGTCTGGGCTATATAAGGCTCAGATTAGGGGATTCTGGTTTACTTAAGGCTGAGAATTGGCACCAATAATAAAACATGTTTGTAATGAATTGAAACCTTTGTAATCGTCGGGAAGAAGGAGGCGGGAACAGGCGGACAATCAAATAACATTTTAATAATACAAAATAAACACAAAACAGCACACCAGCCCCTCATGGATGACTGGTGCGCTCAAATAAAAACCAAAACACAACTAAAAGCCCAGGCCTGGTCCTCTCTCGTCCTTCACTGTTGTCGCTCCAGTTTTATATCCTTCCATCTCCTCCGTGGGCCTCGAGACCGGCGGGTCGAACAGGTGTAGCTCATCTCCAATCACTCCACCGGCCTTGCTCCCACGTCCCTCGGCCCCGCCCCACTCGTCACAATGTTTTAATAATTAAACCTGTTTCTAAAAGGCTGATTAACTGGCTGAGATTCAGGCCGGTTATGGCCCATGTGTGGCCCGAGTTTTTAATCCAGTTCTGGGCCTCTTCCGGGCCGTCATTTTTTGTGGTACTTGAGCCGAGGGAAAAGTCATTGTGTGGCCCAGATGTGATTAACAATCAGATCTGATCTTATGAAGTAACTGTAAGACATTGTATCCGAATGCAGACACGAAAAATTTTGTGATTGTTACAGATACAAATACTGGCTGTTACATTAAAATATGTAAATATGTAATGTCATAATTATAACGTTTTGAAAATTTACATATGTAATTGTTGCTTAAGGCTATACATGAATAAACTTTTATTGATAAAAAAAACTAACAAAAAAAACAATTTAATGTGTTTTCATTTACAATAGCATGAACCTAGTCAGGTAACTCAAGTACCTTTTAAATAAAAAATCGACTAGTAGAAATCAGTAGTTGTTACAGCAGCTCCTATTGAGAGTGAGGAGTCATGTGCCGATTTGGGTTGATTTGGGAGGGGTCTGAGCCGGTCGGCCATGATGGTAGGACACGCTATCGGTTGCCAGGGGCAACGCCTTCTGAACTTCACAGAGGCGCGACTAAACATTTCAGAGCTCTTTAATTTTTGCGCATTTATTATGTCGGCGGAACAGAGACGGATCTACGAATACGAGAAAGAAAAGGAAGAAAGTAAAGCAATGCAAAAAGATGAGGCGAAAGAAAGGGGACCTTACAGGAACAAGCTCACACCAAGTGCAAAACAGCGGTGTTTGGAGAAGCTCTCAGGCATCCAAAATACCGACCCATATGAGCTCCCTGCAGCGGCACAGAGACCTGGACCATTTACCTCAGTGCACTTATATGGACATTGTGAATTATCTTGTTTGCGATGTAAGTCACCTTGCATGCACGCTGTTAATGGCTTTAATCTAACCAGGACATTTACATCTTGCAATCACACATTTAACTAACGTTACCCTAGCTAAACCAGAACTGGTTTGTCCACTTTGCAGCCCCCAACACAAAAACCTGGTACAATATGTGTCATTGGGCTAAATTCAAATGATAACTAAACATACACAGCTTTACCCTACATCAAAACATGTTGGAAAGGTTTGTGTACATTGAACATCTCGTTACAATCTAGTGTTTACGAAAAAGTCGCAGTTATTTAAGTTACTTTGTCATTTTGGTCAAGAAGTGTCTGCTAAATGCAATGTAATTACAACACGCTAAAATGCATGTGAATAAACTTACTTTGGCCAGTACAACGCTGAAGGCTTGTAGATGACCAAATTCTGCACTCAGCCACAGCAGAAAGCCTTGTAACTTTCCAAAGACTTGTGGCTTTTAAACTCCTGCATTGTGTAGTAACTTACACCAAAAACAAGATAATTAACAATGTCCATATATGTGCACAGAGGTAAATGGTCCAGGTCTCTGTGCCGCTGCAGAGAGCTCGTATGGGTCGATATTTTGGATGCCTGAGAGCTTCTCCAAATACTGCTGTTTTGCGCTTGGTGTAACCTAAAAAAAATGGTATTCCATTGTTCCTATGTGTTCCATATTTGTCGTGTGAGGTACTGGAGCAGTTTTTAACACAGCAGTAACTTCCAGGCATGATAAAACAGTGCAGAATTGCGAGAACCACCTCTACTACCGAGTTAACAACACATGTAAACAATCATCTTTCGCCGCCGGTGTCCTGCCAACATGGCGGAGACTGTGACATCGAGGGGAGGGGCTCTGTGCTATGACGACAACTCCTCACTCTCATGAGAGTGCGTAAAAAGTGCTTAGTATAACCAAGCTGCCGGCAGCTTGGTTATACAACTCACTTTTTACACACATCAACAGTCTTGTAGTTAGGGTAGCCACCCGTCCCTTAAAATACGGAATCGTCACGTATTTGAGAATCAAATAGCGCGTCCCGTTTTGAATCAATACGGGACGGGGTTTGTCCCGTATTTTTGGAGTTGTCTTCAATGCAGCATCTCATACAAATCATCCCACCGGCATGCCATTCTGTGAAGACTCGTCCTATTCTGCCCCTGATTGGATAAGACTCGCTGCCATCGTTGGATTGATTGGTTTGTTTCAGTTTCATGGCCAATCAGAGTCAGAGGAGGGCGGGTCAATTTGTCGGCGAGTGTTCTCTGTTGCACACGGTGGCTTGTCAGATGTGCGCAGTGTTGCCAGACGTACGATAATTATCGTATTTTTTACGATAAATTTAACCTCTATACGTTGTATGATCAATAATGAAAAAAGTCCCGTAATGTACGATAATTTCAGAATTTTATGAAAATTTAAATTATGGTAGTTGCAGTCATAGGGCTTCTTTTCTCATACACAAAATTGGCTCATTACAAACACTCTAAATGCGTTCGTGTGCACCTCAGGGTGTGTTAAGAATGCAGGAGAGGGCCCTCCTTTAAAGCCAACGAGCACTGTTGCAGTCCATGACTGCAAGAACCCCTTCAACATCTGGCAACACGCAGGATTCCGATGACAGCGGCTCAGATGTGGAGTTAACTGCACCACACCACAACAGCTAAATTCCTTCTTCACTGGACGCGATGTTGTTAGGTTATAATAGATAAATAATTCTTTTGACTCGTGTACGATAATGTTCTTCCAAATATGATAATTTTGA
Source organism: Carassius carassius (assembly GCF_963082965.1). Classification (NCBI taxonomy): domain Eukaryota; kingdom Metazoa; phylum Chordata; class Actinopteri; order Cypriniformes; family Cyprinidae; genus Carassius; species Carassius carassius. Next base: position 26,818,450 of record NC_081758.1, on the reverse strand, counting down.
ACTTCTGGTACGATACTTGGACATTTCCAATCTGTTAACACTGGATGTGCGACAGCATGCCTCGGGAGAACACACTCATCTCCCGAGACAGATAGTGTAATGTCAGTTTTTTTTTATCACCTCAATTATTTTCTGATTGATTACATTAGATTTCATAGGTTGCCTGTTTGTTAAGAAATAATGTTAAAAATGTTACTGAATCATGTTATGGTATGATTTGTTTGTAACATTTACATTTACATTTACATTTAATCATTTAGCAGACGCTCTTTTCCAAAGCGACTTACAAATGAGAACAATAGAAGCAGTCAGGTCAACCAGAGAACAACTACAGTATACAAGTGCCATGACAAGTCTCAATTAGTCTAGTATAGAACACATAGCCAGGTTTTTTTTATAAATGAAAAGACAAGAAAAGGAAAAGTGCTAGTGTTAGTTGGTTAAGTGCAGGCAAAAAAGATGAGTCTTTAGATGTTTCTTGAAAATGAGTAAAGACTCATTTTCAAAGAGTGGGAGGTCATTCCACCAGCTGGGCACAGTCCAGGAAAAGGTCCGTGAGAGTGATTTTGAACTTCTTTGGGATGGCACCACAAGGCGTCCTTCACTTGCAGAGCGCAAACTGCTGGAGGGCACATAAGATTTAACCAGTGAGTTTAGGTAAGTTGGTGCCGTGCCAGTGGTGGTCTTGTAGGCAAGCATCAGTACCTTGAATTTGATGCGAGCGGCTACTGGTAGCCAGTGTAACCTGATGAGGAGAGGAGTAACATGAGCTTTTTTCGGCTCATTGAAGACAACCCTCGCTGCTGCATTCTGGATAAACTACAGAGGCTTGACAGTACATGCAGGAAGGCCCGCCAGGAGAGCATTACAATAGTCCAGTCTGGAGAGAACAAGAGCTTGGACAAGAAGTTGGGTTGCTTGCTCTGACAGGAAGGGTCTAATCTTCCTAATGTTGTATAAGGCAAACCTGCAGGACCGGGTCGTTGTAGCAATGTGGTCTGTGAAGCCTAACTGATGATCTATCACAACTCCTAGGTTTCTGGCTGTCCTAGAAGGAGTAATGGTTGATGAGCCCAGCTGTATAGAGAAGTTGTGATGAAGCAATGGGTTAGCTGGAATCACCAGGAGTTCTGTCTTCGTAAGGTTAAGCTGAAGGTGATGGTCATTCATCCAGGTGATGGTCAGAGTTGGGTGTCATCAGCCTAGCAGTGATAAGAAAAGCCATGCTTCTGAATGACAGATCCTAATGATGTCATGTAGATGGAGTTTACATATGCAGTTCCAGAGATTCCCATCTTTCTGAGGGTGGACAGGAGAATCTGGTGATTAACAGTGTCAAAAGCAGCAGACAGGTCCAGTAAGATGAGTACAGAGGATTTTGAAGCTGCTCTTGCTAGTCGCAGGGCTTCAGTAACCGAGAGCAGAGCAGTCTCAGTTGAGTGGCCACTTTTGAAGCCAGATTGGTTGCTGTCCAGGAGGTTGTTTTGTACAAGGAACATAGAAAGCTGGTTGAACACAGCTCGCTCAAGTGTCTTTGCAATGAATGGAAGAAGGGATACCTGTCTGTAGTTTTCAAGAAGCGTTGGATTTAGAGATGGTTTCTTGAGCAGTGGGCTTACCCGAGCCTGCTTGAATGCTGAGGGAAATGTTCCAGAGTGAAGAGAGGAGTCGATAATGTGAGTAAGCAAAGGTATGACTGAGGAAGAAGAGATCGCTTGAAGGAGATGAGTGGGGATTGGATCAAGTGGACAAGTAGTAGGAAGATTGGACAGGAGAAGTTTGGAGACGTCCATCTCTGAGAGTGGGGAGAAGGAGGAGAAAGAGTGTGCGTCGGTCATTGTGAAGTTGTCCTCAGTCTGCGGTGTGGAGAATTGGTCACTGATGGATCTTGTCTTATTTGTGAAGAAAGCTGCAAAGTCGTCCGCTGTAAGAGTCGATGGAGGAGGTGGTGGCGGCGGATTAAGAAGAGAAGAGAAAGTCTTGAAGAGTGTCCGAGCGTCAAAACAGTTGTTAATTTTGTTGAGGTAGTAGGATGTTTTAGCCATGAAGACATTTGCAGAGAAGGAAGAGAGGAGAGACTGATACACACTGAGGTCGGTAGAGTTTCTTGATTTCTGCCATTTCCTCTCTGCAGCTCTGAGTTTAGAGCGATGTTCACGGAGAACCTCGGTCAGCCAGGGGGCAGATGGGGCGGTGCGTGCTGGTCTAGACAACAGTGCGCAAAAGTTGTCCAAGCAAGATGTTAAAGTGGAGCAAATAGTGTCCGTAGCGCTGTTCGTGTCCAGAGCAGAAAACTGAGAGAGTGCAGGAAGTGAGGACGAAACCACAGAAGATAGGCGAGATGGAGAGAGTGAAGGTTCCGTCGAAAGGTGACCTGCGTTGGAGTGTGAGGAACTTCAGGAGTAAGTGCTAGGTTAGCAGTAATGAGGAAGTGGTCTGAGGTGTGCAGTGGAGCAACTGAAGTGTTGTCCACAGAGCAACAGCACGTGTAGATGAGGTCCAGTTGGTTGCCTGATTTGTGAGTCGCTGTAGTAGACACTAGCTTGAGATCAAATGAGGTGAGCAGAGTTTTGAAATCAGCAGCCTGGGGCTTATCTAGGTGGATCTTGAAGTCACCAAGCAGTACCAGAGGAGTACCATCTTCAGGAAAGTTTGATAGCAGCACATCCAACTCCTCCAAGAAGTTTTCCAATTGACCTGGGGGACAATAAATTACCACAAAGTGGATTTTAACAGGGTGGATTACAGTAATGGCATGTGATTCAAATGAACCAGTACCTGTAGGTGATGGCTGAAGATCAAATTTCCATTCTTTTGATATAAGGAGACCCGTACCTCCACCCCTCCCAGTGGTACGAGGAGTGTGGGAACAAGTGAAATTAGTGGAGAGGGCTGCAGGGGTGGCAGTATCTTCAGGTTTGATCCAAGTCTCTGTCAGTGCCATGAGGTTGAGACCGGAATGAGTAGCAAGAGAAGAAATGAAGTCTGCTTTGTTAACTGCAGACTGGCAGTTCCAGAGACCAACTGGAATAGAAAGCGTAGTTGTAGAGGTCAGAGGGACAGGCCGTATGTTTGTCAGATAGGCCTTCCTGCGACGTACATAGCGTGCTCTCCGAGTGTTAGTAGTGATAATAGAGATCTGAAAGCACATAGTGACTACAAGTGTAAGAGATATTTGAGAACAAGGTATACAAGAAGTAAAGAAAGAGGAAAAAAGCAATACTCAAGTGCCCTGTCGGGGTCCTTGCTCGGTGGAGTCGCGCAGGTAGAGTCGATTGTCTTTACACTCATTGGTCTTCACACGAGGAGGGCTTACACGAGGGCTGCCGCGGTGAAACCTAACGCTTTTGTATTTGCCTTATTACCTGTGATTGAAGTCAGCTGGCCACATGTGCAGGTGCAGTGTGAGTCCGTACTCTCCCATGTGCGGTGTGGCTGGCGGTCACACACTGCTCTCTGTTGGAACAATAGAGTAAGCGGTTAGCCGAGTCTTGTGGAGACATCTCTCACCTCTGCGTTCGTTTGCTGGGTTTAAATAACCAGAGCTTGATAGGGCGCAGGTGTGGCCGCTCAGCCCGTGATGAGCAGGTGCAGGTGTGCCTGCTCAGTTTCCAGGACGACGCTGACGAGAGCTCGGGACACGTGTCACGTGTCAAAAATTTTAATTAGTTTTTGCCTCTTTGTTGGGCCCCCTGTCAGCCAGGGGCCCTTGGAATTGTCCTAACTTTCCCTTCCTATACGGTGCCCATGGAGTTTCAGAGTTTCATAGCAGAACTGCATGACAATGCTGCCACAAATCACGTGAGTCGCAAGCTCGCAACTGTGTGGGCATATCTCCGCAAAGTGGGTGTTTTAAACTCGGCTCTGAAAAAATAGTCTGCAATAGGAGTGCAAATGTAATGTAATGTAATAAGTTTCACCCTTTCGAACCTCAGTTTTCAGAGTTTCAAAAGTTTTTTTCACCTATTCGCACACCAGTTTTCAGATCACTATTTCAAACTTGAAAACTAACTATACACTGCGAGAACAGTGACAAATTTGAAACTCTGAAAAAATGATTGAACACCGTTAAAAAGAGTGTTGCACTTCTGAAGAAGGAAAACTAAAAAAAAAAGTATGTTTGCAGAGATAATTTTTTTTTACCACTTTGCAAGCCTGCAAAACTCTGTTTTCAGTTTCAAAACTTTTTTTCACACATTCGCACACCAGTTTTCAGATCACCATTTACAAGGTTTCAAACCTGGAAAACAAACTATACAGTGGGAGAACACTGACAAATGTGAAACTTGAAAAATGTTAAAATTCTTTGCGCAACATCGTAAAAAAAATGTTGCAGTTCTGAAGAAAATCTCAAAAACAATATAATGTTTGCAGATATATATATATATATATATATATATATATATATATATATATATATATATATATATTTTTTTTTTTTTTTACATTTTGCAAGCTTGCAAATCTTATTTTATGATCTTGCAAAACTTTTTTTTGTAAGATTTTGAGTTTTCGAACACTTAGTTTTAACCTTTCAGAACTTTATTTTCAGTTTTGAATCATGGCAGGATTTTAATCCCATAGTTCTACCGGTTCACTAAGAAGAACCAGTTAAATTGAACGATTCGTTCGTGAATCGGACATCACTACATTCGTAGTAAATGCAGAGACGAGAACCCATCACAAATGCGTTCTTCTCTTCATTGTCTTATTACTTACAGGTAACTGCCAAGTATAATGCAAAACACATTTTCGATTTAAGCATAAACATTGTTAATATGAACGAGTTGTGTGTGTGTTTAATGTAGCTGTTTTATTAACGTTATATGAATAGTCAGTCATGAGTTCGTCATGTTGAGCACATGGTTATCATAAGTGCCCCGCGATTAGCGCAAAAGTCTGTTATAACTGGTTAAAGTATAAATACTATTTGAATCTATAAGATATAATATTGTTTCATGTTATAAATTATCTCTAATTTACATACGTGGTCATTTATTCGTCATTGATGTCTGTAAACTGTGTTATGCGTTACGGTTGAGTGAATGTAACTTTGGATGAGCGAATTTCCCTTATGAAAATTAACCATGGTTTTACTACAAATAAAACCAAAAAACCATGGTTACTATAGTTAAACCATGGTAACCACAAATTAACCATGGTTTTGCTAAATTAACCATAGTTTAACCATGGTATTTGTAGTAAATTTGTGGTTATACAAATGGTAGTCAACACGCCAAAAAACCATGGTTTACTACAGTTTTACTATAATAAAACCATGGTTATTTTTCGTAAGGGTTCATATGTCTTGTCATTCAATGTAATGCATCAGATAACAGAGTGTACAGTATGTTCTTTATTGAGAATATGGTTAAGTTTCTGAATATGTTTTACATTATCATTCTCATGTTATTGTTTTAGATAAGGGGTAAAGTCTAGTGGAAGTGTAATATATATAAATGATCAATTAGAGTGTCACGTTGAGAACCACTGCTTTAAACTGAATGAATGAATGACAGGTTCGTTGGTAACATCGCACAAGGCACATAAGAGGGTGACATCTAGTGGAGAAGATTTGTTATTAGATTAACGCTAATCTTACGTTCAATGTCTGCGGAAATAAATATGAAAAAAATCGATTCATGGCCTTTGAGAATCGATTTTGAATCTACCACATTTTAAAAAACGATTAATCGAAAAATCTATTTTTTTTTACCCAGCCCTAGTAACCACAACTTTCAACACTGCTAAATACTGCAGAGAAAAAAACTAAGTAAGAATGGATGCACTTCAAAGTCTTCCGGAGGAAATAGGAGAAAAATTATGCACATTGTTAAGAGAGAAATTAATAGAACTCTGCTCCTAGTACACATCACCTTAGTGAAAGATGTGACCCACCTCTCACTCATGAAGTATATCAGCAGTCATTTATTGAGAAGTGAGCTGCAAGAACTAGAGGATAGTGGTATGGCAGAGTTATTGTGTATTCAAGAGAAAATAAGTGACCTTAAGTCACTTATAAGTGAACAATACAGAAAAATGGGTGGAGCCAGGACGCATTCCCAGAGGGAAACTAGTGCTGTAACTGAGTCATTTCAGGCCATGAATATTAATACTGCTGTGGCACATACCACATCAGGGGCACAGGCAACATCAGATGGGAGGCGTAGAGACCATTCAAAATTGCCTCAGAGACACAGCGCGCCAGTCATTTGGCATAAAGAGTTTAAAATCTCACACTGTAAAAAATTGACTTTAAAATTTTTAATTTAATTCTGTAAAATTTACAAGAGTACTGTAAATCATTAATTACAAATGTACTGTAAAATTTACAATAACTTACTGGCAATTTTGGTTGCCAGTAATATTGTAAAATTTCCAAGAGTACTGTAAATCATTAACTACAATTGTACTGAAAAAAAACACAGCACAATGCATTATATACATGTATATATGCTGTACATTCTTTTACAGCTGTAACAAAAATTGAAGTCGAAATGTTTATGAATGCAAGTGAAATTACAAGAGCAACAATGAACTTACATGTGCTATACATTTTACAGTATTCAATTAAATTCACTATTTGTTTGCTGTAAGTAAAAAAGCATTTTTGTCAAATAAAAGTCACAATAACAGGTTCATTAACATAGCAAATTTATTGTAATGGCTATTTAACATAAGATTCCAAAATGTATTTGGTGAAAACAATAAAAAAAGGAGATTGCACATTAAATGCAAGGCTTTAGCCTTGGTTCATTAATATAACAAATCTATTGTGCAATAATGGCTATTTAACATAACCTGGGGCCCGTTCTTCGTACGTCGCTTATTACATCCGAGATCAAATGACACATCCTCGATGATATCATCGTGCTAATCATGATCCGGCTAATTGGGTTCTTCGAACACACCTGTTGTGTATTAGTATCGCTGGATTGAGTTATCTGAGATAATTGCGCGTTCATGTGTTGGCTTAAAAGGGGATATGTATCGATACTCGAAACCATGATCAGCAGTGCAGCGAATGGCTGGTGGCAAGACGGCAATGTAATGACGTCATATAATTTAAAATGACACCCGACAAAAAAACTTGACAAATTTCTGGACTTTTATAAGGAAACAGCCAAGCAAACAAAACTAAATAAATGTTATAATAGATACATGAAACAGATAATAGATGCATGTTTTTATTTTATTAGAATTTTTGATTCCCAATTATTTATATTCACAATTTATAATAGTTGTGCAGTCTTTATATTTTTATTTCAATGTAGAAATTATCTATTCATTTCATTTTATATTTGGACAGATTTGTTACGTGACAGCATTAATGAAAGTTTCTTAAGGGTCAATATCATGTTATCTGCATCTCCTGTGCTCCATCAAGCCACTCTTATAATAGCAGTCATCACTCAAAAAAATGCACGACTCTATTATCTGTATAGCATGTGTGTAAAACTCTAATATAATTATGAAGTAATAATTTTATGACAAATATTGAGTAAAACTGGCTGTGTCTATAGTAGGCTGTTATGGACTACACAGCATTTTTATATTATTTTTAAATAATGTTTTAAATGATTATTATTTTAAATTATTGTCCCTGGATCAGTATGATACTCTTGTAATAAAGTAGCGGTGGTAGCAGACATATTTTGAGTATCAGTTCGGGTTGAAAAGAAGCGATCTAATCCTGTTTACATGAAATAAGCCTGCTCCCGAGCAGGTTTAAGCGTATGGACCTGTTGCTATGACAGCAGCTCCGGGATGAGCTTCGAAGAACCAAACGATCCAAGATCATGCCAAATCGTCAACATTCAAATCCAGCTAACAGAGTTAGCGACGTACGAAGAACGGGCCCCTGATTCCAAAATGTATTTGGAGAAACAAAAACAAATAAAAAATAAACCAAAAACATAAAAAAGGAGATTAAATGTAAGGCTTTACCCTTGGAAAAAACCTCGGAGAACAGCAGCACTTAAATATTAACTATGCAGTGCACGCATTCCTATAGTGATTGTTCTAAAGTCATAAACTAAAGAAATTGTCTGAACTGTGCCTACCTTTAAAGGCAAATATATGAACTTGGAAATTGGGTCAGTCTCAGTCTTGCGTAAAGTCCATTAGTTTACGCAACAGTGTGCATACATGTGGGTTCATTCCATGCATTTTCTTGTCTCCCTTTCCAGCAGCAACTTTTGATCCAGTTTCCGGGTTGATGCCCACAAGTCCTCTGTGGAAAAAAAACACACACACCATCTAATTATCAAAAACATCATACACTTAAAAATAAAATACAAAATTAGTCAGACAATTCAAATTACATTTAATTTCAATAAAGAGTTAGGGTCATATTTAATTTGATCAGAAATTAATGTAAAAATATTTAGCCTTCCATGTTTACAATAAACAAAATGTACAGATTATATTATTATACAGATTTAAAATCGCATTTCAAATTTGGCTATAGAACATGTAAATCATTGAACACTGCAATTCACTGCATCTAGTGCATTGTCTACAGGAAGACTGCAGTGATTATACAGCTGTTAAATTATCTGCTTAAGAGATTTAAGATAAGGTAGTTGTACTGTATTGGAAGTGCAACCACATTTTGTAAAATGCAATAAAATCAAGAATCTGTGATGTCAATACTCTTTCAACTTTAAATGAAAATCTAAATAAAAAGTACAAAGAAAATATTTCCAATATTTTCACTGAACCAACTTATTTGTATTTAATAAATAAACAAGTTTAGATATTGATGGCTGCAACACGCTCCAATAAAGCTGGGACAACATGGGACATTATAGAATTATTATTCTTTTTAATTATCTTCCATTGTTATTTTAGTCATTATAATAATTTATTTTATGTTTTATATGGTTTTTGCATTGTTTGTAGTATTTGAATTATTTGCATATTTATAATAGGGGAAGTCGTGGCTTGGTGGTTAGAGAGTCGGACTCCCAATCGAAGGGTTGTGGGTTCGAGTCCTGGGCCGGCAGGAATTGTGGGTGGGGGGAGTGCATGTACAGTTCTCTCACCACCTTCAATACCACGACTTAGGTGCCCTTGAGCAAGGCATCGAACCCCCAACTGCTCCCCGGGCGCCGCAGCATAAATGGCTGCCCACTGCTCCGGGTGTGTGTTCACAGTGTGTGTGTGTGTGTTCACTGCTCTGTGTGTGTGCACTTTGGATGGGTTAAATGCAGAGCACAAATTCTGAGTATGGGTCACCATACTTGGCTGAATGTCACTTCACTTTTCACTTTAATAGATTATTTGCAACAGTTGTGCTATACTTAGCTGCTATACTCTTGGCATTCTACTCTTGCTAATTGAATTCAGGTGATTATTCTTAAATAGTCTACAACCAAAAAAGAGTGAATGTTTGCTGGAATTGGAAGTACTGAAGAAAAGAAACTTGAAGCAACTGCTTGTGCTCGTCTAGTTTTTAATCCAGATGCACCTTGCACTTTTTAGTAACATGTAGTGAATAAAATAATTCTCTATTCAGTATGTTTTTTTTTTTTGTTGTTCATTTGAAAACTTTTCCATAAAATATCTAATTCTATATCTAATTCTAATTCTGATAAACGTACTCGGTTACTAAACGTAACCTCGGTTCTCTCTAGAAGAGCGAACGAGTACTGCGTCTTAGCTAAGACGCTACGGGAAAAGTCTCTTTTCACGAAATACTGAAGCAAAAAAATATCCTTAATTTTGTATTTTTGTAAAGCGCATTTGCAGCAGTACACAGCCATAGGCGAGACGGCTCGTTCGCTCATTGGCTTGTTCTGCGGCAACTGCACAGCCTATCGCTAAGGGCTTCGCGCCCTTCTTGCCACTTTCCGCCGAAACGGGTGTGGCCCAACCTATAAAAGGAGCTTGAAAAAGCTGACTCACCTGATTTATTTCATTGCCAAAGCGAACCAGAGTGAATCGTACGCACGGCAGAGAACGCAGTACTCGTTCGCTCTTCTAGAGAGAACCGAGGTTACGTTTAGTTACCGAGTACGTTCTCTTACGAGAGCTCTCTTGTACTGCGTCTTAGCTAAGACGCTACGGGAACCCAATGTAAAACGCCGTGCGCGCAGGGATCACACACCAATAAACCTGAAGCAACGCCCAGGATTTACAGTGCACAGTCACCTGAGGGACTCACAGAGAGTCCAGGACAGGAAGGGGGGGGGCCCTCCGTCCCATATCTAGCAGCATCCGTAGATGCGGCAATATGACATCACACAGCCGAGGCAAGGCCTGACCAATGTGGCAATGCGGGTTCTACGCAATACTGCCCATATAACAGTCGGCAGCGCATAACGCTCACGAACTCAGAGTTCCCTTCAGGGCCCTGATTCGACTATACCGACAGCAGCCTTGCTTGCAAGGCGGGAACCTCCAGGTTATAAAACCTGATAAATGTAGACGGCGAGGCCCAACCTGTCGCCATACATATATCCTGCAAGGAGATCCCAGTAGACCACGCCCACGACGAGGCGACGCCCCTTGTGGAGTGTGCTCTGATGCCCAGCGGGCACTGAAGGCCCCTGGAAGCGTAAGCTAACGCTATAGCGTCAACTATCCATCTGGATAGAGTCTGTCTCGAAACAGCCATTCCCTTGGAACGTCCACCGGACGAGACAAACAGCTGCTCAGTCTGTCGAAAGGCAGCAGAGCGAGACACATAAGCTCTTAAAACCCTGACAGGGCAAAGAAGACTCGAGTCTCTATCCTCTCCTGAAACCGGCAGGGCAGACAGGGCAATAACCTGAGCCCGAAACGGCGTGTTGAGGGATTTCGGCACATAACCGTGCCTAGGTTCGAGAATGACCTTTGAGTCATTAGACCCAAACTCCAAGCACGACTGGCTCACCGAGAGCGCGTGCAGATCACCCACACGCTTCACTGAAGCGAGAGCCCAGTGAATATGGAGCGTTTCAAGCCTTCGCCACCTCTTCGTGAAGCTCAGGAAGAAATGAGGCGGGCTTTGAGAAGTACGCTCATCTGAAAGGAAAATACCATCCAGCCGGGAACGAGAGGGGGGGCGCTGGTGCAGACCACTCGCGGCCGAAACTCGTCACGGCCAACGTGAGCACTCGCCCCGGCTCCTTCTCGATGTCAGCTCGTCTGCTGGGCTTCTAAGCAGAAGGTGCGAGATCCTCGGAGCTCGCCCAGCCCTCACTGCCCGAAGCTAGCAGAGAGCGCGTGTCCTCTTCCCCCGACGCGGCCCTGAGATCGACTTCCTCGGACGACGCGCCGGCAAACAGCGGGCGCTGCCCACCGGGAAGCGATGCAGGGGAGGCCGGTGAAGCAGGGCGAACCGGCGAGCTCGGTTGAGCTGAAGACAGTTCTGGAATCCGCTGGAAGCACACACACATAAAGAACAGTTGGATATAACAGAATTGAAAGGATATAGGCGCCGGACAGCGCAGCAGGAACGGCAGTGGAAGGCGGCGAAGGCCAGCAGCTTCAGAATGGCTCGTCCCGGTGATATGCTTCTCAGACGGCGCTTGCTTCCTTCGTGATCCAGCGATGCTTGAGCTTCGCTGAAGAGATGAAAAATCAGGTGAGTCAGCCTTTTCGAGCTCCTTTTATAGGTTGGGCCACACCCGTTTCGGCGGGAAGTGGCAAGAAGGGCGCGAAGCGCCCTTATTGGTCTGATGTTGCATCAGCCTGCGCTCGATAGGCTGTGCAGTTGCCGCAGAACAAGCCAATGAGCGAACGAGCCGTCTCACCTATGGCTGTGTACTGCTGCAAATGCGCTTTACAAAAATACAAAATCAAGGATAATTTTTTGCTTCAGTATTTCGTGAAAAGAGACTTTTCCCGTAGCGTCTTAGCTAAGACGCAGTACGAGAGAGCTCTCGTAAGAGAACAATCCTATTCTGAAAACCTAAAAAAAAGAAAAAAAAAGTAACAATAAATATTGAGTAAGATTTTATGCTCTGAAATACTTATAATACCTAAAAATTCCAGCGTGCATGCAGCGTCATCCTGATAAGCAAGATTTAAGTTGTAATAGATCGCAAACAATGCTGCCAGGCCCTCAACAAATGCCTCTCGACGGACAATATCCACTTGCTTGGGGTCATGGATTCACCTATAAAAAATATGGAATATGGCAGGGCATAGCTCATGTGTTGTATAGCTCGTGTTAAAGGGATAGTCTGAAAATAATTAAATGACGTGAAAATTACCATGATTTACTCACGCTATCCTATGAGTAAATTACTTTCTTCTTTCAGACAAATACAATCGGAGTTACATTAAAAAAAAAAAAACAGGCAAGATTTTGAAGCCCAAAAAGTGCATCCATCGATCATAAAATATCCATATTTAAAACCATATAAATTAAAATATCTACTTTTCAGCATTTTTATGGCGAAAGAGTGAACTCCGACCTGACGTAACGAAGAACACAGAAGCGCAGAGGATAGAGCAAAGAACAACAAAAAAAATTTAATTAGAAGTCTAAATCAAGACAAATTTCTGAGGATTTTGATATAAGAGAAGACCTTGAGTTTGTTACAGCCCTATTTGTTACAAGAGGCGTTAAAGCTTACACTACTCCTACGTCATACATCATTTAGGGAGTTACTTTCTTTTGGCACAAGTTGACTAGTACAACACATAGACAGAAAAAAGAAATGGACACAGCGACCCCATTGGATTCAACGGAGACAAGTGAAGTCAATTAGAAGCACGCACTTCCTGGGGGTCGGGCGTACTGTGCAGACTCAAACTGAGCTTGATGACGTATATGTCACGTGAGCAACCTGTCTGACAATTGTAAGTCTTCTAATCGCTGTGCCAAGAGAAATCTGAATCAACCACCTAATCTTGCAGACGTTGTTGAATAATTTTGTCACATTGCTTTTATGGACTCTCTATGGGCTTTTCTCTTGACTTTATGCCTCCACGTCCCCACGATAGCCTCATAGACAGTAAAAGATTGCCTGCGAGCTTCTCCTCCTGTCCATACGGTAATTTCTCTACTGTGCGACAGAGTCACAGGCCCACTGCAAAAAAATTAACTGACCCCGCTATTGGGGAGGCCGGTGAAGCAGGGCGAACCGGCGAGCTCGGTTGAGCTGAAGACAGTTCTGGAATCCGCTGGAAGCACACACACATAAAGAACAGTTGGATATAACAGAATTGAAAGGATATAGGCGCCGGACAGCGCAGCAGGAACGGCAGTGGAAGGCGGCGAAGGCCAGCAGCTTCAGAATGGCTCGTCCCGGTGATATGCTTCTCAGACGGCGCTTGCTTCCTTCGTGATCCAGCGATGCTTGAGCTTCGCTGAAGAGATGAAAAATCAGGTGAGTCAGCCTTTTCGAGCTCCTTTTATAGGTTGGGCCACACCCGTTTCGGCGGGAAGTGGCAAGAAGGGCGCGAAGCGCCCTTATTGGTCTGATGTTGCATCAGCCTGCGCTCGATAGGCTGTGCAGTTGCCGCAGAACAAGCCAATGAGCGAACGAGCCGTCTCATCTATGGCTGTGTACTGCTGCAAATGCGCTTTACAAAAATACAAAATCAAGGATAATTTTTTGCTTCAGTATTTCGTGAAAAGAGACTTTTCCCGTAGCGTCTTAGCTAAGACGCAGTACGAGAGAGCTCTCGTAAGAGAACAATCCTATTCTGAAAACCTAAAAAAAAGAAAAAAAAAGTAACAATAAATATTGAGTAAGATTTTATGCTCTGAAATACTTATAATACCTAAAAATTCCAGCGTGCATGCAGCGTCATCCTGATAAGCAAGATTTAAGTTGTAATAGATCGCAAACAATGCTGCCAGGCCCTCAACAAATGCCTCTCGACGGACAATATCCACTTGCTTGGGGTCATGGATTCACCTATAAAAAATATGGAATATGGCAGGGCATAGCTCATGTGTTGTATAGCTCGTGTTAAAGGGATAGTCTGAAAATAATTAAATGACGTGAAAATTACCATGATTTACTCACGCTATCCTATGAGTAAATTACTTTCTTCTTTCAGACAAATACAATCGGAGTTACATTAAAAAAAAAAAAACAGGCAAGATTTTGAAGCCCAAAAAGTGCATCCATCGATCATAAAATATCCATATTTAAAACCATATAAATTAAAATATCTACTCTTCAGCATTTTTATGGCGAAAGAGTGAACTCCGACCTGACGTAACGAAGAACACAGAAGCGCAGAGGATAGAGCAAAGAACAAAAAAAAAAAATTTAATTAGAAGTCTAAATCAAGACAAATTTCTGAGGATTTTGATATAAGAGAAGACCTTGAGTTTGTTACAGCCCTATTTGTTACAAGAGGCGTTAAAGCTTACACTACTCCTACGTCATACATCATTTAGGGAGTTACTTTCTTTTGGCACAAGTTGACTAGTACAACACATAGACAGAAAAAAGAAATGGACACAGCGACCCCATTGGATTCAACAGAGACAAGTGAAGTCAATTAGAAGCACGCACTTCCTGGGGGTCGGGCGTACTGTGCAGACTCAAACTGAGCTTGATGACGTATATGTCACGTGAGCAACCTGTCTGACAATTGTAAGTCTTCTAATCGCTGTGCCAAGAGAAATCTGAATCAACCACCTAATCTTGCAGACGTTGTTGAATAATTTTGTCACATTGCTTTTATGGACTCTCTATGGGCTTTTCTCTTGACTTTATGCCTCCACGTCCCCACGATAGCCTCATAGACAGTAAAAGATTGCCTGCGAGCTTCTCCTCCTGTCCATACGGTAATTTCTCTACTGTGCGACAGAGTCACAGGCCCACTGCAAAAAAATTAACTGACCCCGCTATTGTTGGGTTAATAACTTAGAAGCTATTGTTAACTGTATTTATTGAATGAACTAGGGCTTTGCAATATGGATTTCTTTGATCAATTTAGAGCTGTGAGGTCTCTAGAACAGAGTCAAAATAATCACTATAGTAAAGGTTTAACAAAATAGACTTATGGCAAATATATATATATATATATATATATTTATATATATATATATATATATATATATATATATATATATATTTTTTTTTTTTTTTTGCCATTCATTGTTAGATAGATTGTTGGATAGAGCTAATTAATTGTAGCGGTGCCTCAGGTGTTGAAATAGATATGTTATACATTATACAGGTTCACACTGCTTCTGTCTGCAGTGCGTATACAGTGTGCAGAAGCAGCAGCAAGAATGCGTTATTGTAACGAGAAAGCACATTAAAATAATGCACGAGCGCAAATCTCTCAGATTTCCTTTGTCACAAAACCAGACGTGCTTGCTCAGATACACGCTGCTCTCGCCCGGAGAGAGTGTGCACACTTAAAACGTGTCTCCTCTCACTTAAACTGCGTCCTGTGCACTCCTCTCTCTATGCTCATGTGCTCAGGGCCGGCCCTGACCAACTTGCTGCCCTAGGCAAGATTTTACCTAGCGCCCCATGCATCACAGCCCATTTCACCCTGTCATTGTGTTCATGATTTAGCATATATATATATATATATATATATACCCACACACACACACATTACAGCAGAACTGTTTCCAACACTCATAATAAATCATCATATTAGAATGATTTCTAAAGGATCGTGTGATAGACCGGATGTCACATGTAACACTGAAGAATGGAGTAATGATGCTGAAAATTCAGCTTTGCATCACAGAAATAAATGATAATTTAAAGTATAATAAATTAAAAAAAAACAATGAGCAGCAATTGATGAGCAGAAGAAACTTCTTTCAAAAACATAAAAAATAGTAATGTTTCCAAACTTCTGGCCTGTACTGTATCCCCCCAAAACTGCAGAGTAAAACATTAATAAAAAAGTGATAATAAAAAATGCGTCTTAAAACTGACATGATTGTACAAAATCACAGTCTGGGGACTCAGAACAACTGCTAACATTAAGTTTAAGGTAAAAATAACTGCCATGAAATTATAGTATCTTACTCCTATGCAATAATTTGTTCATTCACTACATCTCTTTACCTCTGTCTTTATCCTCTTCTCTTCTTTTTGGCACTGTATCTATCGCAGACTATGCTCATTTATAATGTGTCATGTAAATTCAGCCTTCCGTCACAATCAGGAAACTTTCACCGTGTCTAGAACTGGCGCGAGCTGCCAGGCCCGTTTCTACGAGCTGTGTGTTAACAAAAGCAGTGCTGTCCACATTGGATGCGGCGTCGGGCACGCTACACAACAAATTACCAACAACTGATCGTGCGCGCGCTCTGTTTCTGACGCACTTCAAGCACTCGATGGGCGGGGGAAGATTGAAGAGCCCGACTTTTTTTTTTTTTGCTTTATTTGGTAGTATTTTGAATTAATGGTTTTTAAATAGTAGCCTATTATAAAAAAAATATATGTAAAAAAAAAAAATCACTCGTTCACTCATTCTGGCGCCCCTATGGATGAGTGGTGCATTAGCATTTGCCTATACCGCGGGCCGGCCCTGCATGTGCTAGATATAAAATTATTTTCGCACGTTTTTTATTTCTAGCCTTTTACCGCGTACAGTGTGAACGCTCTGATCCGTTAACATGGGCTCGGAAAAAAATCGCATCACAGACAGTGTGTGAACCTGGAGTAGGCATATGCCCAGTCTGTTCTGTTCTCGCGCTAGGCGTGTTGCATTCTGATAGCATACTGCGGGAGGTCAGGGCCACGGAAAATCTTGCTATAAATCCATTTAGAAATCGTGCAAGCTCAAATCGTGATTTTATGACGATTTCTATTACTTGCACAGCCCTAGAATGAACTGGCAATGAACAGAAAATTACTCAGGCTTGCACCGCTCAGCAAAACGGGAAAACCAGATCCAGGCAGTGAGTAGACAGTCAGCGGAGCAAGCAGTCAGGAGGGCACATGTTGACAGCCATTTATGTTGACCTTGTTGACAGCCATTTATGCATGTTTGAATTTGTTGTTCTGTAGCATATGCAGCAAAAATATAAATTGGTGGTTTATTACTTAGTTACAGTTTAATATTTATTTTTTGTTATCCATCCATCCATCTTCTTCCGCTTATCCGGGGCCGGGTCGCGGGGGCAGCAGTCTAAGCAGACTCCAGCCCTGCTGGAGTCCAACACGCACCGGGAACAAGTCTGACTTACTGCTGGCAATACGAACCAAGCTCCTGCTCCGGTCATACAGGGACCGGATAGCCCTTAGCAAAGGGCCCCGGACCCCATACTCCCGGAGCACCCTCCACAGGCCACCGCGAGGGACACAGTCGAATGCCTTCTCCAAATCCACAAAGCACATGTGGACTGGTTGGGCAAACTCCCATGTACTCCCACAGCTCCGAGCGGCCGCTTCGACAATGGAGGTGGAGAACATGGTCCACTCGGACTCAATATCTCCAGCCTCCCTCGGGATCCGGTCGAAGCTCTGCCGAAGGTGGGAGTTGAAAATCTCTCTGACAGGAGACTCGGCCAAATGTTCCCAGCAGACCCTCACAGTACATTTGGGTCTGCCAAGTCTGTCCAGCTTCCTCCCCCGCCATCGGATCCAACTCACCACCAGGTGGTGATTAGTTGACAGCTCCGCCCCTCTCTTCACCCGAGTGTCCAAGACATACGGCCGGAGGTCGGATGAAACGACCACAAAGTCGATCATCGACCTACGGCCTAGGGTGTCCTGGTGCCACGTGTACTGATGGACACCCTTATGCTTGAACATGGTGTTCGTTATGGACAAGCTGTAACTAGCACAGAAGTCCAATAACTGAACACCGCTCGGGTTCAGATCGGGGGGCCGTTCCTCCCAATCACGCCCCTCCAGGTGTCACTGTCGTTGCCCACGTGGGCATTGAAGTCCCCCAGTAAAACGACGGAGTCCCCAGTCGGAGCATTTTCCAGCACCCCTCCCAGAGACTCCAAGAATGCCGGGTACTCTGCACTGCCGTTCAGCCCGTAGGCACAAACGACAGTGAGAGACCTATCCCCGACCCGAAGGCGCAGGGAAGCGACCCTCTCGTTCACCGGGGTAAACTCCAACACATGGCAGCTGAGCTGGGGGGCTATAAGCAAACCCACACCAGCCCGCCGCCTCTCACCATGGGCAACTCCAGAGTGGTGAAGAGTCCATCCTCTCTCGAGGAGTGTGGTTCCAGAGCACAAGCTGTGCATAGAGCTGAGCCCGACTATCGCTAGTCGGAACCTCTCAACCTCACACACAATCTGGGGCTCCTTCCCCGCCAGTGAGGTGACGTTCCACGTGCCTAGAGCTAGTTTCCGTGTCCAGGGATCGGGCTGTCGAGGCCCCCGCCTTCGACTGCCGCCCGATTCTCTAAGCACCGGCCCCTTACGGTCCCTCCTGTAGGTGGTGAGCCCACGGGAAGGCGGCCCCGTGGGGGGAGGCCAGGCCACCAGGCGCTCACATACGAGCCCCAACCCCGGGCCTGGCTCCAGGGTGGGGCCCCGGCTGCACCATACCGGGCGACGTCACGGTCCTTTGATTCGATCTCTTCATAAGGGGTTTCTGAACCGCTCTTAGTCTGACCTGTCGCCTAGGACCTGTTTGCCTTTGGAGACCCTACCAGGGGCATATAGCCCCGGACAACATAGCTCCTAGGGTCATTCGGGTACTCAAACCCTCCACCACGTTAAGGTGGCAGTTCAAGGAGGGGTTTGTTATTTAATTATATATATGAAATTATGTTATTATGTTTTGACTTAGACATTTTTACATATATTAACAATATTATTATTTATTTTAATAGTAATTGGTGGCCCACCTGCAATACCACCGCCCACAGCCCACAGGTTGAAAACCACTGCACTATGGGATTTATAATGAAGACTAATTTCCCTAATAAGGATTTTTGTTAAGGAGAAAGAATGGTACAGGAACAGAGGTGCCAAAAATTTATTTTTAAAATGGCCATTTAAGTGAGAAGAAAAAAAAACAGTTCAGGACAAGGAGGTACATTAGCTATAAAGCAAATAATTAATGGAGACAGACACAAAGTAAAGCAACAGACCTTGGATGATCAGTGCGGGTGAATACGGTAATCCTTCTCTTTCCATGTCGGCTGCAGTTGCTGCTGCCTAAGAAAAACAAAAATTAATTTTGTATTAAATAATTGCAATTAAATATTTAAGACATTAAAAATCTAGATGTTATCATCTTCAATTAGAAGTGATTCTGTTCTCTCTTTGAAATGGGCCATTAAGAGTTTCAAAATGCAAAAGACCAGAGCATTTCCCTCTTTCCTTTCCCTTCAATGCTCTCCATGATTTTTTGTAGCAGTGAGATGTCAGTAAGCAATTGGAAATGTAAAAAGATCCCCTTCAGACAAAACAGGTAAGGCCATGAGTTCTTTAGTTCAGACAGTGGTGGAGTGGCGTTTATATCATGGCGCTGACGGTAATATGTGACCTCCTTTAACTTGTGAAGTTCTCCTCTATTGGCTCCAGACATTCCTTCTGTAGAATGAAGCAGCACCATTTGCTTGCCCTTCCCTTCTAGAGTGTCATAATTTTATCCTGCAGGAAACTCCTCAGGCTGCCAACTGACACAACCATATTGATGGCTTATGGTTCTACACGATGATCGTAGTCGTTCTTTTCTCCGATGAGCTAAAGTGTTGTTTCTGTTTACATGTTCAACAATGGTTTTAACTTGCAAGAGCAAAGAGGCATACCCACTACCTATTTTTGTTCCATCAGACAGAACATCAGCAAAGCTGTCCGGGTACTGCTTAAACATAATTCTGCACTACAATCTGACACTGTGCCTTTGATGGGTTTACTTCGATCAGCTAGTGACGGTCTTTTTTTATTTGCAATGGCCAGTTTAACTTCGGAAGGCATGACTTCCCAAGGCACCTTAAATGTTTCAGCCCCGGCGCAAGATGCTGAAAAGCCAGCAGTAGAACGATATAGTGTAGAACTTGAACTCTCTGATCCTGGGCTTGATATATCCAAAAGAACTTGATGCGATGATCGTTGGGGAGTTGAGCAGCTGGATTGTTCTAACACAAATAACCAAATAAAATAAAAAATGAAATTTGAACATGAAACATTTTACAATATTTGACAAATGGACATTAGTCATTTAAAATCAAATCAAATAAAACATACCTTCATTTTTCCATGCATTCAAAAGTTTAAAAATCTGTAACTGAAAATTTCAGGGACTATTTGTATTACGCCCCAACTTTCATTGTGTACAGCGATAATCCCTTGACCTACTGTATGTACTCTCGTCTGCAAAACTCAATGCAACCGGGTGCCGATGGGTCGGTGAGTTAGCAGATTCCCACTTCACAATTCGCTACCGGCCGGGAAGAGAGAATGTGGATGCAGACACGTCGTCTAGGATACCGTTGGACGTAGAGACTGTGATGGAAGAGTACTCAGAGGAGCTTTTCTTCAAATTGCATCGGAGCAATGATACAAGCAGTTGAAATCCAGGATGAGCTGGGTCCCAACATGACTGTGAGATGCGAGGATGTAATGTCATGAAGAGACACAGATGAAGTATCACCAACGTCATTGTCAAAAGAGGAGATTCGACAGGCACAAAGTGACGACAAAGACATCAAGGTGATCGTTGAGCACTTACAGTCTGGGTCCCGGCCAGGTTCAAAGCAGTGGCAGGCAGTCAAACCAAAGTTCAGAGGTTTAATCCAAGAATGGGACAAGTTATAGTTAGATGAACATGGCATACTGTACCGTAAAACGTCACAGCGAACTCAGCTTGTGTTACCGGCCAAGTTCAAGCACATCGTCCTGCGGGAACTACACGATGAGATGGGCCACCAAGGGCTGGATACGACAACAAGCCTTATTAGAGACCATTTTTCTGGCCACAGATGCAAAAGGAAGTTGAGAATTATGTCCTAAGGGCATGTCCGTGCAGAAAAAAAACATGTCAGGAGATATGAGCACCGCTAAAGAGCATCAAGACCACTTACCCGTTTGAGCTGGTCTCGATTTGATTTTCTCCATCTGGATAAGTGCAAAGGAGGATATGAGTACATTCTCATCGTCATCGATCACTTTACTCAATTTGTTCAAGCCTATGCTACCACATCAAAATCAGGCAAAACGTTGGCTGACTGGGAGGGGTCCTGGAAAGCTAAGGATATACTGGGAGGACGAAGTTCATGTTGTAATCAGTCAAGCCATGGAGGATGTCCCTATTTACGAGGTGAAACCTGAGCAGGGGAAAGGAAGGTCAAGAGTCTTACACAGAAATCTACTTCTATCATGTGATTATTTACCGCCAGTAATTGCAGAGAAAAAGGACGCAACACCTAACCAACAGAGGAAATAGAGGGGTCAGCTTGGAAGGAACAGAGAGTATGTGCCCGAGGCCAACAGTGAAAGTGAGGAAGATGAGTACAGCTTCAGAGTGGAATGCCAACAAAGAGACAAAAGGACTGATGGACAACATGGGACAAATAGAGTTGTGTTATCAAGGGAGTCAGACTTACCTGAATCATTAGTAGGTACCCATGAACTAGCTCGTGAACAACATCCACAGTCATCCCAAGATGAATTGGAAACTGAACCTAGAGAAGAGAGGCAAGTCAACGACACGAGAGACAGACAGGAGGCTCAGGAGATCAGATCAACTGTTGAGTCTGAGGAAATAGTTAGTCGAGAGAGGAGCACCTGCAACACAAGAACAGAGAAACATGCACTCAGCGGAGCAAAACAGTCCCAAGTTAACGAGAATGCGACGGCCCCCAAAAAAATTCACTTACGACACCTTTGAGACACCAGTATGTCGCAATGTGCAGAGCATGAGTGGTGACTATTATCAGGATTTCAGAGTCCCAAACACTTGGTCAACAATACCCTTTTATTATCACCAAGCCCCACCTTTTTATTACTAATTTTGATCTACCATATCTTTAAGTGACCTGCTGTTTTGGTTATACTAACAATTACCTTTGTGGTGCAAACAATATGGACTGTTTATATGTGGTCACACATACTGGAACATTTGATAAGCTATGAACTGCCTTTCTAATATGCACACTGAAGAGCCTGGAAAACATATGAACAATGGACAATCAATAGTGAACTCAAGTGAACAGCAAAGCAGATACTGCTGTGCGATTTAGGGAACATGGACTGTTTTAGGGCTCTGAACACAGCCACATTAAGCTGTTCTAAGCTTTAAGTTGACTTTTTGTTTGGAGTAAGTGAGATATTCTTTTTTGTTGTCCATTCTTATCAACAATAACCCAAATGGACTATTATTGCTGAAGAGCTTTGAGACTCTTGTCAATATGACATTCACCAATTGATTTATATAGACTAAAAAAAAGAGAAAAAAGAGAGAGAGGACTTTCAGTCGCGGTGCCATTGTAATTGTTATGATTCCATTGAAGAATGTGAAAAAAATTAATGTGAAATTTCACTGTTGTATGAGTCTAAAAAAAGAAAGAAAAGGGAAATGAAAGAAATGTGTTTAACAGAAAGCAATATTGATTGAGTTCGATTGAGAAGGGCATTGGTAGATGTCGGGACAACATCTTATCCTGTAGGGGAGAGTGTAATAGTCAGTACAGGCAGTTTGTGTTTGTACATTTCTTTAGTGTGATGCTAATTTTCCAATAGTTTTAAATATGGGTTAAATGTTTTATTGTGCCTTATGTTTTAAAAGATAGTGTGTTTTGTGCATTTATTAAATTGATTATTTTCTCTTCATTGTCTTGTTACTTACAGGTAACTGCAAAGTATAATGCAAAACACATTTTCGATTTAAAAATAACAAATGTTACCTCTTCCCAACAGGGAAACCACCAACAATCAAGAATCTCACACACACACAAACACTATAATTTGCTGTTATACTCCATATAACTCCATATACAAGCCAGAAACTAAGCCTTTTTTTTTGCACAGGCCTATGTTAAGGGTTAATGGTCCCACCTAGTGATCAACTGTAAATAACAAATTTTACCTCTTCCCAAAAGGGAAAACCACAAACAATCTAGAATGCATGATTATATGGTGTCATGGCTTTGCAATCAAAAAATGTCGTTATAATGGAAGTCAATGGGGCAAAAACAGCCACCAACAACAAATTAGGGAGAAATAATTAAATTCTAATGCTGCACAAAAACTTAAAATGCATCAAAGCCAGTATTGCTACTAATCTTTTACATGCCCAAGACTGTTATAAAAAGTAAAAAAAAAAATCCAGCCACAGTTACTTTTATATTGAAAATAAGTTATTTTGTGTTTTTTTTCCCCCTAAATCAGTGACATCATTTATGAACTTGGCAATTAAAGACTTAAAATCTTGGATTTTTTAAAAACATTTGGTAGTTTTGATCAGGACTGAAGTTGATTAACAGATTTATGCAAAAAAAAAAAAGAAAAAAAAATGAATCTGATACATTTTTACAGCAGTTTAATTGAGTGGATGTTTTCATCCCGAACATACCGAAAGGGTAGTGAATTTGAACAATCCACAAGGGTTAATATTCTGACGAGAGGGCATGAGATGTTTATCGCTATGAAATCACGTTCAATAAGTCTCATTCAGCACACATCGCGATACTTCAAATGCCACAGGTTGGGTGAGTAGTCATATATACGCTCTTTTAATGCCTGTTATAAAATGCATTCTGTCTACTTTATTAATCAGATTAGCGCCATAAATTTCGGTGTATTATATAGGTCAGCCAATGCTGTCTTTGAGTTTCATTGTGTTTAACTAAATGAACAGCTGCTAACTAGTGTGATTAAACTCTATCGGTCACGTGACGTGCCATATACCTTCGATCCGTTTTATATTAATTTCAGGTTCAAAGATGTAAGTTGTATTTGTAGTAAAATACTGGTAATCATGACACTTACAATAGTAACAAATGAAATTTGAAGTTAAAACACAGTAAACGGGACATTTACAATGTTTTCACCACAGAAACTGTAGTTTTACTATGGTATATTAATGGTACAATAATCACCAAACTATGTTTGTATCACTGTAATGCTAGTGTTTTTATGTGCTTTTATATGACAGATATCAGAGTAATCATATGTACTGTACCATGCTTTTAATACCTTTTAATGTAAATCCAAATTTCTTTTATAATAATAATAGTAAAATAAATAAATGTATTTTTTCAATCTTGCAGTTCATTCAAATTAGTTTATATCTTATATATTTTGCTCACAGATCATTATTAACATTCTTTATATAATTAAATTTTATTTTGTCTCCCCTTTTTTATTATTTGTATTTTTATTTTTAGCTGAAAAGACATAAAGGAAGCAGTCAGCCCAGTCGTGTTTGTGGAGAGGTACTGCTTCAGAAAAGGAGAAGACAGAAAGCTGCGGAGGCAGACATTTGCAGCAGTAAGTCTGTGATAGTTTTACCCTTTTATCAAACATTCCTGCTGTTATCATTTGTACAGCATTTGTTGTTTCTTAAACTGTTGCACTGTCCAAATAACCACACATCTTTACACTTGACCACTTGATTACTCATTTGACGTATTTCCTGTATTTGGCCTAGTGTTAGAGTGAGCATGATGAACACAAGTGTGTGTTGAACTTTTCAGGGCCTGATGGCAATGGTTCCCAATCCTGGTCCTGGAGAACCCCAACACTGCACGGTTTTGAGGTCTTGGAATCTTCACTGATGAGATGATGAGTTGAATCAAGTGTGTTTGAATAGGGAGACATCTGAAATGTGCAGTGTTGGGGATTCTCCAGGACCAGGATTGGGAGCCACTGCCTTATGGGAAACACTTAAATTTTAGAGATTTTTAATATCTAATTATTATTATCAATATTTCACATACTGTACATTGGACAGCTTTCTGTGACCTCTTGTGAGATTTCAGCAAAAAGTCGGATGATTTATTATATGACGCATGATTTGATACAGACCAGGGACAGTTTTCTGCATACACTGTCATGTACACATGCTCTCAAATGGCCGAGACTGCAAGTGTGGGTATTTGGACAGGGTCAAAGTCTTAAAAATAAACCATAAAAAGTCATACATCACAGTCTTAATTATTCCGTCTAACACTTGTATGATATTGTCTCATCTGACACTATCAAAAGAATTCATATGAATATAGCTTGCTATTAATTACTTGCTTTTAATAATGGATGCATTTAACATTTAATTATACAGCATCTTTACAGAGGCTGCTTTTATGGTCTAAAAAAAAAACACAGTAATGTATAAGTTGCATGTAATGTAACTCTTTAACTCCCCCCCCCCACTAGGTGGGACCATTAACCCTTTAGATAAGCCTGTGCAAAAAAAAAGCTTAGTTTCTGACTTGCATATGAAGCTATATGGAGTATAACAGCATATTATATTGTGTGTGTATTTTTTATTTTTTATTTATGAACTTGGCAATTAAAGAGTTAAAATCTTGGATTTTTTTAAAAAACATTTGGTAGTTTCGATCAGGACTGAGGTTGATTAATAGATTTATGCAAAAAAATGTAAAAAAAATATTTATCTGATGCATTTTTACAGCAGTTTAATTAAGTGGATGTTTTCATCCACGAACATACCGAAAGGGTAGTGGATTGGCTCACAGTATACCGTTGAGTTTTTGAAAAATTTCAAAGCATTTTTCCCAAAATATGGGTCAAAATAAGATTTGTGACCAAAAATCATTCCATTAGCTCAAACACAGAGAAAGTTGTGGCCAAAATAAGACTCAACTTTACCCCCTAGTAGACGAAAACGTCCCCAACAACGCATAAGGGTTAAGGCTTGTTTGAGATGAGCAAAATCTGTGCAGATGTACATTTAATCTGAGAAGTGTCAGGGTCTGGCTTAAAACAAGGGAAGAAATTCTGAAGAATGTTTGCTACAAAACAGCTTTGACTTGCATAGTATGGAAAAATACTATGGACGTGAAATGGTGGCATAAACCTGCTTGTTTGCAAATATTCTTCTAAATTCCCTCTTTTGTGTTCAGCGGAACAAAGGAATTGATGCACATGATGACAAAACAGTGGTATTTTGGTTACATCTACTTTGTCTGCGATAAAATACCCGAACTTGATCTCTTCCATTGCGGACGTTTGCAGGCGACAAAATGGCGAGATTCAGGAATTGCCCGACTTCAAAGGTCTTTTTTGACCCCTCCCCTTACTGCAGCCGCCTACTATCGCCTACATTTCAGGCGAGGCGATCTGCATCTCAAACAAGCCTACTCTCAGTATGAAGCTGTGTCGTCAGTCAGTCGTTTCCCATCATGCTTTTGAACAGTGGAGTCGGTGGAGAGCAACTGCCCTCAACTGCTCAATCCAGGAGTAGGCAAGTTCGGTCCTAGAGAGCCACAGACGTGCAGAGTTCAGCTTCAACCTTAATCAAACACACCTGAACAAGCTTATCATTCCACTCAGGATTACTAAGGTACAGGCAGATGAGGGTTTTTTTCAGGGTTGGAGCTGAACTGTGCAGGACTGTGGCTCTCTAGGACCGATCTTGCCTACCCCTGGCCCAATCCGACACAGCCGCCTCTCCATCGCAAGAGTTTTTTTGGCACACGTCAGCATGACATCAGAGCAAGGTGGACGTAATTCTTACACTTTTCTAACCGGCATGCATCTCGCGGTGATCACCCGTGAACGGTTCTGTGCAGGTTTTGCTAATCTCAAACAAGCCTATTGACTCCAAAAGTTTCCCACTGAAAGCAATGAAGGTCTTAGTGTGTCAATATTGCGACGCCGAGAGGCACATTTGGCGTCTATGATGCTAGAGCCGCTTGACCATGCTTCAGTTTTTGATGCTTTGTGAGTGAGAATGGGTTGAAATACAGGCTTCATAGAAAGTGTTACCGGAAAAAGTTTCATGACAGTTTTAATCACCCTTCTAAATTAAAGCACTGTTATTGAAGGTGACAGGGATTATTGATAGGGACTATTGATAGGGAGTAATAGGGATGATCAGGTAACGCAGCTAGGGTTAAGAACTTTAGAAATATATATTTGTCAATATATTTCTTTGTATTTTTGTAGATTTCCTAAAATTTCACATATTTACAAGTTTTTTTTCCTCCTTACAGATAAGTTCTTTAAGTGGCTAAAACCAAGGTCAGTGTGAAAGGGTGAGAGTTGTTAGGGTTTGCAATGCAAAGATGTTCACAGATTACACTTGTAATAGCTGTGGTGTTTCTTTGAAAACTCACAACATCAAGGGCTACACAGAAACGAGGCACATTACCTATAAGCTTGTTTCATAGCAGTTTGCAAGTTACGGTTCAGAAATTACAATGCATTTTAAAGTCAAGTTTACCATAATCATCGGCAGTTATCTTCTGCGTCACAGTGCGAGTCTCTGCAGGGACCTTTTCATGTTAAGTTACTAACTGTCAGAAACATTGTGTGTTGTATGTTTGAATATATTTAAAGGAAAACTATTACATTTTTGCAGTAAGTTTATCACAGTGTTACTGATCTCTTCTTTTTCTTATGCATGGCAACAGGAAGTTCCCCCTTTGACCACAGATAACTTTATGTTTTCTGTTGACCAAGTCATAGTTACGTAACAGCCTCATCACCATCTTCTGCAATGCTCTGAAGTTGATGTTTGCTTCATACTACTGCTTGAACATTTCATACCCAAGAAACCAAGGAGAAATGCTAGAGTTTGTGTAAAGGTAAAAACACACTCATACACTCACTCTAATACGTATCACACTCACATGCGTGTTCTCACACACAGTCACTCACACAAACACTCTGTCAAACGCATCCTTAGACTCACATACTCTCAGATACACACACTCTCACAAACGTTTCCTCATACACACAGTACACACTCTCACATAATCTCTCTCACACAAACACACACACACACACACACACACACACACACAGTCACACATGCATCTTCAAATTGACACAAACATCCTCACACACACACAAACACTCTCAGACAGGCATCCTTATACAGACATCCACACTCTCTTACATAGACAGTCTCACATGCATCCTTACACACAATCTCACATACACACACACTAACACACTCTCACGTGCATCCTCACAAATGCTTTTAGGGGTGCTCGATTAATCACATTCGTTCATCATGCGCATCTTGTCAGTAAAGCTGGTGCTGTGATTAGTAGTAAATATCCATCACCTGTTTTCAAAGGGAGCAGCATTTACTACACAGAGCCATAGTTCACTGACAAGCTACGCAATATCCTGTTCATAATCGAATGCGATTCATCTGCAAACGCATCTGGCAACCGCATGCGATTAATTGTGCAGCCCTACATGCATCCTCACACTCATCCTCGCACAACACTCTCTCTTACATTGTCACAAACTTCTCAGTCTGCCTCACACACAACAACCTCTCACATACTTCTTTAAAGCAAACGTCTACCACAAGCATGCCCTTTGCAAGTTCTTGTTTTGCTTTTATTTTAAATATATTCACAGCATATGTTACAGTCCATGTTTTATTAAGTGGCCTTAACTACTATGTACTTACATTTTAATTAATAATTTAGTACAATGTACTTATTGTGTACATACATGTTTTTACATTGTACTTATATTAAAAAAAACTACATGTAATTACATCTGTATTTAATTTCTGTAATTACATTTATAATTACACTGTTGACCCATATTACACCTTAACCCACCCTTAAATTTACCCATACCTCCAACTCTCTCCCTAACCGTACCCCTATCCCAACTCAATAGCAGCAAAAGTGTTTTACAATACAATATGAACACAATTAGTACATTGTACTTATTTTTTATGTAAGTACATAGTAGTTAAGCCCACCTAATATAAAGTGGGACTGGATTTTTTTTAATTTAACAGATGCCTTTTTAAGATGAACCCCGAGAAAGGATCAAAAGTGGAGAAAACCACATCGAGAAAGAAATCGTCAGTCAGTCCAAAGGTTCTTTCACTGATTAACAAGATTGTGGACCATGAATGGATTGAGTAAAAACTTTGAGTGTCAGATCTTCCTACATTGCCTAGGAGAAATTATTGTCAGTGTCACAGACGTCAAATATTTGCTGATTATTTGCTTTCATGGTTGAATTATTCTTTTTTTTTCACACCTCATCTGTTGTAGAGATTAATGAATCTGTTCACTGGTGGTTCAGTTTTAAGGACAATTTTATTATTAATTGTTATTTGTTTACCAAACTGCTATATTGTTGCAATTTGAACAATTCTTTTTATTGTGTGTTGTTGCAGATTGTTACATATTGTTTTTAAATATATTTACTGTTGCAGTTATGAACAAACTGAATTGATATGTTGTTGCACTTTTGCACTTTTAACTTTTTTCAATGTGCATAATGCCCCCAAAATATTTGTGAAGATTTTTTTTCACATAACACACACCAAAATCAGTGCGCTATATGTATATGTACAGTATGTGTGTGTGTGTGTGTGTGTGTGTGTATATACTGTATGTTCATCTGCATTTTTCCCTCTTCAAGCACTGGTCATTACGCCTGTATAATGAAATTCACTTAACTAATATTTCATTGGACTGCTTGTTTTACTTTCAGATATTGTCTCACTGATGGTCTGAAATATTGTACGGAACGTTACATTTAGGCCTGTGTGTATAGGCACGGGCTTAGTATCCCTCATTAAAACCCTGTATCTCCGTATTTAATAATTTTTTAATAAATCATTTTTGTTGGTTACCCTTTATATCTGTTAAGCAAATATTTAATATATTAAAAGTATTTAAAAAAGCTGGGAACAACACCCATTGACCAGTTAGAACTTAAAATGGTGCATGAAAAAACAGTGTCTGCAGTGTGTCATCTGAGAATTCATATACATTTGTAATCTTGTAATCTACACCTAGAGAAAAAAGTTTCACAACTTCTGTTTCATGACAGTTTTAATCACCCTTCTAAATTAATGAACTGTTATTGAAGCTTATAGGGATTATTTACAGTGACTCACTGATAGGGATGAACATGTAAAGCAACTAGGGTTCAGAATTATAGATATAATACATTTGTCAATATACTTCTTATTTTTTTTTAGATTTCCTAAAATTTCACATATTTACATGCTTTTTTTTCCTCCAGATAAGTTCTTTAAGTGGCTAAAACCAAGGTCAGTGTGAAAGGGTGAGAGTTGTTAGGGTTTGCAATCCAAAGATGTTCACAGATCAGAATCAGAATGAGCTTTATTGCCAGGTATGTTTACACATACGAGGAATTTGTTTTTGTGATAGAAGCTCCACAGTACAACAGAATGACAGCGACAGAAAATAAAACACATAATAAAAGAATAAAAAATACCAAAAAATAAATATATAAGTAAGTAATGACAATATACAAATTGACAATTGTAGGCAGGTATATTACAAAAAGCAGTTATGTATGTACAGTACAGGCATATTATGTGCAAAAATTTAAGTGTACACTAAGTATGTGTGTTAGAAAAATAAGTGAATGTGTATATAAATATAAAGTGTAGTGCATAGATTACACTTGTAATAGTTGTGGTGTTTCTTTGAAAACTCACAACATCAAGGGCTACACAGAAATGAGGCACATTAATTATTAGCTTGTTTCATAACAGTTTGCAAGTTACGGTTCAGAAATTACAATGCATTTAAAAGTCAAGTTTACCATCACCATCGGCAGTTATCTTCTGCATCACAGTGCAAGTCTCTGCAGGGACCTTTTCATGTCAAGTTACTAACTCTCAGAAACATAATTGTGTGTTGTATGTTTGAATATATTTAAAGGAAAACTATTTTGTCACGTACGGTGATACAAGGAACACGGAAGAGATCCAAATGCAGGTAAAAAGGTTTATTGAGGGCAATCCAAAAAGCATAAACAGTCCAGGCAGGGTCAAAACCAGAAAATCCAAAAACATAAAAACAAAACAAGAACACACGGGAAGAGCAGACTCTGGGAGGGTATCATACATACGACAAGGACTCCGTGACAAAGACTCAGACAGACCGGGTATAAATACACAGAAGGATAATGGGGAAACAGGAGACAGGTGGGGAACAATCAATTAACTAGAACAAGGAGGAAGGTGACCAAATAAGGGAACAGCAAGTGATAATATGATAGACACCGTGGGAACTGAGGACACCTAGTGGATACCCAGGGAACACAACCTAGACACTGTGACAGAACCCCCCCTCTACGGAGCGGCTTCCAGACGCTCCACGATAGACAAAACAGAGACCAGGAGGGAGGAGGACCGGAGGAGATTCAGGGGGAGGGACGGAGGGCCAGACTAACAGAAAGGAACAGGGACAGAAGTGAAAAAAAAAAGGCAAAAACAACAACATGAAGCCCCCCAGGGCGGAGCAGAAGACCACCACATCCTTGTGGTCGACGCCAGAGTCCTCCAGGACGGAGCAGAAGACCACCACAACCGTGTAGTCAGGGCAAGCGCCCCCCAGGGCGGAGCAGAAGACCACCACGTCCGTGTGGTTAGAGCGGAAGCCCCCCAGGGCGGAGCAGAGGACCACCACGTCCTCGTGGTCGACGCCAGAGTCCCCCAGGGCGGAGCAGATGACCACCACGTCCTCGTGGTTGATGTCGGAGTCCCCCAGGGCGGAGCAGATGACCACCACGCCCCTGTGGTCGATGCCAGAGTCCAACAGGGCGGAGCAGAAGGCCACCCAGTGACTTGACTTGACTCAGAAAGTTCAGCGGTGACCAGCCTTGTCTCTGGACAGTCCATGGTACCTAACCCTGGCTCTGGAAGGCCATCAGTGACTAGCCCTGACTCTGAAAGGTCCACGATGACTAGCCTTGTCTCTGGAAATTCCGTGGTACCTAGCCCTGGCTCTGGAGGGTCATCGGTGACTGGCCCTGACTCTGGAGGGTCATCGGTGACTGGCCCTGACTCTGGAGGGTCATCGGTGACTGGCCCTGACTCTGGAGGGTCATCGGTGACTGGCCCTGACTCTGGAGGGTCATCGGTGACTGGCCCTGACTCTGGAGGGTCATCGGTGACTAGCCCTGGCTCTGGAGGGTCATCGGTGACTAGCGCTGACTCTGGAGGGTCAACGGTGACTAACCCTGACTCTGGAGGGTCCATGAACACCTGACTCGACTCTAGAGGGTCAACCTGGAACTGACTCAACTCTGGAAAGTCAATGCCCACCTGACTTGACTTAGGACTGCCTGTGGAGACGTGAGATGCCTCGGCTTTGGGCACCGCCTCTGGAACGGCCTCGGCCTCTGGAACAGCATCGGGCACCGCCTCAGGAACGGCATTGGGCACCGCCTCGGCCTCCGTAACAGCCTCGGGCACCGCCTCGGCCTCCGGAACAGCATCGGGCACCGCCTCGGCATCGACCACCACCTCGGCCTCCGGAACAGCATCGGGCACTGCCTCGGCATCGACCACCACCTCGGCCTCGGGAACAGCATCGGGCACTGCCTCGGCCTCCGGAACAGCATCGGTCACCGCCTCGGGGACGGCGACGGCCATCTCGGGAACGTCCTCCTGGACGGCAGTGGCCCGCTCGGGAACGTCCTCCTGGACGACAGCGGGCTGCTCGGGAACCTCCGGGTCCTCCGGGCTTTGAGGACTGGTAGACGCCTGTCTCCTCCTCCTCCGCCCTCTATGATGGCGAGTCGGTGGCACCTTGTCTGGAGACTCAGGCGTTGAGTCGGCCATCTTGTGTTGTGGCGCTGGTCTGGCGGCCATCTTGTGCTGTGGCTCTGGGTTGGCCGCCATCTTGTGCTGAGGCGCTGGCTCAGCAGCCATGATGTGAACCGTCTTGGGAATTTCTAGGATCTTGGATAGCTTCTCGAAGTAATCGAGAAAGGTTTCAGTGGCCATCTTGGGCGTTGGTGCTGAGCTGGCAGCCATCTTGCACTGTGGGGCGAAGCTGACGTCCATCTTGCTTCGTGGTGCGGGGTTGGTGGCTATGCACCGCAGCGTCACTGGGTAGGCGGCCATTAAGGGCAGTGTCGCTGACTTTCCTCTTCTGCCCTGGTGAGACGGCGGCTCTGGTCCCTCCCCACGTGAGCCCCAAGTCGAAGGGGGGCCATGGTGGAGAGCGATGCTGAGCTTCCTCTCGCCCACCTCCTCCTCCTCCTCCGCTCGGTGGCTGGGGAAGAAGCGTCAACCGACACACCGCTGGATCTCTGCGTGACGGAGTCGTTCTGTCACGTACGGTGATACAAGGAACACGGAAGAGATCCAAATGCAGGTAAAAAGGTTTATTGAGGGCAATCCAAAAAGCATAAACAGTCCAGGCAAGGTCAAAACCAGAAAATCCAAAAATATAAAAACAAAACAAGAACACACGGGAAGAGCAGACTCTGGGAGGTATCATAGATACGACAAGGACTCTGTGACAAAGACTCAGACAGACCGGGTATAAATACACAGAAGGATAATGGGGAAACAGGAGACAGGTGGGGAACAATCAGGTGACCAAATAAGGGAACAGGAAGTGATAATATGATAGACATCGTGGGAACTGAGGACACCTAGTGGATACCCAGGGAACACAACCCAGACACTGTGACATAATTAATATTTGCAATATGTTTATCACAGTGTTACTGATCTTTTCTTTTTCTTATGCATGACAACAGAAAGTTCCCCCTTTGACCAAAGAGAACTTTATGTTTTATGTTGACCAAGTCATAGTTACGTAACAGCCTCATCACCATCTTCTGCAATGCTCTGAAGCTGATGTTTGCTTCATACTACTGCTCGAACATTTCATACCCAGGAAACCAAGGAGAAATGCTAGAGTTTGTGCAAAGGTAAAACCACACACTCATACACTCACTCTAACACTCACACGCGTCCTCACATACTCTGATATTTCAGATCATTATTTAGTTTTGTGCAAACTTCTTATAGCAATTTGTAAATTCTACTTCTTGTTACAAGTATGGAAGAACCATCACTTCTACCACAAAAGACTGCTTTTTAAGTTATCTTCCTGATGTATCCGAATTCCTTATCATATCCAAAACCTCAGAACAACGTGATGTAACAGAAACTATGGACTCTCTCTTTTCTAGCATTTTAAATACAGTTGCTCCTTTACACTTAAGGAAGGTTAAGGAAACCAGTATGACACCATAGTATAATGAGCATACTTGCACCCTAAAGAGAGCAGCCCAAAAAGTGGAGCGCAGCTGGAGGAAAACAAAACTCGAGGTATTTCGTAATGCTTGGCGGGAAAGTAACCTATCCTACAGAAAAGCATTAAAAACTGCTAGATCCGATTACTTTTCTTCTCTTTTAGAAGAAAACAAACATAACCCCAGGTATTTATTCCATACAGTGGCTACATTAATGAAAAATAAAGCCTCAATAAGTGTTGACATTTCCCAACATCACAGCAGTAATGACTTTATGAACTACTTTACTTCTAAAATCGATACTATTAGAGATAAAATTGTAACCATTCAGCCGTCAGCTACAGTATCGGATCAGACAGTGCACTATAGTCCCCATGAGGAACAGTTTCACTCATTCTCTACCATAGGAGAGGAATAATTGTATAAACTTGTTAAATCATCTAAACCAACAACATGTATGTTAGACCCTATACCATCTAAGCTCCTAAAAGAGGTGCTTCCGGAAGTCATAGATCCTCTTCTGACTATTATTAATTCCTCATTGTCATTAGGATATGTCCTAAAACCTTCAAACTGGCTGTTATTAAGCCTCTCATCAAAAAACCACAACTTGACCCCAAAGAACTAGTTAATTATAGACCAATCTCGAATCTCCCTTTTCTGTCCAAGATACTAGATAAGGTGGTATCCTCACAATTATATTCCTTCTTAGAGAAAAATGGTATATGTGAGGATTTCCAGTCAGGATTTAGACCGTATCATAGTACTGAGACTGCACTCCTTAGAGTTACAAATGACCTGCTCTTATCATCTGATCGTGGTTGTGTCTCTCTATTAGTTTTATTGAATCTCAGTGCTGCGTTTGACACAATTGTCCACAACATTCTTTTGCATAGACTTGAACACTATGTTGGCATTAATGGAAGTGCATTAGCATGGTTTAAATCGTACTTATATGACTGCCATCAAGTCAAGTCAAGTCAAGTCACCTTTATTTATATAGCGCTTTAAACAAAATACATTGTGTCAAAGCAACTGAACAGCATTTATTAGGAAGACAGTGTGTCAATAATGAAAAATGATAGTTAAAGGCAGTTCATCATTGAATTCAGTGATGTAATCTCCGTTCAGTTAAATAGTGTCTGTGCATTTATTTGCAATCAAGTCAACAATATCGCTGTAGATTAAGTGACCACAACTGAGCAAGCCAGAGGCAACAGCAGCAAGGAACCGAAACTCCATCGGTGACAGAATGGAGAAAAAAACCTTGGGAGAAACCAGGCTCAGTTGGGGGGACCAGTTCTCCTCTGACAAGACGAAAACAGTAGTTCAATTCCAGGCTGCAGCAAAGTCAGATTGTGCAGAAGAATCATCTGCTTCTTGTGGTCTTGTCCTGGTGGTCCTCTGAGACGAGGTCTTAACAGGGGATCTGTATCTGGGACTCTAGTTGTCCTGGTCTCCGCTGTCTTTCAGGGCAGTAGAGGTCCTTTCTAGGTGCTGATCCACCATCTGGTCTGGATACGTACTGGATCGGGGTGACTGCAGTGACCCTCTGATCTGGATACAGACTGGATCTGGTGGCTACGGTGACCTCAAAATAAGAGAGAAACAGACAAATATTAGCATAGATGCCATTCATTTAATGATGTAGCAAGTACATAGGGTGTTATGGGAAGTGTTCCGGTTTACCTAATTAATGCAGCCTAAAAATGCTTTAACGGATTTGGATATTAAAAGCATATTAGTATGTTATGTGTAAGACAGGTTAAAGAGATGGGTCTTTAATCTGGATTTAAACTGCAAGAGTGTGTCTGCCTCCCGAACAATGTTAGGTAGGTTTTTCCAGAGTTTAGGTGCCAAATAAGAAAAGGATCTGCCGCCCTCAGTTGATTTTGATATCCTAGGTATTATCAAATTGCCTGAGATTTGAGAACGTAGCGGACGTAGAGGATTATAATGTAAAAGGAGCGCATTCAAATACTGAGGTGCAAAACCATTCAGGGCTTTATAAGCAATAAGCAATATTTTAAAATCTATACGATGTTTGATAGGGAGCCAGTGCAGTGTTGACAGGACCGGGCTAATATGGTCATATTTCCTGGTTCTAGTAAGAACTCTTGCTGCTGCATTTTGGTTTAGCTGTAGTTTGTTTCCTAAGCGTGCAGAACAACCACCCAATAAAGCATTACAATAATCTAACCTTGAGGTCATAAATGCATGGATTAACATTTCTGCATTTGACATTGAGAGCATAGGCCGTAATTTAGATATATTTTTGAGATGGAAAAATGCAGTTTTACAAATGCTAGAAACGTGCTTTCTAAGGAAAGATTGCGATCAAAAAGCACACCTAGGTTCCTAACTGATGACGAAGAATTGACAGAGCAACCATCAATTCTTAGACAGTGTTCTAGGTTATTACAAGCAGAGTTTTAAGGTCCTATAATTAACACCTCTGTTTTTCCAGAATTTAGCAGTAAGAAATTACTCGTCATCTAGTTTTTTATATCGACTACGCATTCCATTCGTTTTTCAAATTGGTTTGTTTCACCGGGCCGCGAAGAAATATAGAGCTGAGTATCTTCAGCATAACAGTGAAAGCTTATACCATGTTTCCTGATGATATCTCCAAAGGGTAACATATAAAGCGTGAAGAGTAGCGGCCCTAGTACTGAGCCTTGTGGTACTCCATACTGCACTTGTGATCGATATGATACATCTTCATTCACTGCTAAGAACTGATGGCGGTTCTATAAGTACGATTTATACCATGCTAATGCACTTCCATTAATGCCAACAAAGTGTTCAAGTCTATGCAAAAGAATGTTGTGGTCAATTGTGTCAAACGCAGCACTAAGATCCAATAAAACTAGTAGAGACATACACCCACGATCAGATGATAAGTGCAGATCATTTGTAACTCTAAGGAGAGCAGTCTCAGTACTATGATACGGTCTAAATCCTGACTGGAAATCCTCACATATACCATTTTTCTCTAAGAAGGAATATAATTGTAAGGAGACCACCTTTTCTAGTATCTTGGACAGAAAAGGGAGATTCGAGATTGGTTTATAATTAACTAGTTCTTTGGGGTCAAGTTGTGGATTTTTAATGAGAGGCTTAATAACAGCCATTTAGAAGGTTTTGTGGACATATCCTAATGACAATGAGGAATTAATAATAGTCAGAAGAGGATCTATGACTTCCGGAAGCACCTCTTTTAGGAGCTTAGATGGTATAGGGTCTAACATACATGTTGTTGGTTTAGATGATTTAACAATTTTAAACAATTCTTCCTCTCCTATAGCAGAGAATGAGTGGAACTGTTCCTCAGGGGGTCTATAGTGCACTGTCTGATGCGATACTGTAGCTGACGGCTGAATGGTTGCAATTTTATCTCTAATAGTATCGATTTTAGAAGTAAAGTAGTTCATAACGTCATTACTGCTGTGGTATTGGGAAATGTCAACACTTGTTGAGGCTTATATTTTTCGTTAATTTAGCCACTGTATTGAATAAATACCTGTAGTTATGTTTATTTTCTTCTGAAAGAGAAGATAAGTAATCAGATCTAGCAGTTATTAATGCTTTTCTGTAGGATAGGTTACTTTCCCGCCAAGCAATACGAAATACCTCGAGTTTTGTTTTCCTCCAGCTGCGCTCCATTTTTCGGGCTGCTCTCTTTAGGGTGCAAGTATGCTCATTATACCATGGTGTCAAACTGTTTTCCTTAACCTTCCTTAAGTGTAAAGGAGCAACTGTATTTAAAGTGCTAGAAAAGAGAGAGTCCATAGTTTCTGTTACATTATCAAGTTGTTCTGAGGTTTTGGATATGTTAAGGAATTTGGATACACCAGGAAGATAACTTAAAAAGCAGTCTTTTGTGGTAGAAGTGATGGTTCTTCCATACTTGTAACAAGAAGTAGAATTTACAATTTTGGCTATATGAAGTTTGCACAAAACTAAATAATGATCTGAGATATCATCACTTGGCTGCATATCAGTTCGTAGCAGTGAATGAAGATTTATCATATCGATCACAAGTGCAGTATGGAGTACCTCAAGGCTCAGTACTAGGGCCGCTACTCTTCACGCTTTATATGTTACCCTTGGGAGATATCATCTGGAAACATGGTGTTAGCTTTCACTGTTAAGCTGATGATACTCAGCTCTATATTTTTTTGTGGCCCGGTGAAACACACAAATTTGAAATACTAATGGAATGCATAGTCGATATAAAAAACTGGATGACGAGTAATTTCTTACTGCTAAATTCTGAAAAAAAAAACAGAGGTGTTAATTTTATAGGACCTAAAAACTCTGCATGTAATAACCTAGAACACTGTTTAAGACTTGATGGCTGCTCTGTCAATTCTTCGTCATCAGTTAGGAACCTAGGTGTGCTATTTGATCGCAATCTTTCCTTAGAAAGCCACGTTTCTAGCATTTGTAAAACTGCATTTTTCCATCTCAAAAATATATCTAAATTACGGCCTATGCTCTCAATGTCAAATGCAGGAATGTTAATCCATGCATTTATGACCTCAAGGTTAGATTATTGTAATGCTTTATTGGGTGGTTGTTCTGCACGCTTAGTAAACAAACTACAGCTAGTCCAAAATGAAGCAGCAAGAGTTCTTACTAGAAACAGGAAGTATGACCATATTAGCCTGGTCCTGTCAACACTGCACTGGCTCCCTATCAAACATCGTATAGATTTTAAAATATTGCTTATTACTTATAAATCCCTGAATGATTTAGCACCTCAGTATTAGAATGAGCTCCTTTTACATTATAATCCGTCGGCTACGTTCTAAAAACTCAGGCAATTTAATAATACCTAGAATATCAAAATCAACTACGGGCGGCAGATCCTTTGCCTATTTGGCGCCTAAACTCTGGAATAACGTACCTAACATTGTTCGGAAGGTAGACACACTGTTGCGGTTTAAATCTAGATTAAAGACCCATCTCTTTAACCTGGCTTACACATAACATACTAATATGTTTTTAATATCCAAATCCGTTAAAGGATTTTTAGGCTGCATTAATTAGGTAAACCGGAACCGGGAACACTTCCCATAACACCCTATGTACTTGCTACATCATTAGAAGAATGGCATCTACCCTAATATTAGTCTGTTTCTCTCTTATTCCAAGGTCACCCTAGCCACCAGATCCAGTCTGTATCCAGATCAGAGGGTCACTGCAGTCACCCAGATCCAGTACGTATCCAGACCAGATTGTGGATCAGCACCTAGAAAGGACCTCTACATCCCTGTAAGACAGCGGAGACCAGGACAACTAGTGCCCCAGATACAGATCCCCTGAACCACCAGGACAAGACCACAAGAAACAGATGATTCTTCTGCACAATCTGACTTTGCTGCAGCCTGGAATTGAACTGCTGGTTTCGTCTGGTCAGAGGAGAACTGATCCCCCAACTGAGCCTGGTTTCTCCCAAGGTTTTTTTCTCCATTCTGTCACCGATGGAGTTTCGGTTCCTTGCTGCCATCGCCTATGGCTGGCTTAGTTGGGGTCACTTCATCTACAGCGATATCATTGACTTGATTGCAAATAAATGCACAGACACTATTTAAACTGAACAGAGATGTCATCACTGCATTCAATGATGAAATGCCTTTAACTGTCATTTTGCATTATTGACACACTGTTTTCCTAATGAAGGTTGTTCAGTTTATTTGACGCAATGTATTTTGTTTAAAGCGCTATACAAATAAAGGTGACTTGACTGACTTGACTTGACACAAACTCACACAAACACTTTTTCAACACACTGATTCATGCATCCTTACATATACTCTCTCTCTCTCTCTCTCTCACTCACTCACTCACACACACACACACACACACACACACACACACACACACACACTCCCTCTCATATATAGACACTGTCACACTCACAAATGCATCCTCAAACTCGCACACTCACATCCACATTCTCTCACATGCATTCTCGCACTTACATACAGTCAAACATGCATCCTAACACTCTCACACAGGGCCGTCGCTAGTGGGGTGAAAGGTGGTGACGATTATAGGGGCCCACGGCCGAGGGGGGACCCCGGCGATCTCAACCATCTGGCTGAGGTCAGTCTAAAAAGACGCTCAGGACAGTTGACAGAACGCTGCTGTGTCGTCACGAAAGCGTATCATTTTCACATTATTAAGTGTTATTAAGCCTTGCCACTTGCCAATTTAACCATTCAAAATACTTTAAACCATTCAAACACAAGACGTGGAAAAGCTGAACTGAGCAGCTGGTTACTCGCGCGCTGTGTTAGGTGTGCACGCGGAGAGAGAGCCGCGTCTAACAGACAACAACACTGAACCGAGCTCTCCTTTGTGAAGTTCTCCTTTAAGTTCCTCCTGCACCTGAACAGCAAAAACAAATTGCAGTTTAAACAAACCGAAAAGGATGTGTAAGAGCCCACTTCAGCACCGAGGTGTTCTGGTGTTCAGGACTCACGCAGAGAGAGGCGGCTCAAAACACTTACACGGAATGTGTCTGTTTTTGCTCTTGTACCGACAAATACATAAAAAATATATGAAAATACCGTATTGGATAGTATGTCCGAAAAAAAGGTCGGTTATGTCTTAAATGGAAGTAAACAGTTGAGAAAAAATCGTATGTGTATTATATTGGGTGAATTCATTGTCTCTTAAAGTGACCGCGCCTAATTTAGCTACTGGCTGCTGTAATGTTAATCAAATTAAAGAAAAATGAAAAAAAAATTAAAATGAAAGAAATATAGATTTTTTTTTACTAGTACGTGCAGGACACTATTAATTAATTTATGTAAGTGAGTATAGCAAAATAAGAGGGGCAGCTGTGGCCTAAAGGTTAGAGAGTTGAACTTGTAACCCAAAGGTTGCAGGTTTGAGTCTCTGTGCTGGCAGGAGTTGTAGGTGGGAAGGAGTGAATGAACAGGGCTCTCTTCCACCCTCAGTACCCATGGCTGAAATGCCCTTGAGCAAGGCACTAAACCCCAGTTGCCCACTGCTCCGTGTGTGAAACTCTGAGTTCTTGTAATATTTTATTACCATTTTCTAAACTATAGCAAATAAACTGATGATGTAAGAAATGTTGAAAGTGTCTGAATAAATTTTGGTTTGACTGTAGTATATTTAATTTTTACAGTGCTATTTTACATTTAATTATTCGGTTTCTGTACCTGGACACTTACAAACTTGAAAAAACTTAAACACTGTGTAAATAGCACAAACAAATAAACACATACTCTCAGATACAAACACTCAAACAAACGTTTCCTCATACATACAGTACACACTCTCACATAATCTCTCTCTCACAAACACACACACACACACACACACACACACAGTCACACATGCATCCTCACACTAACACACTCTTACATACACTCTCACACACGCATCTTCAAATTCTTCAAATGGAGCAGCGTCCTTCGAAGGCAGCATTTTTCAGTTTTCAGATGCAGTATGACTCTCACATGCATCCTCACAAATGCTTTTAGGGGTGCACAATTAATCACATGCGTTTGTCATGCGCATCTCGTCAGTTGAGCTGGTGCAGTGATTAGTAGTAAATATCCATCACCTGTTTTTAAATGGAGCAGCATTTAGTACACAGAGCCATAGTTCACTGATAAGCTACGCAATATCCTGTTCATAATCGAATGCGATTCATCTGCAAACGCATCTGACAACCGCATACGATTAATTGTGCAGCCCTACATGCATCCTCACACTCATCCTCACACAACAAACTCTCTTACATTGTCACAACCTTCTCAGTCTGCCTCACACACAACAACCTCTCACATAATTCTTTAGAGCAAACGTCCACCACAAGCAGGCCCTTTACAAGTTGTTGTTCTGCTTTTATTTTAAATATATTCACAGCATTTGTTACAGTCCATGTTTTATTACTGAGGATTTTTATTTTTATTTAACAGATGCCTTTTGAAGATGAACCCCGAGAAAGGATCAAAAGTGGAGAAGACCACATTGAGAAAGAAATCGTCAGTCAGTCCAAAGGTTCTTTCACTGATTAACAAGATTGTGGACTATGAATGGATGGAGTAAAAACTTTGAGTGTCAGATCTTCCTACATTGCCTAGGAGAAATTATTGTCAGTGTCACAGACGTCAAATATTTGCTGATTATTTGCTTTCATGGTTGAATTATTCTTTTTTTTTCACGCCTCATCTGTTGTAGAGATTAATGAATCTGTTCACTGGTGGTTCAGTTTTAAGGACAATTTTATTATTAATTGTTATTTGTTTACCAAACTGCTATATTGTTGCAATTCGAACAATTATTTTTATTGTGTGTTGTTGCAGATTGTTACATATTGTTTTTAAATATATTTACTGTTGCAGTTGCAGTTATGAACAAACTGAATTGGTATGTTGTTGCAGTTATGATCTAATTTAAACTTTTGCACTTTTAACTTTTTTTAATGTGCATAATGCCCCCAAAATATTTGTGAAGATTTTTTTTCACATAACACACATCAAAATCAGTGCGCTATATGTATATGTACAGTATGTGTGTGTGTATACTGTATGTTCGTCTGCATTTTTCCCTCTTCAAGCACTGGTCATTACGCCTGTATAATGAAATTCACTTAACTAATATTTCATTGGACTGCTTGTTTTACTTTCAGATATAGTCTTACTGATGGTCTGAAATATTGTACGTAACGTTACATTCAGGCCTGTGTGTATAGGCACGTGCTTAGTATCCCTCATTAAAACCCTGTATCTCTGTATTTAATAATTTTTTAATAAATAATTTTTGTTGGTTACCCTTTATATCTGTTAAGCAAATATTTAATATATTAAAAGTATTTAAAAAAGCTGGGAACAAAACCCATTGACCAGTTAGAACTTAAAATGGTGCATGAAAAAACATTGTCTGCAGTGTGTCATCTGAGAATTCACATACCTTTCTATTCTTGTAATCTACACCTAGAAATAACTTCATAACTTCTGTTTCATGACTGTTTTAATCACCCTTCTAAATTAAAGCACTGTTATTGAAGCTGATAGGGATTATTTACAGTGACTCACTGATTGTTACGTTTATGAACTTTCTGTTTCCTTATTTGGTCATCTTCCTTTTCTTGTTTTGTTAATTGATTGATCCCCACCTGTCTCCAGTTCCCTCATCACCTGTGTGCTTAAATACCCTGTCTGTTTAGTTCCTCCTCGTCTGTGATTGTATGTGAAGTTATCTGTGAATATCTATGTTAATGCTGAATGTAATGTAGTATATTGTCTGTATTCTCCTTCTTCCTTAAGTAAACTCCTCATCTGATCCCAATCCTCCTCGAGCACTTTTATCCTTTCGTTTAGCATACATACACACCCATAATTGTAACAGAATCACAGACCTACCAGTATAGTTAATTTAGCTGCGTTTTTTATTTCTTTTGGTTTTTTATTTTCCTCCCTCTCCCGGAATGGCCATCCAAGCAGTCCGTCTCCTGTGCCTGGAGCAACTGGACCGTTCGCTGGAGGACCATACCAGGGACTTTCTAGATCTGGCGTGCCTTACCCACTTCCCCGACCGCTCGCTCTCAAACCTCTTCTACACCGGCCTGAGCGAGCGGTGTAAGGCACGCTTACCAGCGAACAGTCCCCGAGAGGATTTCGCCGCTTTCGTGGAGTGGGTGCTGGAGAAAAATGGATCTTCATGGAACATCAGCACCGCCGAAGAGGATATCTCCTGCCCCACTCTCAACCCAGAGACCAGCCAGCCAACATCAAGCCGCACGGAGCCAGAGCCCACAGCAGCCGCAGAGCCCGAGCCAATGCAGGACCTCGAGAGCGCGACTGACCAGGTGTGTGAGCCGGCAACACCGTGCATCGTGGGAGTCTTAGTGGAGATCGAGGGCGTGGAGGAACGCCCTGCCCACACTTCCGTGACTGAGGGTGAGCTGTATGCGGTCTCGGGAAAGAACATGGAGCAACTTATGGACCTTATGGACTGGTCTATGGAGGTAATCCCTAATTTTCCTGTTTCTCTGCTGGTTCCGTCCAGCCCTGATCCCCCTGTATACCCTCTCAGTCTCCCACTCCTACCTCTGAATTTTCTGTGTCTCCGCTGGTTCTGCCCAGCTCTGAATTTTCTGTGTCTCCGCTGGTTCCGCCCAGCTCTGAATTTTCTGCGTCTCCGCTGGTTCCGCCCAGCTCTGAATTTCCTGTGTCTCCTGTGTTCCCTCCCAGCCTCCCTCTCCCACCTCCTCCTAGACCTGCCAATCCCTCTGCTCCACTTCCACTGGTTCCGTCCAGCCCTGATCCTTCTGTGTTTCCTCCCATCCTTCCTCTCTCTCCTCCTCCTAGTTCCTCGACGCCAGTTCCTCGACGCCAGTTCCTCGACG
This sequence comes from Carassius carassius, assembly GCF_963082965.1. Lineage (NCBI taxonomy): Eukaryota > Metazoa > Chordata > Actinopteri > Cypriniformes > Cyprinidae > Carassius > Carassius carassius. The sequence continues at coordinate 26,774,006 of NC_081758.1, read as the reverse complement.
CCAGTTCCTCGATGTCATCTCTGCTGGTGCCAGTCAGTCCCACAGCTCACCCTCAGTCCGCGCCATCTGGGCGCGATGGTTCGCCGCTGGACTGCCAGTCTCCAGCTCCGCCTTGGCGTGTTAAGGCCCTGTCTCCGCCTCCAGCCTCCGAGCCCTGGACTCCTCCTCAGTCCTTCGACCCAGTGGCTCCGCCTTGGCTCTTAGCTCCCTCGTCTCCACCGTGGCCTGGCATCCCACCTGCTCCACCGAGCTCCCTCGTCCCTCCGGCTCCACCTTGGTCAGTCGTCGACCATTCGCCGCCTCAGGACTCCATTCCTCTGGTTTCACCTCGTCACTCCATCCCTCCGGCTCTGTCAGGCTCCTCCTTCCCTCTGGTTCCACCTCCATCCTCGGTCGCTCCGGCTCCACAGCGGTCTTCCAGGACCCCGCCTCCGCCTTGGTCGCCTGAGCCTTCTGCTCCACCTAGGCCCTCCGGATACTCAACGTCACCCTTGCTCTGCGGCTGTGCTGCTCCATCTTGGGCTCCTCACCCACCGGTGCAGTCTCCGCCTGTCGGCCCCCTGGTGTCGTCTCCCGCCGTCGACTCCACCATGGATCTCCGTCCTGGCTGGTCTCTGGAGGACCATCTGGCTCCTCCTGCTCCGGGCTTCTCGCTGGCTCCTCCCTCCATCCACTGCGCCCTGGTCCCTACCTCCATGCTCCCTCTTCACCTGCTCCTCGCCCGCCTCAAGAACCCCCACCCTCCCTCCGCTGGTATTCCTCTTGCGGTGCGAGGACGCACCGTTTCGGGAGGGGGCGAACTGTTACGTTTATGAACTTTCTGTTTCCTTATTTGGTCATCTTCCTTTTCTTGTTTTGTTGATTGATCCCCACCTGTCTCCAGTTCCCTCATCACCTGTGTGCTTAAATACCCTGTCTGTTTAGTTCCTCCTCGTCCGTGATTGTATGCGAAGTTATCTGTGAATGTCTATGTTAATGCTGAATGTAAAGTAGTATATTGTCTGTATTCTTCTTCCTTTAGTAAACTCCTCATCTGATCCCGATCCTCCTCGAGCACTTTTATCCTTTCGTTTAGCATACATACACACCCATAATTGTAACACTGATAGGGATGAACATATAACGCAACTAGGGTTCAGAATTATAGATATAATACATTTGTCACTGTACTTATTTTTTTTTAGATTTCCTAAAATTTCACATATTTACATGCTTTTTTTCCTCCTTACAGATAAGTTCTTTTAGTGGCTAAAACCAAGGTCAGTGTGCAAGGGTGAAAGTTGTTAAGGTTTGCAATGCAAAGATGTTCACAAATCAGAATGAACTTTATTGCCAGGTATGTTTACACATACGAGGAATTTGTTTTCTTGATAGAAGCTCCACAGTACAACAGAATGACAGTGACGGAACAATTTTTTTTTTCCCAAATTGTGTATTTTTCTTCTTTATTATTATGTTATGTGTTTGTTTTATAGTTTTTTGTCAATGCAGTGGTTGTATTCGTGAGCCTAAAACTAATTTCCCATTTGGAAAATAAATTATACCTAACATAAAACACATAATAAAAAAATACAAAATACAAAAAAAAATAATACAAACAACTAGTTAAGGAATGACAATATACAAATTGACAATTGTAGGCAGGTATATTACAAAAAGCAGTTATCTATGTACAGGTATATTATGCGCAAAAATTTAAGTGTAACCTAAGTATGTGTGTTAGATAAATAAGTGAATGCGTATATAAAAATAAAATGTAGTGTGTAGATTACACTTGTAATAGTTGTGGTGTTTCTTTAAAAACCCACAACATCAAGGGCAACACAGAAATTAGTTACTGTTCAGAAATTACAATGCATTTAAGTCATGTTTACCATCATCATTGGCAGTTATCTTCTGCGTCACAGTGAGTCTCTGCAGGGACCTTTTCATGTCATGTTACTAACTCTCAGAAACATAATTGTGTGTTGTATGTTTGAATACAGGTCCTTCTCAAAAAATTAGCATATTGTAATAAAAGTTCATTATTTTCCATAATGTAATGATAAAAATTAAACTTTCATATATTTTAGATTCATTGCACACCAACTGAAATATGTCAGGTATTTTATTGTTTTAATACTGATGATTTTGGCAAACAGCTCATGAAAACCCAGAATTCCTATCTCAAAAAATTAGCATATCATGAAAAGGTTCTCTAAACGAGCTATTAACCTAATCATCTGAATCAACTAATTAACTTTAAACACCTGCAAAAGATTCCTGAGGCTTTTAAAAACTCCCAGCCTGGTTCATTACTCAAAACCGCAATCATGGGTAAGACGGCCATCATTGGCACCCTCAAGCAAGAGGGTAAGACACAGAAAGAAATTTCTGAACGAATAGGCTGTTGCCAGAGTGCTGTATCAAGGCACCTCAGTGGGAAGTCTGTGGGAAGGAAAAAGTGTGGCAAAAAACGCTGCACGACGAGAAGAGGTGACCGGACCCTGAGGAAGATTGTGGAGAAGGACCGATTCCAGACCTTTGGGGACCTGCGGAAGCAGTGGACTGAGTCTGGAGTAGAAACATCCAGAGCCACCGTGCACAGGCGTGTGCAGGAAATGGGCTACAGAGAAGCAGCACTGGACTGTTGCTCAGTGGTCCAAAGTGCTTTTTTCGGATGAAAGCACATTTTGCATGTCATTCGGAAATCAAGAGTCTGGAGGAAGACTGGGGAGAACGAAATGCCAAAATGCCTGAAGTCCAGTGTCAAGTACCCACAGTCAGTGATGGTCTGGGGTGCCATGTCAGCTGCTGGTGTTGGTCCACTGTGTTTTATCAAGGGCAGGGTCAATGCAGCTAGCTATCAGGAGATTTTGGAGCACTTCATGCTTCCATCTGCTGAAAAGCTTTATGGAGATGAAGATTTCGTTTTTCAGCACGACCTGGCACCTGCTCACTGTGCCAAAACCACTGGTAAATGGTTTACTGACCATGGTATTACTGTGCTCAATTGGCCTGCCAACTCTCCTGACCTGAACCCCATAGAGAATCTGTGGGATATTGTGAAGAGAAAGTTGAGAGACGCAAGACCCAACACTCTGGATGAGCTTAAGGCTGCTATCGAAGCATCCTGGACCTCCATAACACCTCAGCAGTGCCACAGGCTGATTGCCTCCATGCCACGCCGCATTGAAGCAGTCATTTCTGCAAAAGGATTCCCGACCAAGTATTGAGTGCATAACTGAACATAATTATTTGAAGGTTGACTTTTTTTGTATTAAAAACACTTTTCTTTTATTGGTTGGATGAAATATGCTAATTTTTGAGATAGGAATTTTGGGTTTTCATGAGCTGTATGCCAAAATCATTAGTATTAAAACAATAAAAGACCTGACATATTTCAGTTGTGTGCAATGAATCTAAAATATATGGAAGTTTAATTTTTATCATTACATTATGGAAAATAATGAACTTTTATCACAATATGCTAATTTTTTGAGAAGGACCTGTATATTTAAAGGAAAACTATTTAATATTTGCAATAAGTTTATCACAATGTTACTGATCTTTTCTTTTTCTTATTCATGAAAACAGGAAGTTCCCCCTTTTTACCACAGAGAACTTTGTTTTCTGTTCATCAACCACAAGTTGATGTTTGCTTCATACTACTGCTTGCACATTTCATACCCAGGAAACCAACGAGAAACGCTAGAGTTTGTGCAAAGGTAAAAACACACACTCATACACTCACTCTCACGTGTATCACACTCACACGTGTGTCCTCACACACAGTCACTCACACAAACACTTTTTCAACACACACTGACTCATGCATCCTTACACACACACACACACACACACACACACACACACACACACACGTTTGTTTTTGTGTAAAGTGGGCACATCCCATAGGTGTAATGGTTTTTATACTGTACAAACTGTATATTCTATGGCCATACACATAACCCTAACCCTCACAGGAAACTTTGTGCATTTTTACTTTCTCAAAAAAACTCATTCAGTATGATTTATAAGCATTTTGAAAAATGGGGGACATGGGTTATGTCCTCATAAGTCACCCTCTCCTTGTAATACCTGTGTCATACCCACGTCATTATACAGAGTTGTGTCCTGATATGTCACAAAAACAAGAGCACACACACACTCTCAGACATGGATCCTTAAACAAACATCCACACACTCTTACATAGACAGTCACACATGCATTCTCACACTCACTCTAACATACACACACACACACACACACACTAACACACTCTCACGCGCATCCTCACAAAGTTAGATGTGCACGATTAATCACGTGTTCGTCATGCGCATCTCGTTAGTAAAGCTGGTCCTGTGATTAGTATAAATATCCATCACCTGTTTTGAAATGGAGCAGCATTTACTACACAGAGGCTGCCTTCAGAAAACTTGCTGGTGAATTGCATCCTTGCTACCGTATCAGGCAATGACTTTGCAGGCAGCGTTTTTGCATGAAGTCACCTCATGAAACTGATTTTGGACAGGCTTCTGAGGCAGAGTAATGGTTTAATGATCTGCAAACGCATCTGACAACCGCATGCAATTAATTGTGCAGCCCTACATGCATCCTCACACTCTCATCCTCACACAACACACTCTCTTACATTGTCACAACCTTCTCGGTCTGCCTCACACACAACAACCTCTCACATACTTCTTTAGAGCAAACATCCACCACAAGCAGGCCCTTTGCAAGTTCTTGTTCTGTTTTTATTTAAAATATATTCACAGCATGTGTTACAGTGCATGTTTTATTACGAAGGATTTTTTTACATCCAACAGTTGCCTTTTTAAGATGAACCCCGAGAATGGATCAAAAGTGGAGAAGACCACATTGAGAAAGAAATCGAAAGGTTCTTTCACTGATTAACAAGATTGTGGACTATGAATGGATTTAGAAAAAACTTTGAGTGTCAGATCTTCCTACATTGCCTAACAGTATTTATTGGCGGTGTCACAGACTTAAAATACTTGCTGATTATTTGCTTTTTTCATGCCTCAAACTCTTCACACAGTCTATGTGGGCTAAACTGAGGATCAATTATCATTGCTTTGGCACAAAATGCATTCAATGACTGCATCTATCAAATTTCATATATTCTTTTCTCACATTTAGACACAACAACTGCCAAAACTCTTTGTAAGCACAGGCCAATTTGCACATGCTTACATACCATTTTAAAAACTGTTAAACTTGTGTTCAAAACAATGACATAATACATAACTGAATAAGACCACAATTTGCTACATTTCTACAGTAATATTTTAATGAAATATATTTTAGTTTTTTACAATCGCTATGACAGTTTTTTCAATACATTTAACAAGTTTCCTAAACTCTTAATGCACCAACACACCTAAAACACACAACTGGCAAAACGGTTAATTTCATGCTCAAAATCACACACTGTAAACTAAACCCCAAAACACATTTTCAAAATACAACAATAAACTAACACAATACACTATGTCCAACAAATCACTGCAAACATGTTTCAAAATCAAATAATTATTCAAAACACTAACACATGTTCTCTTCCAACAGGAACATTTAGTCAATCATGACACAATGACAAAAAACAAAAAACACTATCATCATCTGAAATTACAGAAACTGCATTATTTTATGTGTCAGGTCTGCCCCTTTTCAATAGACAGTATATTGTATTTATCATAGATTGTGTTTTGCACTGTAGTTTCTTTTGTAGCCTCTTAACATTTTTGTTTTATTGGGTTTAGTAAATGCATTGTATTTTGTTTCTTTTGCTGCAAAAAATTTAGTGCAAAAATTTAATGACCATCTAAGAGTAGCTTTATAGAATGAACGGTTATGGGGGAACAAAGACAGACAGAATTGCTGCAGTTGCAAAGGCTTTATTTGCAACAGGACAGTAGAAAAGAAAACATAACAAAAATACAAGAAAATATATATTTATAATTTATGTCATTAAGTGAAAATACTAAATTTACAGAACATAAAAATCCACAGTAGAATAAAAAGTAAATAAATAAATGTGATCTAATCTGCCCAAACTTCTAAGTTTGGCCAAACGTTCTCATCCACATCACACCTGCTATCTTCTAAGGGAGTAAGGGCCAAGGAAAAGAGACATCATTGACTGACTGCTCCGGGAATGGTGGAATGCACATTGTTCCATGTGATCACATATATTGGCAAGTGGTCTCCCACCTGTCCCCTTTCTCTGGCACCAGTCTTTGGTACAGATCTTCTAAAATCTCACATTTACGCAGGAGTGCAATTTTCCACACAAGATCAGCCCAAATAGGTCCTCTTTTACTATATACAGAATGATCATGCGATTGAAAAAAACTAAACACCTGAGTGTGGTTCCTAAATGGGAATCAGCTGTGATTTATATATTTGCATAACTGCAATAAGCTGTTTCTCATTAGCAATGGAATAAAATACAGGAAATATATTTGTGTTTCAATTCAAAATATGAACAGCTGTTCACTTTGACTTTAGCCTATATAAGTTATGTTTAGAACATGATGTTATCTGTTCTGACATACAGTGTGAAAGCATTTGTAAATTTACCTGTAAAATTACATTGTATTGGTCTTGGTTAAACTTATGTGTAAAGGAAGTTCAAGTATTTTAAATTGGTGTTAACGCTATGCATTTTTTATCAAAGCAACAAGAAATGTGTTAATTGTATAGCCTACAAAGACAGATGTTGTGCTAACCATGTTAAGAGTTTAGGAAACTTGTTAAAGGTATTGAAAAAACTGTCATAGTGATTGTAAAAAAATGTAAATCTTAAAATTAAATGCTATAAAAACAATTATAAATATGACCATCCACATGATCAAATGTCCCTCCTGGACGCAATGAATGCTGGATGCCTAGACATATCAGCAGAAGATTGCCAGGGATGGCAATAGTATGTTCCTGCACAACCGGAGGCTGCAGTTTTAGTACCCCATCTATAGGACCCGGTTATAGGACCCTAGTTTTTTGTGACAGCGCCAGCTACCGAACTCGATGATATAGCAACGGTTGAAGTTTCAGGACCGCAGTTATAAGACCCACGTGGTTTAGTTTGTACATACATAGTATGAAAGACATTTAATCTCAGGAGTATTTTTATTATATTTTATAAAATTAGTTTATTATTCAAAATACATCAGAGGTAAAATTTAAACAATTTACACAAAACAAATTACAAATGTATATCAATCTTTAATCAACTGAAAAAGTGAAGTCTTAGTTTCTTGAATTACACTGTATATTGATAAACCTTCTTAAGTTTAACTAATTTGCTCGTTATCATGTAAAATAAAGATGGAATCAGAATATGCAGTCACTAAATGATATAGCCAGATATTGTAATGGTTGTAGAGAGGCAAGACAAAACTCGAGAATGATTAAAGAATGAATTTATTAACATACATACATACATATATATATATATATATATATATATATATATATATATATATATAATTTGTGCAAGAACAAAAGCACCAAAAAGACTCCCTTTTCCATCAGTTGATTCACATGGCTGTAGGCTTCAACTCTGAGAGAGAGAGAGAGAGAGAGAGAGAGAGAGTGAGAGAAAGAGAGAGTGAGTGAGTGAGAGAAAGAGAGAGTGAGTGAGTGAGTAAATGAGTGAGAGAATGAATGAGAGAGAGAGAGTGAGAGAGAGAATTAAATAAGAAACATGTGTTTAACATGTTCAACTGAAATATATCTCTCTGATTTAACACTTATGAAATGTTTTTGAGCTTTTTCACATTTGGCTCCCAAACTCTGGAATAGCCTTCCTGGGAATGTTCGGGGTTCAGACACACTCTCTCTGTTTAAATCTAGATTAAAAACGCATCTCTTTCGCCAAGCATTCAAATAATGCATCTCTTAAATTGTGACTGCAGTTGTATCTGATCAAATGTGCATTCTTATTATTTAGCTTGGGTTAAACTAATTAATTTTACTTTGTTGCAGCAGCAGCTATGCTAATGATGTCTCTATTTGTTTACATATTTTGGTAACTAGGATTTACACAAGCTCCAGTCTGAATCCAGAACACCTGAGAAGAGATGATGCTAACCCTCAGAGGACCCCAGATGATGCTAACACTGAAACAACAAACAGAACTAACAAATATCGCTAAAAGTGTGACTGCATCATATAATAATTGCTGTTAATAGTGTTCATCATCTGGCTGACTACATCTTGTATTATATTTTCAGAAAAAAAAATACTGTCATATGCACATAAACTGACAGTCACCACTGTTAAGCTACTACTAAATATTGTAGAAAGGTAATTTTCTGTAAAGTTGCTTTGTAATGGTTTGTATCGTAAAAAGCGCTATACAAATAAACTTGAATTGAAATGTTGGAGTTATAGAGAGAGAAATTCAAATAGAATGTTCATGTTACTGACGTCTAATTCCAAACTCCAAATGTGTAATACATATTCTTCCACTTCACTGAAATAGTTATCAGAGAACAATCACTGTTGTGTTAACATAAATATCAGTAACAAAAGGGTGCACTGGGCATTGCTTAAAAATAATTAATAATCTACTCTGACCTGCAATGATAATCCGGATCAGAAAAGAAGACCTGCTCAGCTTCCTGTAAGGAGACATTCCGGAGGACAGCCAGGGCATTTATGATGGCCTATGAAAAACATTAATGTAAATATACTATAATACCACTACTGAACATTGGATTGTTATATGCATCTTGAAAAAGAGAGAGCCTATTATATATAGAATATTTTGAGGTCATCTCAATTAAAATAACTCTAGTGCATTTTTGTCATAATATGTCCTACAATGATCCTAACCAAATCCATAAAATTCATATTGGTCATGCAGAACATCACAGAAACTAACACATGATAACCATGGACTGTGTTTGTCATAGGCCTGCAGATTATGCTAAATTGTTACAGACTTTTAAAACTGCCAATCGACTCATTCATGATTGCAAAACAATGCCAAAATGACAGGCTAATATGTAGTGCAACCAGGCAGTTGAATTATGAAAGGTATTTTATACCTAACTAATTAGGTAAAACAATGATTAAGCAAGTTTTCGTACTAATACAGTAAGCTCCAGATAAATCTTACACATTTAACATCAGCATGCTTTCATGCTCATCTTTTAAGCTAAATTAATGTGCTGGCTAGATTTACTTATTATAAAATGCAACAAGGATTCATTAAATCATGGCCACGAATTAAGAATATCGTAGTAATTAATACATCTAGAATAGGAATTCTAAATTTATGGGAATTAGTTATTAATTCATAGTTAGCAGCTCTCACTTTGGCTATGTAAACTTTGCTTCGTTAACTTTTATTATATTACATTTAAATTTAATATCGGTACTCACAGTCTGATTGTACATGTCGTCCATCTCAAATGAGTGTTTTCGGTGATCCAGTTCGGTAGGTGGCGCTGTCAGAAAAAACTAGGGTCCTATAACCGGGGTCCTATAGGCGGGGTCCTAAAACCGCTGCCTCCGATTGTGCAGGAATACCCTTCTCAGGGATGGATCAGGCATGCCAGAAGATTCTTTCCTAGGTGTATTGATTAGATCAGCATTACTATTGTATCTGTATCAGTGGATGATGTGTATACAAATTCTTCTATTTTGTAATTGCTAAATAAATAAATGACAAAAAAATATTGATGAATTCCGCATCATGTCTGATTCATTCCAGTAAAATAAATTACAGTGAATTATAAACAGAGATGTGTTCTTGTTTTACACAAGAAACATTGTATAATGCTACATGTTGTTAGTGTTTTTTAGGTCATTGTTTTGTGGGTGACAAAGTGTCTTTGTGTGCTGTCAACCTTTGCTAGTGTTCTGGAAGAATGAGTTGATTTGAGACCTGAATAAACGGTTTTGGTAGTTGTAGTGCATTTTGAATGTGAAATGAACTGCTTTGCCAAGCTGAAAGTTGGTTAGGGGAACTGTGTGAAAAGTTTTGCAAAAGTGACCTAAGTATTGAGAAATGTGTCCTAGCATCTTTAAAAAATTGTAAAAGCTGATGAAAAGACGGACAATCTCATGTAAAATTACAGCAAAAAAACTATTTTTGAATTACGTAAAATTACTGTTCCTTAAGTTGTTTTAGTTGGTTGTTCCAGCTGGTCTCCTAGACTGACCAGCTAAGGAAGTGGTCAAAACCCCTCTTAAACCAGCCTGCCTGACCGGGCTGGATGACCAACTAAAATCAGTCAAAAGTCAGTTTTTTTTTTATTCAGCAGAGAAATGCAATAACTGTCAGGTAGGACTCGGGACACAGAGGTAAAGGTGAATTCAGAAAGGTGTTTATTATAAAGAGTTCAAGTGCTCAGTGTATCTTCAGTGCTCATTGCACAGTGAAGTTCCATTCATCGAGTGCAGGCAGATATACTCATGGAATGGGGAATCGCACACGGGTGCAAGAATTTGGATATCAGATGTCACAGCCACAGTTATTGATCGCTCACTTATCTTCGCTTCCTTCTCATAAGCCAAAGACAGTACCCACTCGGAATGATCATGGGAGAATACAGCGACCATAGAATCACATGGCATCGCACGGTGATCCACAGTCCTGGGAAGAGCAGAACAAGAACACAGGTTAGCGTAACACTGCGGTAAGTATACGTTACCTCTGACTTGGAGGCGCTGGGAGACAACTTTGCGAGGATCGTTCCTGTTGGAAGCTTAACGGGGAGCTGAGGTGCGGGTGAGTGTATTATTTGTGCTCTTGATTGGTTCCGTGATACGTGGCAGGTGTGGCTGGTTAATAGTCAGGTCACTGTGAGCATTGGTGATTGGTGGGGCCCGGGTTTGCCAGATCCCTGACAATAACATTTCATGTGTCTTTTAACCAATCTCCACTGACTAAACACTGACTTCATTTAACCAACTATGGTAATTAAAATCTCATGGTTTTGGTTAGTGTTTTGTTATCTGTATTCACATTACATTTTCTAGATGACAATTTGTTTGCCAATGGGAAAAAGCCACTCAGATTGCACAGTAAATTTGCTCAAAGATTGTTAATACACTCCAGAGGTCTTCACAGTGTACCCGAGACCCGCTGACCCACCGACCCGGGACCCATAGGGGTCTATAGTTTAAATGATCAGCCGGCCTGGGTCAGGTCCGAATCTATTACTTTGGGCCCCGGTCTGTTTAACATTGTGTGTAATACTGAAGCAGACAGACTGGCTAAACCGACCGTCTGCTAGCTGCCTCCCGTCACAGAGGTCAGTTAATTCTCAGCACATAGAGACTTTTTCTGCTAGATATCACACTATAGAGACTGTGTCTGTTCCCCGAACTAGAAAATACAAAAAATGTCCAAACCAAGTTAAGATTAACAATTTAATTGAGGTTCAACAAATAAAAAACAAATGCAATATGGATAAACAAATGATAAAGCTTGGCTTATTGAATATCAGATCCCTTTCTACGAAAACACTTTTTGTAAATAATATGATCACTGATCATAATATAGATGTACTCTGTTTGACAGAAACCTGGCTAAAACCTGATGATTACATTATTTTAAATGAGTAAACCCCCCAAGATTACTGTTATAAACATGAGCCGCGTCTAAAAGGCAAAGGGGGAGGTGTTGCTTCAATTTATAACAACGTTTTCAGGATTTCTCAGAGGGCAGGCTTCAAGTATAACTCGTTTGAAGTAATGGTGCTTCATATAACATTATCCAGAGAAACAAATGTTAATGATAAATCCCCTGTTATGTTTGTACTGGCTACTGTATACAGGCCACCAGGGCACCATACAGACTTTATTAAAGAGTTTGGTGATTTTATATCCGAGTTAGTTCTGGCTGCAGATAAAGTTTTAATAGTTGGTGATTTTAAGATCCATGTTGATAATGAAAAAGATGCATTGGGATCAGCATTTATAGACATTCTGAACTCTATTGGGGTTACACAACACGTTGCAGGACCTACTCATTGTCGAAATCATACTCTAGATATAATACTGTCACATGGAATTGATGTTGATAGTGTTGAAATTATTCAGCTAAGTGATGATATCTCAGATCATTATTTAGTTCTGTGCAAACTTCATATAGCCAAAATTGTAAATTTTACTTCTTGTTACAAGTATGGAAGAACCATCACTTCTACCACAAAAGACTGACACTTTAAATACAGTTGCTCCTTTACGCTTAAGGAAGGTTAAGGAAAACAGTTTGACACCATGGTATAATGAGCATACTCGCACCCTAAAGAGAGCAGCCCGAAAAATGGAGCGCAGCTGGAGGAAAACAAAACTAGAGGTATTTCATATTGCTTGGCGGGAAAGTAACCTATCCTACAGAAAAGCATTAAAAACTGCTAGATCCGATTACTTTTCTTATCTTTTAGAAGAAAACAAACATAACCCCAGGTATTTATTCAATACAGTGGATAAATTAACCAAAAATAAAGCCTCAACAAGTATTGACATTTCCCAACACCACAGCAGTAATGACTTTATGAACTACTTTAGTTCTAAAATCGATACTATTAGAGATAAAATTGCAACCATTCAGCCGTCAGCTACAGTATCACATCAGATAGTGCACTATAGACCCCCTGAGGAACAGTTCCACTCATTCTCTACTTTAGGAGAGGAAGAGTTGTATAAACTTGTTAAATCATCTAAACCAACAACATTTATGTTAGACCCTATACCATCTAAGCTCCTAAAAGAGGTGCTTCCAGAAGTCATGGATCCTCTTCTGACTATTATTAATTCCTCATTGTCACTAGGATATGTCCCCAAAACCTTCAAACTGGCTGTTATTAAGCCTCTCATCAAAAAACCACAACTTGACCCTAAAGAACTAGTTAATTATAGACCAATCTCGAATCTCCCTTTTCTGTCCAAGATACTAGAAAAGGTGGTATTCTCACAATTATAATCATTCTTAGAGAAAAATGGTATATGTGAGGTTTTCCATTCAGGATTTAGACCGTATCATAGTACTGAGACTTCTCTCCTTAGAGTCACAAATTATCTGCTCTTATCATCTGATCGTGGGTTTATCTCTCTATTAGTTTTATTGGATCTTAGTGCTGCGTTTGACACAATTGACGACGACATTCTTTTGCATAGACCTGAACACTTTGTTGGCATCAATGGAAGTGCATTAGCATGGTTTAAATTGTACTTATATGACCGCCATCAGTTCGTAGCAGGGAATGAAGATGTATCATATCGATTACAAGTGCAGTATGGAGTACCTCAAGGCTCAGTACTAGGGCCGCTACTCTTCATGCTTTATATGTTACCCTTGGGAGATATCATCAGGAAACATGGTGTTAGCTTTCACTGTTATGCTGATGATACTCAGCTCTATATTTCTTCGCGGCCCGGTGAAACACACCAATTTGAAAAACTAATGGAATGCATAGTCGATATAAAAAACTGGATGACGAGTAATTTCTTACTGCTAAATTCTGAAAAAACAGAGCTGTTAATTATAGGACCTAAAAACTCTGCTTGTAATAACCTAAAACACTGTCTAAGACTTGATGGTTGCTCTGTCAATTCTTCGTCATCAGTTAGGAACCTAGGTGTGCTATTTGATCGCAATCTTTCCTTAGAAAGCCACGTTTCTAGCATTTGTAAAACTGCATTTTTCCATCTCAAAAATATATCGAAATTACGGCCTATACTCTCAATGTCAAATGCAGAAATGTTAATCCATGCATTTATGACCTCAAGGTTAGATTATTGTAATGTTTTATTGGGTGGTTGTTCTGCACGCTTAGTAAACAAACTACAGCTAGTCCAAAATGCAGCAGCAAGAGTTCTTACTAGAACCAGGAAGTATGACCATATTAGCCCGGTCCTGTCAACACTGCACTGGCTGCACTGCAATATTGCTTATTACTTATAAAACCCTGAATGGTTTTGCACCTCAGTATTTGAATGAGCTCCTTTTACATTATAATCCTCTACGTCCGCTACATTCTCAAAACTCAGGCAATTTGATACTACCTAGAATATCAAAATCAACTGCGGGCGGCAGATCCTTTTCCTTGGCGCCTAAACTCTGGAATAACCTACCTAACATTGTTCGGGAGGCAGACACACTCTTGCAGTTTAAATCTAGATTAAAGACCCATCTCTTTAACCTGGCTTACACATAACATACTAATATGCTTTTAATATCCAAATCCGTTAAAGGATTTTTAGGCTGCATTAATTAGGTTAACTGGAACCGGAAACACTTCCCATAACACCCTATGTACTTGCTACATCATTAGAAGAATGCCATCTACGCTAATATATGTCTGTTTCTTTCTTATTCCGAGGTCACCGTAGCCACCAGATCCAGTCTTTATCCAGATCAGAGGGTCACTGCAGTCACCCTGATCCAGTACGTATCCAGACCAGATGGTGGATCAGCACCTAGAAAGGACCTCTACTGCCCTGAAAGACAGCCGAGACCAGGACAACTAGAGCCCCAGATACAGATCCCCTGTAAAGACCTTGTCTCAGAGGACCAATAGGACAAGACCACAGGAAACAGATGATTCTTCTGCACAATCTGACTTTGCTGCAGCCTGGAATTGAACTATTGGTTTCGTCTGGTCAGAGGAGAACTGGCCCCCCAACTGAGCCTGGTTTCTCCCAAGGTTTTTTTCTCCATTCTGTCACCGATGGAGTTTCAGTTCCTTGCCGCTGTCGCCTCTGGCTTGCTTAGTTGGGGTCACTTCATCTACAGCGATATCGTTGACTTGATTGCAAATAAATGCACAGACACTATTTAACTGAACAGAGATGACATCACTGAATTCAATGATGAACTGCCTTTAACTATCATTTTGCATTATTGACACACTGTTTTCCTAATGAATGTTGTTCAGTTGCTTTGACGCAATGTATTTTGTTTAAAGCGCTATATAAATAAAGGTGACTTGACTTGACTTGACTAATACCTGTGCGATCGAGTCATTGGACTCTGAGAACACCCGGAAAAAAACAGAGGTGTTAATTATAGGACCTAAAAACTCTGCTTGTAATAACCTAAAACACTGTCTAAGACTTGATGGTTGCTCTGTCAATTCTTCGTCATCAGTTAGGAACCTAGGTGTGCTATTTGATCGCAATCTTTCCTTAGAAAGCCACGTTTCTAGCATTTGTAAAACTGCATTTTTCCATCTCAAAAATATATCGAAATTACGGCCTATACTCTCAATGTCAAATGCAGAAATGTTAATCCATGCATTTATGACCTCAAGGTTAGATTATTGTAATGTTTTATTGGGTGGTTGTTCTGCACGCTTAGTAAACAAACTACAGCTAGTCCAAAATGCAGCAGCAAGAGTTCTTACTAGAACCAGGAAGTATGACCATATTAGCCCGGTCCTGTCAACACTGCACTGGCTGCACTGCAATATTGCTTATTACTTATAAAACCCTGAATGGTTTTGCACCTCAGTATTTGAATGAGCTCCTTTTACATTATAATCCTCTACGTCCGCTACATTCTCAAAACTCAGGCAATTTGATACTACCTAGAATATCAAAATCAACTGCGGGCGGCAGATCCTTTTCCTTGGCGCCTAAACTCTGGAATAACCTACCTAACATTGTTCGGGAGGCAGACACACTCTTGCAGTTTAAATCTAGATTAAAGACCCATCTCTTTAACCTGGCTTACACATAACATACTAATATGCTTTTAATATCCAAATCCGTTAAAGGATTTTTAGGCTGCATTAATTAGGTTAACTGGAACCGGAAACACTTCCCATAACACCCTATGTACTTGCTACATCATTAGAAGAATGCCATCTACGCTAATATATGTCTGTTTCTTTCTTATTCCGAGGTCACCGTAGCCACCAGATCCAGTCTTTATCCAGATCAGAGGGTCACTGCAGTCACCCTGATCCAGTACGTATCCAGACCAGATGGTGGATCAGCACCTAGAAAGGACCTCTACTGCCCTGAAAGACAGCCGAGACCAGGACAACTAGAGCCCCAGATACAGATCCCCTGTAAAGACCTTGTCTCAGAGGACCAATAGGACAAGACCACAGGAAACAGATGATTCTTCTGCACAATCTGACTTTGCTGCAGCCTGGAATTGAACTATTGGTTTCGTCTGGTCAGAGGAGAACTGGCCCCCCAACTGAGCCTGGTTTCTCCCAAGGTTTTTTTCTCCATTCTGTCACCGATGGAGTTTCAGTTCCTTGCCGCTGTCGCCTCTGGCTTGCTTAGTTGGGGTCACTTCATCTACAGCGATATCGTTGACTTGATTGCAAATAAATGCACAGACACTATTTAACTGAACAGAGATGACATCACTGAATTCAATGATGAACTGCCTTTAACTATCATTTTGCATTATTGACACACTGTTTTCCTAATGAATGTTGTTCAGTTGCTTTGACGCAATGTATTTTGTTTAAAGCGCTATATAAATAAAGGTGACTTGACTTGACTTGACTAATACCTGTGCGATCGAGTCATTGGACTCTGAGAACACCCGGCCGTGATCAGACACTGCTTGTGTTTTTGGTAACTTGCAACTTGTAAAATTAGGAAAAGAAAAGTGTAAGCCAAAAAAAAATAATAATAATCTCTCGCTCTCTCTGCCGTTAGAAGCAAAGCGCGCAGACTCAGAGTTAATGCAAGTGCACGCATGGTAATAATGCTTGCAGACTTGACACACTCATATTTAATATATTTCAAATCAGCAACTAAATCTGAGGTGAACTGTCACATAAATGTTTTCTATGACGCTTAGATTGTGTTAAAATGCATATTTTAGGTTGATCCAGCTAGCAGGCATGTGCAGTCTCGAGCGTGTTATGTTTCTATGGCAACCATTTAGGGACACAATGACTTCGACCGCCATACCACGCTTTACATTTTCTCCCATTTTTATAATAATATAAATGAACCGTTTAATCTTAAAGTTTTCGTGGTCAGATTCAGACTCGACTCAGAGCAGAGAGCACAAAGATGATAGCAAATAAATAACTTTAGCAGCCATGGCACTGAACGAGCAGACGTTATTATAGTTCAAGGGCAAACAGTCGATCATTATGCGAGTTAACTCGAGTCAGAATGTACAAGTGCACAGTTGCATTTGTCATCCGTCACTGTGACATCAAGTGGACTTTTGAAAGCTGAAATAATGAGTGGATTAAGCTTGGACTTGGAATAACGAGAGAAATAACATGGATAACTTTCTTTTCTGAGGATTGTAATGCATCACAGGCAGTCAGGTACAAGGAAGAGAGACTACGGCTCTTTAAATTAGGTAAGACAAAAAGTTGTATTTTTTGCAACAGGTTTATTGACTTGTAGTAGCAGTTTAAGGTGGAATATGTGACAATCGGGTCCAGTCGGGTCTGTATCATCCCGGCAGGTTTGGGTCCAGCTTTCAAATAATAGACGGATCCGGGTGGGGTCCGGGAAGTCATTTCTCAGATCTACATGGGTCCGGATCCAGCTTTTGAAATGATAGACGGGTCCGGGTCGGTTCGGTGTAGTACATTATAGGTCTCTTATGGGTTCGGGCACAAATTTTTGGACCTGTGAAGACCTCAAATACACACTAAAAACTAACATTGCCATGCCATTTTCAACACGAAAACTGGTAAAAACTTTAGAAACTCCAATTTATGTACATTTTCCCAATTGTATTGTCACAAATTGGAAAATTAGTCTTAACTGGTCCTGAATTGGGCCAAAACAGGTTTTATTATTGGTGCCAATTCTCAGCCTTAAGTAAACCAGAATACCCAAATCTGAGCCACACTTGAGCCTTATATAGCCCAGATCTGGCCCGTGTGAAATACATGCGGACCAGATGTGGGCCAGATCTGGGCCAAAACAGCTTGCTGTCTGGGAATGTAAACAACAAATAAAGTACATTTAAACTGAATAAAAAAATCAGATTTAAAACCCACACATCATGTAACTGTGCTATAAAAAAACATATTGCATTGATTTTTCTATTTATTTTTTATAAAGATCAAATCAACCAATAAAGAGTGAGTGTATAAAGTATATAGTCTATAAGAGAAACATAACATGTAACTTAATCATAATAATTTATTGCAGATAAAGCAGTACCACAGTAATCCAAATGACAATGCTTTGCAATTGCAGTCCTCTCTGGCAGAATATAATAGTAGTTTGAGGACGAGGGCCTAATTTAAGTCGTTAAATGCTGAAAATACTATCGCTATCCACTCCGTCAAGGCTCATTCGAAAACATGCATCTCCGGAAACACGACATGTCGCAATCTATGATGATACTGACGAGGCCCAAAGAGTGTTTGATATCACTGCCGTAAAACTTTTTTTACAATTTTTTTAATTGTTACTATTGCAACAGAGGAAGGAGATACAAATTGCCGATGAATGGTTTGAATTTGAATCTGTTCCTCACACCCATAGACATGTATGTCTATGCCTCACACCTAGCATCACATGGATACAGGGGATTGAAATAAAACATAAGATACTTTCATGATCATTTTATTTAATACTTGTGCATGACAGCATGCTAATAAAAAAGATGTGCCCCCACTCTCTATTACAGACAGTGTTGGGGGTAATGAGTTACAAAGTAACGGATTACAGTAACTATATTACTTTTTTGGGTAACAAAGTAAAGTAACGCATTACACTAATAATATTGGTAACTACAGTACTTTACTAGACTATAGCAACGCGCTGTCCTGCGTTACACATGCCGTGTTTGCCTGTGTGTAAAGTTTTGGGCCGGGTTTCCCGATAACGATTGATCTTAGCGCTCAAGAGTGTTTTCTACGAGTAATTTTTTTCGATCGTTCGTTATTGTTTGACGTGCGTTTCCCAACTTTGCACGTAAAGCAATCGCACAGCTGTGCTTCAAGTGCTACGTAGGAGTCGCTCTATGTTTCAGCTTTAGTGCTGAAATGTCATCTTATAGACGGTTTCATAAGTGCACGCACATTTAATAATAATAATAATTCCTTACATTTATATGTTTAAATATCAAAACGAGACACAGGTGTTTTTATATCACTGTATTTCTGAAGGAAGACTTGCATGTTATATGCCTAATAAAGCAGCGTTTGTGAGCTCAGCGCTGCTTTTTTACAGCTGTTATTGGGGAAACCTCTATTTCTCGTGCTTTAAAGCATCTCCTGCTTAACATGTCTTTCATGTTTTATTTTTAATAGTAAATCCCCTTTGTTTACCAAAAAATAAAGTTTGCTTAATTTTCAATATTTAACAGAAAATCTAAATTTTGTTTTATGCCTTCATTTGATAACCAGAAAAATGTAAATACACAACAGAATTTCTGAGGGGGGGAAAACATTTCATAAGGCTATTTTAAGAAAAATTGAATAAATGAAGTTGTTTTTATGCATTAAAATAATTACACATGCTAAAAAATGTAACATATGGTCAAGAAAAAAATAAAACATTTCATAGGGCCCTAAACATGTAATTTTTTTTTACATTTTATAATAATTTTTAATTTTTTAATAAATTGCTGTGAAAATGTATAAGTGTTATGATTTAAATTATTATTTTTGATTAATACAATTAAATTTAACCATTAAAAAGGAGTTGAGAAAAAAAATAAAACAGAAATAAATGAAATCCAGAAAAATTAAAACGGAAAACGGAATTTGGAAAAGAAATCCCTAAAAAATTTAAAAAAGTAAAATAAAGTAATAAGTAGTGAAGTTACTTTTCAAGTGCAGTAACTAGTAAAGTAATCTCATTACAATTAACAGAAGTAACTAGTAACTAATTAAATTTTTTAAGTAACTACCCCCCAACACTGATTACAGATCCCATGGTAAACAAGCAGTGCCAGCTTGAGGCCATTTGGGCCAAGTCCGTTCGCTGTGTGGGATGCAGTGTAGACATCTGTGGAGGTGAGTTTGGTGGTCTGCTGAATGTGTGATTTTGGTGGCCATCTTCTTGCAGATGCTGTTGAAGCAAGCATAAAAGTAATTTAGCTCGTTAAGGAAGGAGACGTCTGTGACCATTGGAGTAGAGTTGCTTGACTTGTATTCACTGATGACCTGGAAGCCCTGCCACGTGCGTCGGTGGTCAGAGTTCGGAAAGTGTGCCTCTACCTTCAGCTTGTAGCAATACTTGGCCTTTTTTATGCCCCTCCTCAGGTTAGCCCTGGATTTGATGTAGACCAGAGCATCATCTGATCTGAAGGCAGTATTGCAGGCTTTCAGCAGAAGTCACACCTCCTTGTTCATCCATGGCTTCTGATTAGGGTATGTTGTGATCTGTTTTTCAGTTATAACACTGTCATCGGTGGTGTTGATTTAATCTTTTAAAGAGGAGGTATAGATATCAATAACAATAAAGTCCGTCACTATATTCTTTTTATCGACTATTTATATCTTAAAAATCTATTTTATACACCATCGTTTCCGTTTCTATAACGTGTGAATATATCCTATATCGTGTTCTACAACAAAAACAATCAAAGCGCCTCGTTATCACTAGTTTTATTTTGATCTACTGGGTCCGCTATTAGCTTATAGCCCATTAGCATCAGCAGGGTGGTTGCTGCTAACCGCGCTTGCATTGCTAATACTCTATTCACACACATTACCATTACTTTACTCACTGTTACTTGCTTTAATGGCGGATGAATGTCTACCTTTGATTGTAGGTGAGGACACGTTCACCGAATGCAGCTCAAACTGGAGGCCGTGGAGAGGCAGATTTGCAACCTGGAGGTGAGGCAGGCCCAGCTGAGAGAGCGGAGAGCCGCGCTGGAATCATCCCGGGCTGACGCTCACAAGTCCGGGGTAAGTATACAGCGTGCTGCTAACAGTCCCTCCATGTCTACTCCGTGTGTTTCTCGGCACAGGCCCGGTGCACCCAGGACGCGATCTTCCCAGACGTCCTTCACTCCAGGACCACTGCCCACATATCGACGAGGACACGAAAGGTTTAGTAGACTTGTTGCTTTAAATGAATGGTTGTTGTCATGGTGTAAAGAACAGAAACTGCTATTTGTTAATAACTGGAAACTTTTCCGGGAGCGTCCTAGGCTGTTTCGCACTGATGGCCTGCACCCCAGCAGAGTCTGCTGGAGCTGCTCTCTGACAACATCTCCAGGACACTTCGCTCCATGTGACTAGTAAGACAATTCTCAAATAACTATTATGATAACTTTTGTTCCACCCGCTTAAATGATAAAAGTACTTGCGTTGTACAATCTATTAAGACTGTGTCTATTCCCCGAATAGTGAGGTCAAAATATAAATTTAATGTAGGATCTAGAAAAAATCTTATCGTGATTATACCAGAAAGTAAATGAACAAAAACAATTTTTAAAGTTTGGGATCATAAATATTAGATCAGCCACACCCAAAGCAGTTATTGTAAATGAAATGATCTCAGATAATAGTTTTGATGTACTCTTCTTGACTGAAACCTTGCTAAAACCAAATTATTATTTTGGTCTAAATGAGACTACTCCACCAAACTACTGTTATAAGCATGAGCCCCATCAGAGTGGTCGTGGCGGAGGTGTTGCAACAATATATAGTGACATTCTCAATGTTACCCAGAAAACAGGATACAGGTTTAACTCTTTCGAAATACTTCTGCTTAAAGTTACACTGTCAGACATGCAAAAGAAATCTAATGTATCTCTTGATCTGGCTACTGTGTATAGACCACCAGGGCCGTATACAGAATTCCTAAAAGAATTTGCAGATTTCCTCTCAGACCTTCTGGTTACAGTTGATAAGGTGCTAATCTTAGGAGAGTTATTCATGTTGATAATTAAAATGAAGCATTAGGACTTGCGTTTACTGACCTAATAAACTCTTTTGGAGTGAAGCAAAATGTCACCTGGCCCACTCATCTTTTTAATCATACACTAGATTTAATTACATCGCATGGAATCGATTTTACTGATCTAGATATCGTACCTCAAAGTGATGATGTTACCGACCATTTCCTTGTATTGTGCATGCTGCGTATCACTGATATTAACTATGTGTCTCAGCGTTACCATCTGGGCAGAACTATTGTTCCAGCCACCAAAGACAGATTCGCAAATAACCTGCCTGATCTATCTCAACTGCTATTTGTACCCAAAAGTACACATGAACTAGATGAAATGACTGGCAACATGGGCACTATTTTCTCTAATACATTAGAAGCTGTTGCCCCCATCAAATTGAAAAAGGTTAGAGAAAAATGTACTGTGCCATGGTATAACAGTAATACTCACTCTATCAAGAAAGAAACTCGTAGTCTTGAACGCAAATAGAGAAAAACTAAGTTTTTAGAATTGCATGGAAAACAGTATGTCCAGCTATAGACAGGCTCTAAAAACTGCTAGGGCAGAGCATATCCACAAACTCATAAAAAATAACCAAAACAATCCAAGGTTTTTATTAGCACAGTGGCTAAATTAACAAATTACCAGACACCACCTGATTCAAATATTCCATCAATGTTTAATAGTAATGACTTTATGAATTTCTTCACTGATAAAATAGATAACATTAGAAATACAATAGCGAATGTAGATTCTACAGCGTCTAACACTTCAGTTTCATCCATAGCACCCAAAGATAAATTGCAGTGCTTTACTACTATAGGACAGGAAGAGCTAAATAAACCTATCACTGTATCTAAACCAACAACATGTTTATTAGATCCTGTACCCACTAAATTACTGAAAGAGTTGTTACCTGTAGCCGAAGAACCGCTTCTCAATATCATTACCTCATCGTTATCTTAAGGTCACGTCCCAAAACCATTTAAGCTGGCGATTATTAAGCCTCTTATTAAGAAACCAAAACTAGATCCTAGTGAACTTGCAAATTATAGGCCTATTTCAAATCTTCCATTTATGTCAAAAATTTTTGAAAAAGTTTGTCTGCTCAATTGAGCTCCTTCCTGCAAAAAATTTATCTGCATGAAGAATTTCAGTCAGGTTTCAGGCCCCACCATAGCACAGAAACTGCACTTGTTAAAATTACAAATGACCTGCTTCTTGCGTCAGATCAAGGCTGCATCTCATTGCTAGTTTTACTTGATCTTAGTGCTGCGTTCGACACCATAGATCATGACATACTCATAGATCGATTACAAACCTATACAGGTATTCAAGGGCAGGCTCTAAGATGGTTTAGATCCTACCTGTCCGATCTCTACCATTTTGTTTATTTAAATGGGGAGTCATCTCATTTATCAACAGTAAAATATGGAGTGCCACAAGGATCCGTACTAGGTCTCCTTATATTTTCAATATACATGTTGCCCCTTGGTAATTTAATTAGAAAATGCGGATTTGTTATGCTGATGATACTCAGCTATATATCTCAACGAGACCAGATTCAATTTCTAAATTATCTAAGCTAACAGAGTGTGTTAAAAATGTAAAAGATTGGATGACCAATAATTTTCTCCTATTAAATTCGGATAAGACAGATATTAATTATTGGACCAAAAAACAGTAGGCCTACACAGAATCTTGTAGATTACAATTTACAACTAGACGGATGTACTGTTACTTCCTCTACATTCAAAAATCTGGGTGTTATATTAGACAGCAACTTGTCTTTTGAAAATCATATTTCCCATGTTACAAAAACTGTATTCCTCCATCTTAGAAACATCGCCAAGCTACTAAACATGTTATCTGTTTCTGATGCAGAAAAGCTAGTTCACGCTCATTTGAAAAGTCAGGTTTTACCAGGGCTTAATTTGAGCCGGAACATGTTCCGTCACCTCCGACATTGGATCCGGCACCTCCTGTGTCACTAAAATTAATTGCCTAAATGAAAAAAAAAAATACTGTTTGTGTAGTGTTCAATTTTTGTGAAACATGACTTGCGCGCTTGTTGTACTAGTTGAGATTGCTGTTAGCCTCGATCGTTTCACGCAGGGGAAAATGGTCAAAAAGACAGGAAAGTTGGCTTAACTTTTTCAAATACGCTGGACAGTCAGATCCCAAACAAGCAAAAATCGTTTCCGCTGATCAAAAAGAAGACCACGGTGGACACAGTAGCCTAGTATCCATATCTCGTTATTTCGACATAATATACATTATGTCTGCATTCTAATCTGCATTAAGCCACATTAAGCGTTCTTATAATGGTTTTCTATGGGAGGAAAATGCTTAACCATTCATTTTATGGGCTCATCTGATTTTTTGTACATACAGTAGCATAGCCTATTTGTTAGGATTTTAGTATCATAATGATTAGGCTAATAAATGCACTCACAATTATCCGTGAACTTGATTTGAACAAATGCCTTTAAACTTGTGTGTGCAAAATTCAGAATTAAATGAATGTGCAGAAATTTGTACAAATAGAGAGTAGGCTATGTAGGCATACTATACTGTTGTAGCCATTAAAAAAAAGCGCGTTTCATATTTGTTAAAATATTATAATGTTATTCTTTT
Organism: Carassius carassius; assembly: GCF_963082965.1. Lineage (NCBI taxonomy): Eukaryota > Metazoa > Chordata > Actinopteri > Cypriniformes > Cyprinidae > Carassius > Carassius carassius. The sequence goes on along the minus strand of NC_081758.1, from coordinate 26,749,542 downwards.
TCCATTTATTTGGATTTATGAAAAGTGAACAGCACGACCGAGTAAGATAGGATGCGCAATATGAGACATGGAGCGGGTCAGACATGATTTTGACCGTTGAAATTGTTATAGAAAGCCTTTCTTTAAAGTGAATTTCGTTTTGTATAAATTGTATCTTAATTTTAATCAACTTTTCATCAACCAATTGCCTGTATTTAATGAATAGGCCGACGAAACAAATATAACGGAGGTGCCCGCGCGCTCACTTGCATTGCACGTCAACTAGAGCACATCTTAACTTAACGAAACTCAGCGTATGCCTCACACAGACATGACAAATACACAAAGCTTGAAATGTATAAATAGTTGTCTCTTGTTTATTGGTACAATAATTTTGATTAGTTTTGGAGTGGCAGTGATTTGCAGCTGGTAATGGATGGTAAAGAGGTTCTATTGAGTGGCCTCTTTTAGTGGCCTATCTTAAAAAGAATTTAACAAATGAACGTGAACTAGTTCGTTTTTAGATATGTGAACTTAGTTCATTTTAAAAAAAAAATGAACTATGAACATGAACTAGTTCATTATCATCTGTGTGAACTGAACTTTGAGCTAGTTCTTTTTAAGTATGAACTGGCACAACACTGCCTCTAGACTGGACTATTGTAATGCACTTCTAGGTGGTTGTCCTGCTTCTTCAATAAACAAGCTACAGGTAGTCCAAAATGCATCAGCTAGAGTCCTTACCAGGTCAAGAAAATATGATCATATTAGCCCAATTTTGCAGTCTCTGCACTGGCTACCTATTAAGTTCTGTATCAGCTACAAATTATCATTACTTACCTATAAGGCCCTAAATGGTTTAGCTCCTGCGTACCTAACTAGCCTTCTACCACGTTACAATCCATCACGATCCCTAAGGTCATAAAACGCTGGACTTTTGGTAGTTCCTAGGATAGCAAAGTCCACTAAAGGAGGTAGAGCTTTTTCACATTTGGCTCCCAAACTCTGGAATAGTCTTCCTGATAATGTTCGGGGTACAGACACACTCTCTCTGTTTAAATCTAGATTAAATATGCATCTCTTTCACCAAGCATTTGAATAATGTATCTCTTAAATTGTGAGTGTAGTTGCATCTGATCAAATGTGCATTCTTATTCTTTAGCTTGGGTTAAACTAATTAATTTTACTTTGTTGGAACAGCAGCTATGCTAATGATGTTTCTATTTGTTTCTATGTTTCTAGGATATACACAAGCTCCAATCTGTATCCAGAACACCTGAGAAGAGATGATGCTGACCCCTTAGACGACCCCAGATGATGCTAACCCTGAATCAACAAACAGAACTAACAAATATTGCTACAAGTGTGACTGCATCATATAATAATTGCTGTTAATAATGTTCATTGTCTGGCTGACTAGGTCTTGTATTAATTTTTCAGAAAAATCCTGTCATATGTGCACAAATTGACAGTCACCACTTATAAGCTACTGCTGTCACGGCGCTGTAGGGACGGCGCCGTGGAAAGAACAAAGTCAGGGTCCAGATGCAGGGAAGATTCACTTAAATAAGAGCGAAACAAAAAGGCCAACACGGCAAAAACAAAACAGAAACTAATCACAGTGAACAAGCCGAAATACAAGCACGAGTAACATACGTAATACAATTGACATTACAATAATCCAGGCAGGCAGAGAGGTGGGAGTGTGGAGAATATATACTCATGAACAAATGGGGAACAGCTGTGTGTGTGAGTGTGTGACAGGTGTATTGAACTAGTGACCAGGTGTGAGTGTATGTGTGTGAGTGGGTGACAGCTGTGTGGAGTGAAGGTAATGAGAATGGAAGTGGCGCCCTCTGGTGGTGAGAGGGAGGAACACCGGGTCCGGACTCATGACAGGACCCCTCCACTAAGGAATGGATTCCAGACGTTCCAGTGGCCCCCAACCCTGGGGAGAGGCCGAGCGGAGGGTTGGGTGGTTGGATTTGGGCTGGGGGTCCAGGATCGTGTGTTGCAGGGGGACCTGGGGACTGAGGCAGAGCCGGTGGGGTGGGAACCCAGGGCAGGACCAGGATCCTGAACAGACACCGCCACCTCTGGTGCTTTCTGAGCAGCCACCGCCATCTCTGCGACTCTTGAGCAGCACCTGCCGCCTCCTCGAGGGACTCGTCAGCGGCACCCACCGCCTCCTCGGGGGACTCATCAACGGCATCCACCGCCTCCTCGAGGGACTCGTCAGCGGCACCCGCAGCACCCACTGCCTCCTCAGGGGGCTCGTCAGCGGCACCCACCGACTCCTCGGGGGGCTCATCAGCGGCACCCGCAGCCTCCTCGGCGGACTCATCAGTGGCACCCACCGCTATGTGAAGGCTGGATGTGAGCCCTGCCACCTCGCAGGGAAACTCCTGGGCGGGCACCTCCACCCTGATGGCTGAGCCACTCAGCTGGAGAGCCAGGTCGATGTAACTCTCCAGCGTCTCGTCGAGGTGCCAGAATGGCATAAGGGACTTGAAGGGCTCGGCTAGTCTTCCCCAGAAGAAGACCATTAGACAGGTCTTCTCTGTCGCTGACAGCCGAGCCACCCCACGAATACTCTGAGCTCCATGGCGGACATCGAGGAACCTCGCTGCTGGACCCATGTATGCTGCCTGGATTCTGTCACGGCGGTAGGGACGGCGCCATGGAAAGAACAAGGTCAGGGTCCAGATGCAGGGAAGATTCACTTTAATAAGAACGAAACAAAAAGGCCAACACGGCGAAAACAAAACAGAAACTAATCACAGGGAACAAGCCGAAACACAAGCATGAGTAACATACGTAATACAATTGACATTAACTCAATAAGTCACGATGTCAGCTCCATCAATGTTTGTGTAAACATGATCCAAAGTTTTGTCTCCTCTGTTGTGGCAAGAGACATGCTAATGGAATTTGGAGAGCTTTAATTGGATAGATAAAAAGAGTTATCTGCCGTTCTATCTGCCCGGAGTGGGTAGCGTCCAGCTAGCTCAATAGCATTATTGCGTATGTCGCTGTGTACCCTTACGAAAAAGACATTTATTCAAATGTGCTATTAGTATACTTCTTTTAAACTAAAAATAGGAAAGTATGCTTTTAGTTTACTTTTTATGTACTTCTCAGAAATGGGCTTTATGTACTCCTCAGAAATATACTTAAAATGACATTTAAGTATACTTGACTTATACGTACAAAAAAATCTAAATATATTTGAGCTATACTCCTAGAATCCATGTTTTCATTATTATACAGTAGATTGTGCTAGTACACATCTTCTGTACAGAATGTAAAAAAAAAAAAAACAGATACTAACACGTCATCTAACACGTTCATCTGACATGAAACAGCATCAAAACTGTAACATTATGGAATTAAATGTCGACCGATGAATAAGTAATAATTACAGTCAAGTTTTGGGGTGTTGATCGACTCCATCTACGTTTTGATTATCATTCTGAATCCAATTCATTGTCTTTTTTCAGCTTTTTATAAAAAAAATATTTATTTTTACCCACACTAAAGTTTTTAAAAAAAAATAATGCAAGCAGATACCCTGTTCTTTTTTTTGGGATGTTTCTTATATTCAGATATTCATATAACGAAATATATACAAATTAAAACCTAAATGGGAACATAGAAGTATACTTAAAGTATGATGTAAAGTTCACTTAAACAAAACTTATCAGTATACTTGCCCTATAAAACTACTAAACATGTAGTTTACAAAGACTATACTTCAAAGTGTACAAAATATCAGTTATAAGTTCACTTTTAGTATAATTGCAGTACAAACTATGTACAAACACAGAGGTAAACTAGTTGTTTACTCAAAGTTTGCCACTGTTATATTTAAATTATACTTAAAAGTATACTTTTATATACTAGAAAGTGGGCCAATTTAGTCCTAAGGAGTATTGAAACAAGTATACTTCTAGAACACTGATATTTGTATACTTGCTACATAAAGTATACTTAAAAATATACTTGAACTTACTTAGGTATACTTAATAAAATAAACGAAGTATACTACTTTTTGGTAAGGGTAGCCATGTTTCTGTGAAAACCATGACATTGCAATCAAAAAGTCTCTTACTGTGGGTGATGCGAAGACATAACTCATCCATTTTGTTCACCAGTGACCGTGCATTAGCGAGGAAAATGCTGGGTAAAGAGAGCCAGAGCGCCTTTGAACAGACCTGAGATGAGCAAGAAAAATACGGCAAAATTGCACAAACTGGGGAGACGCAGAGTCCCGCGATGTGTATGCGCCGCCGTCTTGGTCTATATAATGATTTATTGGATGGTTGCCCTACGAGCTTAAAGGTGTCATGTGATGTGATTTCAATTTCTTTTTTCTCTTTGGGGTGTTACAAGCTCTTGGTGCATAAAGAATATTGCTAAGTTTGCAAAAACTAAAGTCTCAAATCCAAAGAGATATTTTTTTTTATAAAAGTTAAGAGTCAACCACGCCTACCTAAAACAGCTCATTCTAACATACCCCTACATGTCTTTGTCACGATGTGGGAAGATTTGCATAACACCACCCAAATGTTCACACAAAGAAAGAAGGCATAACTATTATTCTTGCTGTTGCTGCCACCGCCATGTTGTGGAGACGCTGTGTGTTTCGTTGTGAAGGTGAAGTTGTATTTACAACACTGTTCCAGAACAGTGCAACCCAAATATTCAGATGTGTGCAGCGCATTTTACAGAGGACGAGGACTGTTTCCTGGGAAGTAGCCTACAATGCTGGTGTCTGTTTCTATAAAGTGGGGCAGTTCCGACTTTGCAAGGACAGTCTGGCACTTCTGACTCAAAGACTGTAAGTACATTTGCATATTTAAAGAATTTGACACTAAAGAATCAAATGCAAGTTTTAGCAGTGTAAAGTGGGGTGCTTGTTGTTTGTCGTTTCTCCGATCACAAATGCAGACATGGTTATATGTTTACACAGCACAATACACAACGCAGCACATAAATAGAGAGTACAAGTAATTTTAATCAGTAATTATGTCCCCACTGGATGCATCAAATGCCTCGTTTATAATAGGTTTTATTGTTCTTGTCTTTCGCGTCAATTTGTGCTACCCTGTCAGATTTAGCTACCTCCCATTAAAACAGATGCTAGCATAATTTGATAGCGAAAAGTGCTACCTATAAGATTTTGCTTCCAACAAGATATCAATAAGGTGTGAGGTTTTATTAACATTAGGCATGTAATGGTACGTGTATTCGTACCGGACCGTTTTGGTACAGGGCTTTCGGTACGGTGCACGTGTGTACCGAATGACCGAATGCAATATTTTGTACGCGGAACATAAGTACATTTTCGTGTTTACAAACGAACATATTAAGTTGCGTTCAGCGCAAATCCCGCCCTGCAGCTGATTCTAAGGCCGGCGACACACTGGATGCGTGGCGCAAGTGTCTCAGCTGCGTGGCGTGTCCGTTTTTAATTCGGCTCCCATGTTAATAGGTTAGAGCTTGCAGACTGCCTGCGTGAGACGCGCATCTCAGGGCGGAAAACACATGCATGCTAGAAATAGAACCGACGCCTATTTTTCTCGCGACACGCAAGCGTGTTGGAAGCGTTTCCAGGCAAAATAGAATAGGAAAATGTGTTTATATGTCATTTTGTACACAAATACATATTAATTCATGACACTTTGATGTTTGAAAGTCTATAGGTTGACAAAAATTCAGATATAAATGTTATTTAAAAAAATAAATTAATAATTATCGATTTTCAAATATTGCACCTGTCAAACATAGTCTTTTTTTGCCGTCAATACTGTTGACGGTGTCCTTTATCAGTAGGCTTTATATTTATGCTCAACATGAAGAATAGATATTGTTGTCATGAAGACAAGAGCCTGGTCTGTCGGCGGTCTCCCTGTCACCTACAGCAGCAGGCACGGCACGGTTCTGGTGAAGCAGGCCTACAAGCTGGGATTGGTAATGCTGCACTGTAATCATAGTTATTTATTTATATTTTTCATTATATTTTATTATATGATATTGGTTTGAGAATGAGAGTATTTTATTTAGTGGAGAACTTTGCAGCAGTATTTTATTTCTTATTCTTTTTTTTATTTTATATTTATTTTATTAAAAAGTATTTAAAAAAAAGTGTATAGCAATAAACAACCTGCAGTTTAATGTTTGCATTTCTTTCCCTTACTGTACCGAAAATGAACCGAACCGTGACTTTAAAACCGAGGTACGTACCGAACCGTGATTTTTTGCGTACCGTTACACCCCTAATTAACATGTACACCTACCCCAACCCTAAACCTACCCTTACTGTAGGATATAAACAGTGTTGGTAGCATAATCTGATAGGTAGCAGTATTTGTCATAAAGCGGGACATGGTATGGATGATAAGGAATTTGGGCAATCACAAAGCACTGCATAGCTGGCCAATCAGAGTACACCTTGCTTTTCAGAAAGATGAGCTTTGTAAAAATCAACACGTTTCAAATAGGCTGGGCATAGAGGAGCAGCAATAATGCACATTATGTGAAAAAAAAAAAAAAAAAAAAAAAAAAATTATATATATATATATATATATATATATATATATATATATATATATATATATATATATATTTACCTTAAACCATATAAACATATTGAATTACATCAAATACACAAAATAATGTTATTTTTAGCATTGTCACATGACCCCTATAATGAACAAACTCCAGCTAGTCCAAAATGCAACAGCTACAGTTCCGACTAGAACCGGAATTATGACCATACTAGCCTGGTTCTGTCTTCTCCACACTAGCTCCCCATTGAACATCTTATAATTTTTAAAGTCTTGCTAGTTACTTGAGAAGATCACATTTGCTAATTACTTATAAAGCCCTGAATGGTTTAGCTCCTCAGTACTTAAGTGAGCTCATGTCACATTATAGTCCTTCATGTTTGTAATGATCTTAAAACTCTGGCCCTTTGAATATTAAAACCTAGAAAACCTAGAATATCAAAATCAACTACAGGCGGCAGATTGTTTTCCAAACCCTGCTCAATGCTTGCTTTGTGCTTTTAGTGGTGTGATTACACAACAATTGCACAACATAATAGTGTATGAATACATTATGAAGAATGTGACAACAGAAGAGTTCTCTCTCACTGATTTAAGCACATAACATTTTCATACTGCACAAAGATTAGTTTATTCTGCACAGCAACAGACAGAGAGCCAATCATGTGGTGAGAGAGAAACATTGGGCATATTAAAGGGTTAGTTCACCCAAATAGCAAAATTATGTCATTAATAACTTACCCTCATGTTGTTCCAAACCCGTAAGACCTCAGTTTATCTTTGGAACACAGTTTAAGATATTTTAGATTTAGTCCGAGAGCTCTCAGTCCCTCCATTGAAGCTGTGTGAACGGTATACTGTCCATGTCCAGAAAGGTAAGAAAAACATCATCAAAGTAGTCCATGTGACATCAGAGGGTCAGTTCATCGAAAATAATTTTTGGTCCAAAAATAGCAAAAACTACAACTTTATTCAGCATTGTCTTCTCTTCCGTGTCTGCTGTGAGAGAGTTCAAAACAAGTTTGTGATATCCGGTTCGCAAACGAACCATACAATATAACCGGCTCTTTTTGAACCAATTCACCAAATCGAACTGAATCTTTTTAAACGGTTCGTGTCTCCCATAATCATTAATCCACAAATGACTTAAGCTTTTAACTTTTTTAATGTAGCTGACACTCCCTCTGAATTAAAACAAACCAATATCCCGGAGTAATTCATGTACTCAAACAGTACACTGACTGAACTGCTGTGAAGAGAGAACTGAAGATGAACACTGAGCCGAGCCAGATAACGAACAACAGACTGACTTCTTAATGGTAAGTAATAACTAGTCAATTCATCCTCTGCATCTGATCTCAGTATCTTCACAGCTACCTGCCTCTAGTGACCAATGTTTCAGTAAACAAATTAAATGATTTTGGTGTTGGTTTTATGACAACCATACCCTGGATAGAAGACAATTATCTCTATAGTTATCTACAGTATGTTCATGCAGTGTAGCAATCAAAAACCTCTGAATTGTACAAGTACAATACTTGAAAAAAAAAGAATTATCAACCACAATGGTAAACTGCCTGACACTTAACTGGTGTGAATCTACACTCTAAAAAACACTAGGTTGTTTTTCTTCAGCCCAAATGCTGGGTTGAGACCGCTGGGTAGGACTTTGGGATGTTTTAACCCAAGTTTGGGTTGAAAATTGTTCTCGATTATAACCCAGCAGCGCTTGGTTGGGAACGCGGACGTGAAGGAGAGCATGCACGTCATGTTAAGATCGTATGTCTCCAGTGCGAGCAGCCGCCATTTTCTCAGCGTGAAAGAAATGAAAAGCGAGTGAAAGACATTATGGTAAGTAAAGATTCAAAATGTAAAGTTATCGTTTATTGTTGACCCGGTTTTATGAAAGGAGGAAACAAAGGAGCTTAACGTTATATAGAAAAATACAAAAATGTTTTTGCCCCATTTTTTGTATGATAGCAAACATCTCCCAGACTTGCAATGCAGGGCAAAAATGAAGAGAATATGAAATATTTATTTATTACATTTTTATTTTTTGGTGAACTAACCCTTAGAAGAGCAGCCATCCACGTACTGCACATGAAAATTTGTGAGGTATGTGAATGTCATGTCTGTTTTAATGTTTCAGTAAAGTAGCTTTCAGAAAGCTGTTCATTTATTCAAACGATATCACCTGTTCAATTTAACAAAGTCCAATTTGATCTTCAAAGTTATATTCAACAAATGTTCAATGCTTTATTTATGAGCCTTTGTCCCATTCATCACTGTTAATTGCACACCTGGTATTGCACTCAGCTGTCTCCACCTTCATCGTTTTCACCTGTCCATATAAACCAGCCTGTCTCATTCTGTTCCATGGATACAAAATACACAAATGTGGTTTTTGCCTCAGAAACGGAAGTCTTAATGGCCTCCTTTAACGTTACTGAATGGAAGATGTACTTTTAATGTAACGTCTGTGAGTGTCTTGTGTCATATTTACATACAATTTTACATTATCGGCACTTTTTGAGGTGTTAATAGACGGTTATGGTAACAGTTACACTCATGTTAATTTGTTATATAATTTTTTGCAGTTAAACAGAATGTACGTTAGTCTCCTAAAGGAAACGGCATTGTGTAGTAAAGACTAGCATAATTATTTTGAGGCTGTTGAAGTGGTTTTTAGAGTGTAGGGCAGTAGTTTTCAAACCTTGGGTCGCAAGACTTATCAGGGTGATAAGGAAAAAGTATATATGAATGTTACAAAAAATAATAGTCAGGGAAAAGGAAGCGTGAACTGGCATATGTAACTTTAATAACAAGTAAAGATAAACAACAAAATGAAAGTAACCAGCAACCACCTCACGATAGACTGTGTTTGCGCTCTATGCATTTTCCTCATTGATTCCGTTACTTTGCTTATAAATATTAAGAAACAATATCTTTTGAATAAAGCACTACATAAAGGTATAAACAATTTTTAAGGCCCTTCTCAATCATTTTCTGATAAATGAATATCCAACTACAGAATTATTGTGTGTTCTGAACATTTCCTTGTTCTTCTTGGCTCCTCCTACTCAAACTGCCTGGCAGGTTGATTGCTTCCCAGCTGTAACTGCTTATCAATTAAGAGTGAGCCAGCATAAATGCAGAGCTCCAGCTACCAGAGGGGGAGAGAAAATATTCCCCCAAGAGCTTTCTCCAGAGGGTTATTGCAGTAACATTTGGTAGTCGTTGCGCTGCTTAGCATTCTACTTTGGTATTGTAGTTTATTTGTTCACTGTAGTTTATTTGTTCACTGTAGTTTATTTGTTCATTGTGATGTTCTCCAACACTTTATTTTTGTCATTTTAGAGATTTATACTATCCTTCACCTTTTAGTTTATTTGGTTTATAGCTGCTACTACTAACATCCCTCTTAGCAGCTTCTTTAATGTTTGCCTATTTTCGTTTTGCTTATTAGCTTTTATTTGGAAGCTGTAGGGAGGTGGATGCCATTTTTGTTTAATCCTGTTTTGGGGCCAGGAAGGGAGTTGCGGTACAATTCTGTTACCTTCTTTTGTCTAGTTAGAGGTAAACTACTCCAGTTAGTAGTTTATTTTATTTTATTCTCTCCTAAAGCTGTTGCCCCCCCCCCCCCCCCTTTTTTTTTTCATGAGCTGAGAAACAAATTCTCTTTCTGGACAACTTGTGGTGCTGTGGCAGTACTCTGATTAACGTGCTTTAAAATATTTTTACTTCTGTTACGTCCACATTTACCTCTAGACTTCTGTGGGACATAACGGGTGGACATAAAGGGGTGTGTGTTTGTTTATTTATTTATTTTTTTTAGTCCCCATAACAGTTGTTCTTGACGCACACTCCATTCACTCCTATACCAAATCTTCAGACAAGTCTGCAAAACTAAGTGCAATATCTGATTTACTGAAATTGTAAAACAAACTTTGAGCAAAATGCTAAACATCTGTACATTAGACTCATTTAAACATAATTTGTTCACGTGGGGGTGGAGATCTCAATGTTTTGAGGAAGTTTATTTTTACCCCTTTGCATTTCTTTTATAGTGCTGATATACCTAACTTGATCACTTATAAAATAAAACTCAATGTTTCGAGAAACATTTTTTTTCATCCTTGCATTTGTTTAAAGTACTTTTGTAAATATATACTGATTATGCATAAAGTAATCTCAAGTCAGCTTTAGTTCTATAACACTTTAAATATCAGCAGTAGTAAGAAATTCAAAATCTGCTTTATAGCAGTTCTAGATGTTTGATACTCAATCGTGTCATTATACAGCTTAAGTCAGTTCATTGTTGATTGTTCAAATCAGTAACTTTAAAGTTAATCAATTGTGCTCACAAACTGAGTATGCAGTGAATTTTTAAACATACAGTACATTTTTGCAAGAGATTCATAAGGTTTTGCATCTTGTGTGCATGTTTTGTGATCTGTGTTCAATTTAGAGGCCATAGTCAGGAAATGTCAGAAATTGTAAGCAATTAAAAAAACAAACACTGTATTCAAATATAATGTTGCCATCAGTCATTATATGGACAGGAAGGACATCAACATAATCCTTAAGTATGACGCAAACGCATATGACTTAAGCTCCTCCTTTAACAGTTCTTCACAGTCCACACACACAAAGATACATCAGAAGAGTTATCAAACATCCATCAACACAACTCATTTCGTTTCAGGTAAAAATGTTCAATGTTCTTTTTAATTATAAAGCCTATATTTATATACACATTTTGATATACATAATTTAAAAATAACCATAATCTTTTGTGATCTTTCGATTGTTTTACAAATTTTTTTCAATTAAGTTTATTCATTGTTATACTTTGATACATAAAATTCCATTTAAAAGTTCTGAGATTTGTTTGGGCATTTGGCTGCTAAAATAGCATTAATATAATTCATAACTTTAAAAATGTTTATAAATCAAATGAAATGTGCAATAATACAAAATATTTGTGAAAATTTTACATTTTTCATTCTGAAGGCATCCTTGTAAAAAAATACAGTATGTATTTACATGTACTACTACTGATTATTTACTGACTGAAACCAGTCAGCTGTGCACAATTTCAAGATCATTTGCGATTTATAAATGTCACATATGGAAGACAGATGTGCGCACATGTTTTTGTGTGCACATTCATTTTCTCTGAATCGCACTTACATACTTTTGAGAAATGAACTTAGGACAACAAATTTAGGATGGTTTATACACAACATTTTATAAATGAGGCTGCAGGAGCAGTTGGCAGCTATTTGCTGTGGCACCCGGGGAGCAATTGGGGAACCTCAGTCATAAGTATTGAGGGTGGAAGAGAGTGCTATACATTCACTCCTCCCACCTACATTACATGACAGTATTGAAAATTGAACCCCCAACCTTTGGGTTATAAGTACAACTCTCTAACCATTAAGCAAAAACTGCCCCAAAAACTTTAAAGATTATTAAATCATATTGTTAATTAATGATTAATGATAAATTACAGGTGAAATCCAAAAGTTTTCTTAGAATGGAAAACAGCAATGTCATCACATCTGATAACGCTAGATTTATCATCCAACAAGCCAGAGGAACATATCACAATACAGGCCTTAAAGGATTTTTGAAAGCACAACCAAAGGCACTTGGGGTAATGCACTTTATGATTTCTTCTAGATCACTTAAAATTAGAACAGTCTTTTTTCATAAGACATTTTGCAAAGATGTGTGTTGGTCCGACTCCCTTCCATGCATTAAACATCAATACATCTTATATTTTTGTGTTTCCAAACATAAATGTTGAGTCATTATGAATAAAACACATCTGCTCTCTAGACTGTACAGATTATAACTGGAGTGATGGTCTTCTTACTTGGTATTGTGCTCACCGCAAATTTATTCAGATTTGGTAGTATTGTTGTCTTTAGTGGCATCACTTACTGGGGATCTTTCATTGTAAGTATCATTTAATGGGAGTGCTTTATTTCCCTTTTGATTTTAATTTTAACTTCTAATATGTAAAATGTTTAATATGTCTGATGTTTCTTTCTCAGTACATCAGTACTGGCTCTTTGTCTGTTGCTGCGCAGAATAAACTACATCTGTGTGTGGTATGTGCATATATATATCATATTATACTTTCTAATCTTTTTGTATTCTATTTGTTTTCTTTTTATTTATTATATTATTTAAAAGCCCATGCTACACGTACTGTGTTAAAGGGTTAGTTCACCCAAATAGCAAAATTATGTCATTAATAACTTACCCCCATGTTGTTCCGAACCCGTACGACCTCCGAGGGTAAGTATTAATGACATATTTTTGCTATTTGGGTGAACTAACCATTTAACCTAACTGAGACTTGTTATTGCAATTATATATCATTGCTCTTTTTGTTGTTGTTTGTTGTTTGTCCTCATTTGTAAGTCGCTTTGAATTAAAGCGTCTGCTAAATGAATAAATGTAAATGTAATATAATGTGCTGATATCAGTGGGTGGGATCTCTTCTGTCACTACTTGATCTTTATTTGTACATCATGACATTGCTCAACTAACAAATGAGCAGCAGTCTAGAAATCATCTGTTAGCAGTAAAACTCTCATTGTATCTTTAGACTGATAAAAGATTAGACATCAGATACACAACTGACCTTGTCTTACTCATTATTTTGAATAGTTAGAAGCACAAAGCCCTTTCAATCATCTGTTCTTTAAGTAAAAACTGTAAGCAGTCAGATACAATGGGGCTATAGGGTAAATGACCACTGTAAAAAATAGAAACAAATACTACAACAGTATTTATTTTATTTGTTTATTTATTTATTCTTGCTGACTTAATATAGCTCCATTTATATTTACTTGATAAAAAAATAAATAAAAAAAAACTGTTTCTTTTCACACAAATGATGTTGCTCATATGTTCATTAAAAAAAAGATCACCATAAATTTTGGGAATAAAAAATACCTCAGTGGTCTGAGACTATATTCTGTTACTACAAGAGAAAAACCTGGGGCCTGTTTCACAAAGGAGGTTAAGTGAAAACTCTGAGTATGTTAACCCTGAAATGAGGGAAACTCTAGGTTTTCCGTGCCCAAAACATTACTGCATACACCATTGAAGCCGTTATTCACATGTCATATTTAACCTTATGAGTCGATGGAGGGCAGAGCTACAGTAGATTTGCACTTATTAATAGACACTCAGAATGATCTTGTTTTAGATTTGCATTAAGATTATTTTTATTACCACACTGGCATATAATCTTAAATAAGTAAAATGCACTTAATTTAGACACCCCCCCCCCCCCCCCCCACCCCAGGAAACAAGACTATGTATCTTATTTAATTTTCTTATATAGGAAATAAATCTTTATTTTTATTATTATTTTTTTTTATATTTGTACTTGGGGGGGGGGGAGCTTGTAACGCGATTGATTGGGTTAGCGTCCAGCTTTTGCCGAGCTCGTTCTTCTCACTTTTCCCATCACATGTCACATTAGAATTTATTTTCAATAAAAATGAACAAAATGTTCTAAAAGGGGAGGTAAAGTGCCTAACGAGTTTTTAATAATCATACAACTACTTATAATTGTAATAAATATAATAATTTACAATCTGTTATTATTTAATCCTGTTAATGTATAACAATACTGAGGTGCAAATGTATCTGCCAGTATAAAGTATAACTAGCATCCAATTATTATTTACACTTAGCCTGTTGCAAAGAACTGCTACTTTTACATGGTAAATAGAATATATCATAATTTTCACTATACATTTTTTCTGTAAATAGCACCTAGAGCTACTTGCACTTAGCCTACTGTAAATAGGATATACTGAAGCAAAAAATTATCCTTAATTTTGAATTTTTGTAAAGCGCATTTGCAGCAGTACACAGCCATAGGCGAGACGGCTCGCTCATTGGCTGCTCTGCAGCAAGTGCACAGCCTATCGAGCGCAGGCTGATGCAATATCAGACCAATTAGGACGCTTCGCGCCCATCACGTCACTTCCCGCCGAAACGGGTGTGGCCCAACCCTATAAAAGGAGCTCGAAAAGGCTGACTCACCTGATTTTTCATCTCTTTAGCGAAGCTCACGCATCGCAGGATCACGGAGGAAGCAAGCGCCGTCTGAGAAGCATATCAGCGGGACGAGCCATTCTGAAGCTGCTGGCCTCGCCGCCTTCCACTGCCGTTCCTGCTGCGCTGTCCGGCGCCTATATCCTTTTATATCCTTATATCCTTTATATCCTGTGTGTGTTCGCCCTGCGACGCACACTCACAAAAAGAGCTGCGTCTTTTTAAAGATGCCCTCGTGCGGCTCGTGCAGAGCCCCGCTCAGCGAAGGAGATCGTCACGTCATCTGCGTCTCCTGCCTGGGTGAGGACCATGCAGCACTCGCGCTCGCTGACGGCGGCTGCCCTCATTGCGAGCTAATGCCTATGGTGACTCTGAGGACTCACCGGGCGTTCTTCTCGAAGCCTGCATCATCCGCCGTAAAAAGCGCCGCTCGCAGCGTCTACCGGAACCGCCTCCAGCTCTGCCGAGCTCGCCGGTTCCCTCCGCTTCACCGGCCTCCCCTGCATCGCTTCCCGATGGTCAGCGTCCGCTGTCTGCCGCGTCATCTGAGGAAGTGGATCTCAGGGCCGCGTCGGAGGAAAAGGACACGTGCTCTCTGCTTGCTTCGGGCAGTGAGGGTTGGGCGAGATCCGTGGATCTCGCGCCTTCTGCTCAGAGGCCCAGCAGACGGGCGGATATCGATAAAGAGCTGATGTGAGCCTCGGCCTCGAGTGGTCTGCACCAGCGCCCCCTTCTCGTTCCTGGCTGGATGGTAGCTTTCTCCCGGATGAGCGTTTTTCTCCCAGCTCAAAGCACGCCCCCTTTCTTCCTGAGCTTCACGAAGAAATGGCGAAAGCTTGGAGCGCTCCATTCTCGGCGAGAGTTCGTTCATCTGTTTCACCAGCATTCTCCACACCGGACGGTGCTAAAAACAGAGGCTACCTGTCACTTCCGCCGGTGGAACAGGCTACAGCAGCGCACCTTTGCCCGCCCTCTGCTGGATGGCGGACTAAGGCGGCGTTGCCATCCAAAGCCTGCCGCATGACGTCATCTCTGCTCGCACGGATCTTCTCTGCTGCTGGGCAGGCTGCGTCTGCGCTGCACACCATGGCCACGCTGCAGATTTTCCAGGGCGATCTCCTCTGCAAGCTGGATGAGATGGGACCTGAAGCGATCTGTCTCGTGGATCTGAGGAGTGCTTCGGATCTCTCCCTCCGCGCTACTAAGTCCGCTGCACAGGCCATGGGACGGGTTATGGCTTCCGCTACAGTGGCTGAGAGGCATTTGTGGCTGACGCTTTCTGACATCAAGGAGTCTGAGCGCGCTGCGTCAGTTACTCGCAGATATCACGAGTCCTATGGGACCCGCTCAGCCCTCCCTCGATCGGTTAAGCGCCGGGACGGGGTCGAGGAGGAGTGATCTGCCCGCTGTGATCAGCGCGCTCCCCGCCTCAAATGCCACAGGCGTGACGCCCATGTTACAGCACACCGAAGCGCCGCCGTTGCCCAGGCAACAGAGCGCGCTTCGCATCCAGCCCTTAGCCATTCATGCAGATGCACGGTCAGCGCTTACAGGGGTTTCGGATTGGGTGCTAGGCATTATAAAGAGAGGCTACTCGCTACAGTTTTCTCGACGCCCTCCGCGCTTTTTAGTGCGCGTCGAAACCACGGTAAAAACAGAAGTAGCACACCTACTTCGGGCCGAAATATCAAAACTGTTGAGCAAAGGGGCTGTAGAGCCTGTGTCTCAAGCTCAAAGCGAGGGGGGGCTGTACAGCAGATATTTTCTGGTGCCCAAGAGAGACGGGGGTCTCAGGCCCATACTGGATCTAAGACAGCTGAACAGGGCATTGGTGAAACGTAGTTTCAGAATGCTTACGACCAGGAAGCTCCTCGCGCATATTCGCAGAGGAGACTGGTTCATGTCAATAGATCTGAAGGACGCATATTTTCAAATACAGATAGCGTCAAATCACAGGCGATATTTGAGATTCGCCTTCGAGGGCCAGGCATACCAGTTTACAGTCCTGCCGTTCGGCTTGTCCGTAGCTCCTCGTACGTTTACGAGGTGCATGGACGCAGCGCTCGCTCCTCTCAGGCATGCGAGTGCTGAACTATTTGGACGACTGGCTAATACTGGCTCAATCACGAGCGGAGCTCGTGGAGCACAGAACCGTTTTACTCGATCACCTCGAGAGACTCGGTCTCAGTGTCAACTGGGCGAAGAGTTCACTGAACCCCAGTCAGACGATACTGTTTTTGGGTTTAGCTCTGGACTCACGTTCCATGATGGAGCGGCTGTCACCACAGCGCGCGTTGAGCATGCAGCGCGCAGCGAGTTCTCTCCGCTGCGGCGTGACTGTTTCGCTCAGAGAATGTCAGAGGATGCTGGGTCTCATGGCCTCAGCATCTCCGGTTCTGCAGCTGGGACTGCTCCGCATGCGCCCCCTGCAGTTCTGGCTGAAAGCGCGGGTATCTGGTCGACTGCATCTCAAGGTCAATCAAGGCTGCGTTACAGCCCTGAAACCCTGGACAGCGAACAACTGGTACCAATCAGGTGTAAGCCTGGGGACTTCCTCGAAAGTGAAGATGGTGTCGACGGATGCCTCCACTTCGGGATGGAGAGCGCTGCTCGAGGGCAGACCGTCCTTTGGCCTGTGGTCAGAACGGGAAAAGCTCCAACATATCAACTGTCTGGAAATGCTGGCAGTGGAGAACGCGCTGACGCGCTTTTGTCCCCGAATCAAGGGCCACCACGTCTTAGTCCGTTTGGACAACATGCCTGTGGTGTCCTACATAAATCGCCAGGGCGGTCTCGGGTCCCGAAACCTGTACAGGCTGACAGAACGCCTCCTGGTTTGGGCTCAGTGCAACTTGCGCTCGCTGAGGGCAGTTCATGTGCCTGGGCTACAGAATCTGGGTCCAGACAGGCTGTCCAGAAACAACATTCCCACGGGCGAATGGTCTCTACACCCGCAAACAGTCTGGCTGTTGTGGGAGAGATTTGGCAGGGCGGAGGTGGACCTCTTCGCGTCCCACGAAAACGCTCACTGCCCCGCGTTCTTTTCCAAGAACGAAAGCGCGCTGTCACGGAGATGGCCGTGCTGCCCGCTTTATGCTTTCCCTCCCGTCTCCCTCCTTCCGCAGGTGATAGATCGGGTGAGAGAAACGAGATGTTCCATACTGCTTGTAGCACCTTTTTGGAAGAACCAACCATGGTTCCCAGATTTGATGCGGTTAGCAGACATCGCCCCGTGGCCAGTGCCGTGGAGGAGGGACCTCCTCTCGCAGGCCAGGGGCTCGATTTGGCACCCTCAACCGGAGTTGTGGTCCCTCCATGTGTGGGCGCTCAACGGTTACCCACTGATCTCTCAGTGGGAGTCAAGGCCGCATTAATGCACGGGCTTACCTGGGCTGAAGCCCAGGGGCCTCCCAAGTTCAGGGGCCTCCCATGTTCAGGTTCATGATAAGCTGAAAAGGTCATATTGTTTTAACTTGTCAGATTTTGTCGCTGTATGTCGCTAGTCGCTTGTGGACGTTGCTAGTGCTGTCGCTCTAATGTTATTGTTATGGTGCGTTCACACGAAACGCGAATAGAGCATCTGGCGTGAGTGATTTCAATGTAAAGTCAATGCAAAGACACGTTTACGCGCGTCTAGAGGTCCCGCGCCGCGGGAATTTGACGCGTCTTTGCATTGACTTAACATTGAAATCACTCGCGCCTGACGCGCTATTCGCATCTGGTCTGAACGCACCTTTCAGTGCGTGTCCTGTCCACTACAGCGGCAAAAGTCCGCTCAGTGCGCATGGCATCGCTGTAATGTCTCCGCTTTGGGGTGTGTCTGTTGCGAGTGTGTTTAATCTAAGTTTTTTTTCAACACACGGACAGTATAATCATCGGCGATGCACGCGATTACATTAGACAAGCTTTGTTTCCAAATGCACCAAGCAATGATCCTTTCAATTTTATAAACGTTTATAAACCCAGCCAATATAATCACAATAAACACATCCAAAATAAAATCTTGTATATAACAACTGCAAAGCGTCTAATTTGTAATCAAAATGATTTACGCACTAAATCCAGCATAAACTCACTGAGACTGTCGATAGTTTCTTTTCCATGCATCATTTTTTATATCCATGTTTGTGGTTAGTTACAGTCAAATAATATAAAACAGTGAAATCGCCCTCAAACTCTTCTGTCTTGCCTGCACTGCACTCGAGACGGTAGTGGGAGCTGACTGAGCTCCACTGAAAGGCTAATTTCCTATTGTTTGTCGCTCGCGAAAATCACTTCTCATTTGCATAAAGTTGAAATTTAGTTGCTGTGTGTGGTTGTTAAATAAAGTGTCTTGTGTTTATATGCTCAGTGATATGTTAATAACAATGTTAAAATTGAAAAAAACATTAAAAAACTCACTGTGGTAGGTCTTGAAAGAAACTAATGCATTCTGTGATGTAGATTACCTAGATATTACACTTTTTTAAAATGAGAGTCTATAAATCGATGGGATGGGGGGCCTACAAAACCTCTCAGCCCCGGGGCCTAACATTAGGTTAAGGCGGCTCTGGTGGGAGTGCTAAATACCATCACTCAGGCTAGAGCTCCGTCGACGCGACGGCTGTATGCCTCGAAGTGGTCGGTGTTCTCCAGCTGGTGTACAGCTCGGGGATGTTCACCCCTTAGTTGTGAGGTGACGGAGGTTCTCTCCTTCCTGCAAGAGCTGTTGGATAAGGGCAGAGCCCGATCCACGCTCAAAGTTTATGTGGCGGCCATCGCAGCGTTTTCTGAAACAGCGCTAGGTCAGTCAATAGGAAGGAACGATTTGGTCATCCACTTCCTTAGAGGAGCTAGGAGGCTGAATCCTCCCAGACCTCCGTCAGTCCCTATATGGGACCTCGCGACGGTTTTGGAGGCCATGAAGGGTCCCCCTTTTGAGCCTATGCAATCGATTAGTCTCCAGCATCTGTCGTTCAAGACGGTATTCTTGTTGGTTCTCGCTTCAGTGAAGCGTGTGGGTGACCTGCACGCGCTCTCGGTGAGCCAGTCGTGCTTGGAGTTTGGGCCTAATGACTCAAGGGTCATACTCAAACCTAGGCACGGTTATGTGCCAAAGTCCCTCAACACGCCGTTTCGGGCTCAGGTTATTGCCCTGTCTGCCCTGTCGGTGTCAGGAGAGGATGGAGACTCGAGTCTTCTTTGCCCTGTTAGGGTTTTAAGAGCTTACGTGTCTCGCTCCGCCGTCTTTCGACAGACTGAGCAGCTGTTTGTCTCGTTCAGTGGACGTTCCAAGGGAATGGCTGTTTCGAGACAGACTCTATCCAGATGGATGGACTGGGTGTCAGAGCACACTCCACAAGAGGCGTCGCCTCGTCGTGGGCGTGGTCTACTGTGATCTCCTTGCAGGATATATGTATGGCGGCAGGTTGGGCCTCGCCGTCTACATATATCAGGTTTTATAACCTGGAGGTTTCCGCCTTGCAAGCGAGGCTGCTGTCGGTATAGCCGAATCAGGTCCCTGATGGGAATTCTGAGTTCATGAGCGTGGGCGTTGCTTCAGGTTTATTGGTGTGTGATCCCTGCGCGCACGGCGTTTTACATGTGGTTCCCGTAGCGTCTTAGCTAAGACGCAGTACGAGAGAACTCTCGTAAGAGAACATACTCGGTTACTAACGTAACCTCGGTTCTCTCTAGAAGAGGGAACGAGTACTGCGTTCTCTGCCGTGCGTACGATTCACTCTGGTTCGCTTCGGCGATGAAATAAATCAGGTGAGTCAGCCTTTTCGAGCTCCTTTTATAGGGTTGGGCCACACCCGTTTCGGCGGGAAGTGGCGTGATGGGCGCGAAGCGTCCTAATTGTTCTGATATTGCATCAGCCTGCGCTAGATGGGCTGTGCACTTGCTGCAGAGCAGCCAATGAGCGAGCGAGCCGTCTCGCCTATGGCTGTGTACTGCTGCACATGCGCTTTACAAAAATTCAAAATTAAGGATAATTTTTGTCTTCAGTATTTCGTGAAAAGAGACTTTTCCCGTAGCGTCTTAGCTAAGACGCAGTACTCGTTCCCTCTTCTAGAGAGAACCGAGGTTACGTTAGTAACCGAGTACGTTTTCACCTGTGATATTATAACACTGAGAAGAATTACATTTGTATCGAGTCTGAAGTCTGCAGACGGCTTTTTGGCAGGAGCTGTTGCCATGGTGAATCGTAATATCGGCGCTCCATCGATAATGGCTTTTTTATAGTTGTGGTGCACATGCTTAACTCAGAGTCAATCAATTTAGAGTTGATTAAACCAACTCATTTCAGCTGTTCTGTAACCGAAAACTCAGAGTTTCCCATCTCAGGGTAAGTCAACTCAGAGTTCAAGTTTAAACTCAGAGTTGGTTGAACCGCCTTAGTGAAATGGGCCCCTGTTAGTACAGCCAGTGAGTATTATTATTATTATTATTATTTTAGCACAATGAGACATTTATCCTTAACAGGTCTTATTGTGCTCATTCTTACTTTACATAGTTGTACAAGTGTATTCCATTAAAATTCTTGTCTTGTTAAATGCTTTTCTTTCTGTAGGTGAAAGCCTCTCTTGGAATGAATGTGATCAGTGCCATTACTGCAGCGTTATCCATTTTTCTGATTGGCAATTGACATATCAAATTTCCGATTGGCACATCGAAGTTGCAGCTACAATAGCTACAACAGTGATCACTGTGTAGAATCTCAGGTACTAAATGTGCAGTGTGCAATATTTTGTTTTCATATTTTAAACTAGTTTTAAGCTATTTTATTCACTTAAAAATTTCTCTTTTTTTTGTTCCTCACATAAATATATTGGATGATTTAAAATGATTTGGAATGCCATTAAATAAATCTTTAAAATATCTTCTTTTGGAGAAAAAAAATCTAAATGATAAGAAAGTGAATAAATAATGACATAATTTTATGTTTGTGAATTGATATCCTGATTTTTGAGATATGTCATCAGAATAAACTCAATAAAACTGCTGGGATGTAATTTGTGGAGCTGCTTTCATATGTGGGCATGTTGAATGTGTTTAGACATATTATCTGGGGATCCATGGAGTATTGCTGGTGTTCTCCATCCTTCAGTTCATCATCTCCATCTGTATCTCAGGATTTGCCTGCTATGCCACCTGCGATACAAACTCGACAGTGGTCAATGTGGAATTAAATCAGGTGAATTATTAAGTGGCGATTATGCAGTTATAGATATATGCAGATATATGCTTTTTTATGGTGGATCTAGTCTCTTGTGTCTCATGTATCATATTTTATCTGTTACTGCAGGGATACTGAGCCACAGTGAGGAAATCGTATCATCCAAAAGTTGCAAAGAATCATTTCTTTCCTTTTTTTTCTTTTTTGAAAGAATACATATTTTAAAATTATTGGAAAATTGACCTCCAAACCCTGATCAAACACACATGAAGCTAATGAATCTATCAAGCTAGTCTGCAGGAATTCTTTCTTTCTTTCTATTTACTATAATGCAAACAAGGAATGTTTTAATATTTACATATGAAAAATAGGTCTCAATACTGTATTTTTAAATGGATAAAAAAAATGACAGGCAGGTGAGTTGATCCGTGTTGGAGCTAAACTCTGCAGGACCAATACACCTCAGAGATGCATGGCCAGAGTTGTCAACCACATATTTACATTATTTTGAAATCCAACATGATTGGACCAATATATACAGGTGCTTCTCAGTGAATTAGAATGTCGAGGAAAAGTTAATTTATTTCAGTAATTCAACTCAAATTGTTAAACTCATGTATGAAATAAATTTAATGCACACAGACTGAAGTAGTCTTCTTCTTCTTTTTGACTTATTGGCGGTTGGCAGATCAGCTTTCAGTGCATTATCACCACCAACTGAACTAGAGTGTGGAGCGTCGATCGGAAATGAGAAAAAAACAACAACAACTACTTTATATGCTTAAATCAATTCCTGGGGCCCGTTTCACTAAGGAGGTTCAACCAACTCTGAGTTTAAACTTGAACTCTGAGTTGACTTACCCTGAGATGGGCAACTCTTTATTTTATATATTTTTTATATTTGTACTTGGGGGGAAAAAAAGTAGAAGAAAAAAAAACAGTAAGAAGAGCATTTTTCTAGCATGCATCAATGAAGTGTTTAAAAAAGAGGAGGAGACCGAAAGAAACTCTGGGTTTACCGAAGAAAACCTGCTCCTGACCAGGTTAGGATCATAGAGTAAGTTCCTATGGTTACTATGGTAACTGACTCTGAGTATAAGTTACCTCTCTTTCAGAAACGGGCTTGACTTACCCTGCTTTCCTTGGGTTTGACAAACCTCCCATTCTGAAACAGAAAACCTAGAGTTTCCCTCATTTCAGGGTTAACATACTCAGAGTTTTCACTTAACCTCCTTTGTGAAACGGGCCCCTGTTTCCTTTAAAAACCTCAATATTGCATATAGTATAGGAATTCGGCCACTTTTTTTAGCCAGAATATTTTCTAATGATATTGTATTATGCTCCATTTCCTTCATCTTATCCTTAAATCTTGTTTTTTTTTTTTTTTTTTTTTTTTATTATATGCTATGCAATTTCTAAGAACATATTCAACTGTTTCTGGTTCATTACACTTATGGCACTTCCCTGTAGGATGCTTATTGATTTGATGTAAAATATAATTTAACCAGGTGTGTCCTATGCAAAGTCTAAAAAATATTGATGATTCTTTCCTTCTTAATATTGAATTCCAATCTCCTTTTCCCACCTTTTTCTGAATCTGAAACAGGTGTCTCCCCTTCATCTCTCTTTCCCAATGTTTCTGCCAGATGTCATGTGCCGCCTTACGAATACATGTTTTTGCTTTTGATTTACTTATATCAATGTGAATCTCTACATTTTGGCTTTTAAGTGAGTTCTTTGCCAGAGTATCTACCACCTCATTGACCTCCACCCAGGGGCGTAGCAAGCTTTTCAAAAGTGTGGGGGATGGATGTGGTTTGTTTATAAACAATAAAAGAGGGGTACAAAATGCAGGGCTTAAAGTTCTCCGGCACTGTGCCGGATTTCCGGCTTGCAGCGTTTGGCTGGGGAAAAAAATAATCCTACATAAAAAAAAAAAAAAAAAAAAAAAAAAATCAGATAAGGGGAGAAAAAAACGCCCACACAAAGCTTTTTCTCTGGTGGTATAAGTAATGTAACATTTTACAGTTTTTAAACATTAAAATAATATACACTTTTCTTTCATAGTTCTTCAACATGTATGCAAACAATAGCTGCTGAACAATATCCCAATAAAAGCAATTAGCATTAGTCTAAAAACGAAATATAATACCGAAAACACTCGACATGTCAACAAAACGATAACAGAACATCTTCCCAAACACATATCAAGCTTATTTAAAAACCTCGAAAGCATAAACACTCATTCAAAACACCTGGAAAACGGAGATGTAAATAACCATAACCATAAGTTCCTGCCTCCTCAGCAAGAGCTGACCGATAACACCCCAAGAGAGGCGGGACTTAAGGTAGAGCAGCCAATTATCAGCCGGTCACACTCAAAGCCGGTTTCATGTTTGAGAGGGAGGGGGAGAGGAGGCAGCCACAGCGAGTGCAGACACAGAGCGGCCAGAGAAACGGAGGAGCGACTGTAGCCTTTGTGCAAAACTGCGGAAAAACTGCAGAAAACGTGTGGGTGTTGAACCCTCTCACCGGGAAAAGTGTGGGTGTTAAAACACCCTCATCCCCCATGGGTGCGACGCCCCTGCCTCCACCCCTACATGTGCCAAATCCCAATGAAATCTAATGTAATTTCCTTTATTATTTATCCTGTATAATGGAGGAAATTTCAAATACAATGTCTTGTCTACTGTCAGAATGACCAGATTGTAAACTTTCCAGGACTGCCATTGAATCAGTACATATAACTGCAATCTCATTATTAATTTCCTCCACCCGCTGTAAAGCAAGGAGAATTGCAACTAATTCAACAGTGAATACTGATAAATTATCTGTTGTTCTCTTTTTAATGGTACTCTGATATTTTGGAATAATCACAGATGCTCAAGTTTTGCCTGAGATTGGGTCTTTTGATCCGTCAGTAAAAATATGTATTATATCGTGTGACGAGTGGGGCGGGGCCGAGAGACGTGGGAACGAGCGAGGCAGGTGGAATAAAAAGGGAAGGTGCTCAAGCCCCCTTTCATGTCTATGTGTGCACGTGCCTGGTGACACAGTTTGACTAAAAATCCTCTGATTCATCACCATTGATTGGGCTAATTGCATACCTATCCATCCTATACTGCGATTATTTCCTTGAGTATGTTCCCACCACTCATGAAATACATTGGAAGGGCATAAGGAATCACACCCTACTAGAAATGTAACCCAGTATACAATAGACAACTGTTGACATCTCACTGCTTAAGGCATTTCACCCACTTCCACATGCAGCACTGCAGGGATGTTTTAATCGCCCCACAACATATTCTAAGTGACTTAGTTTGTACTGCATCCATTTTCTTTAAAAGTCTTTCACTGCTGACCCATACGATGCAACCATGGTCTATTGCTGATCTTATAAGGCCACAATATATGTTTCTTAGGGAGTTAAAACTTGCACCCTACTCCCATCCTACTAGACATCTCATTATATTTATTTTTTTCTTACATTTGGTCACTAGCTTCTCTATATGAATACCGAATGTTAATATCCACACTTTATTTAATACTTCTAAAATTACTTTAAGTGATTCATCAGATTCATGCTTAATCAAACTATAACATATCTCATCTTCTCCCGGAGATGTCTTTTTTTGTGTGCTTTTAATAGATTTTTAAATTCATATAAAGAAAATACAACATCCAGTGTGCTTTCATTTGAATTACATTTCTCCAGTATTTCAGGATATATATATTTTTAGCTATTTTTCTACTCTTCCTAATTTCCTCTGTTAGATTACTATTACTGTGTACCTTAACAAAAACTTTAGCCAACATTTCTGCTTTTCCTTTATTAGTTATCGCCACTTCCTCTCCGTTATATAAAGCAGGCATATTACTATTCTTTCTAATACCAACCAATACCCTTATCATTCCCCATACATCCGAAATTTGAGTTTCCCTTTCCAAAGTATTACAGAATTCAGTACTCTCACCTTGCACTTCTTATTGTTTTCTTGACTATCTCTTGTGGCTTTTGATATTCTATTAATTCGTGAAATGAATACGATGATTTGATTTAACCTTCCGGAAAGCGGAATTCCTGTTTTTAAAAGCTATATTACACTCTCTATACCACCAAGGAACTGCTTTCCTTTTACTTGCTTTTTTCTTTTTTTCCAATTACCTCCTCTGCTGTATTATGAATTATCCTATTAATCCTTACAATACATTCATCTACATCTTTTAAAACTAACACGACTCAGAGACAGGATGCAAATGCAAGGCGATTTAATGACAAGATATCAATATGGTCAGACAAACAGACAACAATGATGCTGAAAACACAGAGGGAGAGTGGTGACAATCACAAGCTCAGATGGTGTGTGACGCAGGGTCCTCAGTGCAACAGTGATGTTCCTCGGCGATCCAGTGCTGTTATCCCAGTGAAGGTGCTCATGATTCCGCTGCAGGGACAAAGAACAACACAGCCAGGTAACACAACAGAACACAGGAAAGAACCACAATGATCTGACAACATGAGACACCAGTTACTGCACTTAAATAGACACACATAATGGGACGCAGTAGGTGCTGTTAATCAGTAGTGATCAGGGACCATGCCCACAGACACACATCTGCACACTAAAACAAGCCGTGAGAGAGACAACGAATTCATGAACCGTGACAAAAACAGATATTTCAGTTATTTTATTACATATTAAACTAAATTTTTCCCATTCCACATCCATCTAGGTATACATTGTTCTTCTATATAATACACTTCCAAACCAAAAAGTGCAGTATATAGGATAATAATCACTGCCTATAGTGGATTTGTTCATTATTTTCCATATACTAATTTTTGCTAATTCCTCAGATACTATTGTAAGGTCAAGCACAGATTATTTTCCTCTTACTACATCCAGTCTAGTACCTTTACCATCATTAAGACATACAAATCCTAATTCATCCAATACTTCTCCAATTATATTCCCATTAAAACCACTTCCCCATACGGTATTATGTGCATTAAAATCCCCACACCAAAAAACCTTCTTCCCATTGTATCTCCCAATATTTCCAAGTGATCTTTTTACATGGATTATATACATTTATAACAATAATACTCCTATTACTATACCATACTTCCACAGAAACCACTTCTAATTCCTTATTATTTATTTTCTTAAAATTGAATCCTTGTTTGATAAAGTTAGCTACTCCTCCTCCATTTCCTAATTCCCTACTTACGTACTACCTCATACCCATGTAAAATAAAATCAAGATGAGGCTTAAGCCATGTCTCCTGTATGCATATAATATCTGGTGCTGTACCTCTTCTATACATTTTTCAGTTCTTGTCCATTTAAAAATAAGACTCCTTGCATTCCACTGAATTACTATCAGTCCTTTCATATACCTTCACCATACTATCCTTGTATTCCTGATATTCCACCTTTTAGTGCTTCATTAATTGAGACTACTGTTACATCTATTATTTTTAGGTATTTCTCTGCTGCTCTAATCCTTTCTGTTCTGCTGCAAGTTTGTGCAGAACAATTGACCAATTCAGCCATAAAGGTGAAGAATTCTGTGCGTTTCAACCATAGACTGTATAAAAACATGGACGTAGTGTCCGTGACGTCACCCGTAGACTCCTGGAGAGAGTTTTTGAAGCCTAAAGTGTGCAGAGCATAGACAGTAAAAGAAATGGACACAGCGACCCCGTTGAAACTCAATTGAGACAAGTGAAGCCCATTTTAAGCAATTTTTAGCACTTCCGTTTCTGACGCGCAGACTCAAACTAAGCTTGATGACGTCAGCAACCTGTCTGACAGATGTAAATCTTCTAAGGGGCTGTGCGTGCAAACTGCCATCGTTAATCTTGCAGAGACGGCGAGCTTGAGCGGGGAGTTCTTTGGCGTGAGTGAGCAGGAGTAAGTATTCTGATTAATTATTTTGTATAGTATTTTAAAATGTAACGCCAGTACGCTATATTAAGTTAATTGCCTGCAGGCTTCTCCTCCTGTCTGTACGGTAATGCGACAGAGAGGCGAGTGGTTATGACGCAATCGTTAGCCTATTTTTACAAAAACTGTTTCTACAGGGCCATAATGTAACATAGAAGGTAATGGCGCCGTTTATACATTGTCGTGTATCTTTAGAAATAAATAATGGACAAATGGAGTCTTTAAACGCCTCAGATGTAAAGTTATTCGCTGTCAAAGTGACGCCAAAATGAATGGGAGGTCAATGGGATGCTAACGCAAGTGAAGTTCTGCTACAAGATGGCAGCACCCGGCCGACTTCAACTTCCGGTCGGCTTCCTTGCCGCCTGGTGCAGAGCGAGCCGTCGCCATCTTGGCAGCGCGTCACCGCGCGACTCTCCCGGACAATCAAAAATGGGCAAAAGGGCGGGAGCTGGTTGCTGAAGCCACGCCCACCTAACGCGACGGTTGTGACAGCAGTGGCAATTCACCTGTCACTCAAGTGGCCACGCCCTTAAGTATGCAGAACTTCAAGGCTTAATATAATTTAGTGTTCCTGTAGCTCAATTGGTAGAGCATTGCGTTAGCAAGCGCAAGGTTGGGGGTTTGAATCCCAGGGAACATATGTTAGGAAAAAATTGTTAGCCTGAATGCAATGTAAGTCGCTTTGGATAAAAGCGTCTGCTAAATGCATAAATCTATATCTAAACGGATGAGTTATAAAAAAATTCAGCCCCCTAACAGTTGTCATGAAGGGCAAAATTAGCTATATAGACCAAAATCATTTTTTGCACCAGGCTGAAAACATGTTTTTTTCTGCTGTAAAGTTGGGCATTTTAACATGGGGAGTCTATGGGATTGACTCTCTTTTGCAGCCAGCCTCAAGCGGCCAGTCAATGAATTGCAGTTTTAGTCACTTCCTTATTGGCTTCACTAGAGAGAGCGGGAGGTTGCCGCTCGGTTTCAACACTATTGAATCTTTTATGGATTTCTTTTTCAGGAAGTTTCACTACATTTGTGTTTTCAGATCCTATTGTCATTTGAGTTGAGTTTTTTTTACTCTTTTGTTTGCTTCTGCATATTATATTCCTGTTGTAACTTTCTGCACTTCAGCTGCTTTTTGCTTCACATCCTCCATATGCAGCACTATGTTCGCCACTACAGTTACAGCATTTCAGTTTATCCTTCTCGCTACATTCTCCATAGTGATTCATATTTCCCACATCTTTGTTTTCCTTTACAGATTGCTGCTATGTGTCCATACTTTTGACATTTATAACATCTGATAAGCGGTGCTACATATTCTTTTACGATATAGCTCAAGATCCCAACCTTCACTCTAGGCGCTAAAACATCTTCTTGAAAATGCAATAGTACCGATATATCCCTTTTCACCCCGTTTCTAACAAACGGCAGTCACTTAACTAGAATCACTTTTACACCTATGATGTTATTCTTTATCTCCTCTTCAGACATTTCTACTGGTACTCCATATCCCAGCTAGAAATTGTTTGTTCTAAAAATGTTTTTATAACATTATCAGGCAGTGTTCTATTAATGTTTTTAGTGGGGAGTTTTATTTAAGTTCCCAGAACGTTCTCTCAAAAGTTAGGATAACATTCTCTAAAAACATTCTGAAAATGTTTAGTGATAACATTGTTAGAACATCATTCCCTAACATTCTTACAAGGTTTTTAGCGGGTAGTTTTATTTTGGTTCCCAGAATGTTCTCTCAAAAGTAAGGATAACATTCTCTAAAAACATTCTAAAAATGTTTAGTGATAACATTGTTAGAACATCATTCCCTAACATTCTTACAAGGTTTTTAGCGGGTAGTTTTATTTTGGTTCCCAGAACGTTCTCTCAAAAGTTAGGATAACATTCTCTAAAAACATTCTAAAAATGTTCAGTGATAACATTCTTACAAAGTTTTTAGTGGGTAGTTTTATTTTAGTTCCCAGAACGTGCTCTCAAAAAGTTAGGATAACATTCTCTAAAAACATTCTGAAAATGTTTAGTGATAACATTGTAAGAACATCAATCCATAACATTCTTACAAAGTTTTTAGCGGGTAGTTTTATTTTTGTTCCCAGGACATTCTCTCAAAAGTTAGGATAACATTCTCTAAAAACATTCTAAAAATGTTTAGTGATAACATTGTTAAAACAGTATGCTGTAACATTCTTACAATGTTTTTAGCAGGTGGTTTTATTTTTGTTCCCAGAACATTTTCCTATAAGATATAACATTCTCTAAAATAATTCTAAAAATGTTTAGTGACAACATTGTTAAAACAGTATGCTGTAACATTGTTACAATGTTTTAGCGGGTAGTTTTGTTTTTGTTCCCAGAACATTCTCTCAAAAGATAGTTTAACATTCTTTAAAAACATTCTAAAAATGATTAGTGATAACATTGTTAGAACATAATTCCCTAACATTCTTTAAAAAAAAAAACGCTCAAAATTCTTAAATTCTTAGCTATTACATTCTTAAAACATATAATTTTATTAACCTGAAAAAAAAAAAATTCTAAATCTAACTCAGCATCACATGTTGTAGAACTCAGTAAAGTGCAGTGCATAATTAAGCGTCTGACTGTTGTTTGCTCAGAGTGCTCATCGTCTTTGCTTGTTGTGGTTCTTGCAGAAAAAT
The DNA here is from genome assembly GCF_963082965.1 of Carassius carassius. Classification (NCBI taxonomy): domain Eukaryota; kingdom Metazoa; phylum Chordata; class Actinopteri; order Cypriniformes; family Cyprinidae; genus Carassius; species Carassius carassius. The sequence continues at coordinate 26,719,121 of NC_081758.1, read as the reverse complement.
AATATAGTTGTCTGTATGTTCAAATGTTCTCCTCCTCCAGTTTTCCAGCTATTCTCCCAGTTAGCAGCACTGAGCTCTATTCACTGTGTGCATGATAGAGTTCTTCCTCATGGCCTATAACAGAGGAGCATACAACAGTGTAAACAGAAAGAATACAAAATAATTATTACATCTTAAAATCACAAACAATATTGAAAACTTTCTGAACTACCCAGCCTAATTAGTCTTCACAAACTATGAAAAGACTAATTTATTGAAAGTATGCATATGACACCTTATGAGTATATATACTGCTTCAATAAATTTAAAACACATCTACGTAATCAATTAAACATGAATACAACAACTTGACATTGGCTTGAAAAGCCCGAACCTTGAGACGAGACTTGAACTTTTTTTAGTTTTTTTAAAATATATTTACTCCAGGATTTTATTTACTTTAATAAAGGCAAATATTTTTTTTTATCATATTAAAATGTATGCATCATCTTTAAAGTCAATTAGTTAACAAAAAAAAAAAGAAATAAAAATGCACTATAGGGCTGTTACCAATCAAATTAAATTTACAGTGCCAAATTACAACTGCAATACATTTTTAATAGGCCTATAAACATTTTTTTTTTAAATATATGCGGAGGAAAAAATAATTTTTAAAATACATTAAACCACCAGTAGAAGATGGGAATTCACTGATTGGTTGGATCAAAACACAGTAATGAGAAATACTTCTGCTGTCATCTTCCTTTGGAACTATTTTCAATGGTCAAACAGAACAAAACAGTCAATATTGTGTCTAAAATTTTCTTGTTTGTTGAACTAAAATCAAGGTAATATTTGCACTCGTAGAAATATTCAGCAAAATAGCTCCCTTGTCATTGTATGTTACTTAAATGCATCATGTTAGAAATAAACTAAACATTTAATTTTTACCTCAGTATGTTTCTATGTTTCTGTGAATTTCTTTATGAGTGGCCTTACACATTTCATTTCTCCATGAAAGTCTCTTCATGAAACAGTTCATGAAACAGCCAGGCAGCACAAGCAGCTGATTGTGCAGAATGTAAAAAAAAAAAAAAAAAAAAAAAAAAAAAAAAAGGAAAATCAAAAGATTCATTTTTACCCACGGCCACCAATGAAATCCCAGAACTCTCTGACCCTCCATAGACAGCAACTGTACTACCACCACGCTCAAGGCACACAAACATAGTAAGGACATTGTTAAAATGGTCCAGGTTCAATCATAAATTTATGAAGCTAAGAGAATACTTTTTGTGCACAAAAAAAATAAAAAGCCACTTTCTTCAACAATTCTTTGCCTCCGCATGTGCTCCACAAGTTACGGGTTTGGAACGAAATTAGGATGAGTAATTAATGACTGAATTTTCATTTTTGGGTGAAGCTAAATACAAGTAGAAACAGCGCATACTTGTGGCGCAGAGGACACAAAAGAGCATACAGTGATCTGGAGTGACACAGAGGAGACGATTGACAAAGGAACTGCTGAATAAAGTCATTTTTGTTTTCTTCGCTTACAAAAAGTATTCTTGTCGCTTCATATAACTCAGATTGCACTTCTGATGGCAGATGGAGTATTCTGAAGACACATTTCATAACTTTTATGGACCTTGACATGGTTATTTACTTGGCAGTCTATGGGACAGTCTCAAGCCTCCAGGTTTTCATCCAAAATATCTTAAATTGTGTTCTGAAGACAACTGGAGCTTTTACGGGTTTGGAACGACATGGGGTAAGTGATTAATTACAAAAAGTTCATTTTAGGGTGGAGTATCCCTTAAAATACTAATGAACAACTAGGAGTGTGCGATATGACAATTTTGGATTGTGGATGATAAAAATGTCTCCACGATCTGCTTTTGAAGAAATATCGTAGTATCGTGCTACAGTGCACATTCTATCAGCTGCAGTTCTGGAGCCTCAGTCATATAGGCTGTACAATGCCACATGCATTCACAGTAGTGTTAACTCAGCAGTAAAGTTACTCATGTGCTAAGCGTGTTCTTTTAAATGTTTCATTCACGTGCTAGTCTGACCTGTGCTTTTTCTGAGCGCCGCATACACCCAAAGGGCATGCGCTAAAGCCGGTCAAATAAAACAATAAAATAAAACAAAACACAAAGAGAAAAACATAAATAAAATCTCTCACTGCTCTTGACTGGAGAAATTGAATACAGTTGCTTTAGGAATCGGTTCATATAGTATTTTATTTTTATATTTATTCATTTAATTTCTTGAATGGTCCTGCTAAATGCACCTATTGCACCTGAAAATAATCGTGAATCGTGATATTTCTAAAAAAAAAAAAAAATTCCATATCGCCCACCCCTATGAACAACCAATATACAGGTGCTTCTCAATAAATTAGAATGTCGAGGAAAAGTTAATTTATTTTAGTAATTCAACACAAATTGTGAAACTCGTGTATTAAAATTAATTTGTTGTACACAGACTGAAGTAGTTTAAGTCTGTGGTTCTTTTAATTTTGATGATTTTGGTTCACATTTAACAAAAACCCACCAATTCACGATCTCAACAAATTAGAATATGAAGACGATGAAGATGTATTATTGACAATATTGTATAACTGGGTACCTCAACAACATCCTCAAAACATCCCTAAAATTTTGCAGGTAAAATGTTCTAGATTTGTTATTATGTCACATTACAAGAAAGTTTGATAAAATAATAATAATAACAATAATACACTATTTTCCAAAACATTCTAATTTGAGATGCAACATGTATAACAATATAACATTGTTATACATGTTGCATCTCAAATTAGAATGTTTTGGAAAAGTTCATTTATTTCAGTATTTTATCCCAAATTGTGAAACTTGTGTATTAAATAAATTCAATGCACACAGACTGAAGCAGTCCAAGTCTTTGGTTCTTTTAATTGTGATGATTTTGGTTCACATTTAACAAAAACCCACCAATTCACTCTCAACAAATCAGTATATGGTTACATGCCAATCAGCTAATCAACTCAAAACACCTGCAAAGGTTTCCTGAGCCTTCAAAATGGTCTCTCAGTTTGGTTCACTAGGCTACACAATCATGGGGAAGACTGCTGATCTAACAGTTGTCCAGAAGAGAATCATTGACACCTTTCACAAGGAGTGTAAATCACAAAAATCAATTTCCAATAAGCTGGCTGTTCACAGAGTGCTGTATCCAAGCGTGTTAATCGAAAGTTGAGTGGAAGGAAAAAGTGTGGGGAAAAAAAGATGCACAAGCAACCGAGAGAACCGCGGCCTTATGAGGACTGTCAAGCAAACTGGATTCAAGAATTTTAGAGAATTTCACAAGGAATGGACTGAGGCTGGGGTCAAGGCATCAAAAGCCACCACACACAGAAGTGTCAAGGAATTTGGCTACAGTTGTCGTTTTCCTCTTGTTAAGCCACTCCTGTACCACAGACAATGTCAGAGTCATCTTACCTGGGCTAAGGATAAGAAGAACTGGACTGTTGCTCAGTGGTCCAAAGTCCTCTTTTCAGATGAGAGCAAGTTTTATATTTTTTTTTTCGGAAATCAATGTCCCAGAGTCTGGAGGAAGCTCATAGCCCAAGCTGCTTGAAGTCCAGTGTTAAGTTTCCACAGTCTGTGATGATTTGGGGTGCAATGTCATCTGCTGGTGTTAGTCCATTGTGTTTTTTTGAAAACCAAAGTCACTGCACCTGTTTACCAAGAAATCTTGTAGCACTTCATGCTTCCTTCTGCTGACCAAATTTCATTTTCCAACAGGATTTGGCACCTGCTCACACTGCCAAAAGCACCAAAAGTTGTGTTGGTGTGCTTGACTGGCCAGAGAACTCACCAGACCTGAACCCCAGAGAGAATCTATGGGCTATTGTCAAGAAGAAGATGAGAAACAAGAGACCAAAAAATGCAGATGAGCTGAAGGCCACTGTCTAAGAAACCTGGGCTTCAATACCACCTCAGCAGTGCCACAAACTGATCACCTCCATGCCACGCTGAAATGAGGCAGTAATTAAAGCAAAAGAAGCCCCTACCAAGTATTGAGTACATGTACAGTAAATGAACATACTTTCCAGAAAGCCAACAATTGACTAGATTTTTTTTTTATTATTATTGGTTTTATGAAGTATTCTAATTTGCTGAGACAGTGAATTGGTGGGTTTTTAGTAAATGCGAGCCAAAATCATCACAATTAAAAGAACCAAAGACGTAGACTACTGCAGTCTGTGTGCATTGAATTTATTTAATACACGAGTTGAATTACTGAAATAAATGTACTTTTCCTTGACATTCTAATTTATTTAGATGCACCTGTACTATTAATATGCAAGCTAATAAGCAAAAAGTTAAAAGTGAGAGCTGAACTCTAAAATAAAATGTTACCAATATTAACGTTACCTAGAAAGTAGAAACTAATTAACGTTACAGTACCTTTGTTGTAAATTAAGACTTTTATTGCGTCATCCGTGTTCATCTTCAAGCAGGCAGTTTGGGTTCTGGATGAAAACAAATCTAGCGGTTATTAAAAAGAAGCATCCAAAATTAATGCAACGGTCATATAATTCCAAGAAAGTAAGTTCAAGCCCCAATACTTAAAGATATCTAACGCTTTAACAAATGTACATGAGAAACACTAAAAGTATATATATATATATAAAAAAAAAAAAAAGATGAAAAAGAATCCTGTCATCCCAGATTGAAAATGATTTTTGTGTATGCAAATACGCGAAGGATAAAAAGAAATATGTAAACTGAAAAAGCCATAAAGAAATGTAACGTTACAGGTAATTGTTGTGGAAGGGAGAGTTCCGCTGACCTGACCTGGACACAGGTTTGTTGTTTAGGTCACGCACTGTACCTGCGAGTAAAGCATCCTCCAGCACCTCTGTACCCGATTCCGCCACGTTTGAAGTGTGGAAAAACTCTGTCTGTACTCAATTAAGTTCCGTCAAATAAGACGATTCCGACCACGCACACTGTACATCAATATCTTCAACAACCGTTCGGCGTTCGCGCGTTTCGTCGATTTCAAATTACCTTACGTCACGAGAAAAGTATGCAGTGATTGGTGGATTTAAACGTGGCCCAATCAGCGCTTGTCGTCTCCTGTAACACGTTCGGCAACAGATATTCTATCAAATGCATTTTGTAATCGAGACCCTGGAATTTAGCTGACTTACCATTCAAGGCAGCCATTTTAGTAATGTTTTAGCTTTATTAACATGTCACATTACTATAAAGTTATTTTTTTTTTCAAGAACATTTTGTCTTCTCAGTCCTCAAAACGATATCCTCATAGCATTTTCTTAATGTGGCTGAAAGAAAGTTCTTCCTTATTATTGTGGAACATTATGCCAATATTTTATTGAAAACATTGTATAATCTGTTTTTTCAACAACATCCTCCAAAGTTTCCCTGGTAAAATGTTCTAAACAGTACCAAATTGGGTTCTTCGAGTTTTAAAAATAGCAGAACCATTTTTTTTCTTTTTTTTTCTAAATAGAAACCTTTATAAATAAGGTTCCATAAAGAACTGTTACAGTTTATTTTCAATTAATATCAGTAGCCTAAATATTTTTGTAATTATTAATATTTGTATTAATATTATTTTTTATTTATTAATAAATTAGTTATACATAATTTATTAATAATAATATTATTTTATTATCTGTGTTTTTGTTCTATCGCTGTCACTCTGTTGCACTGCGGAAGCTTCTGCCATAAAAACTAATTCCTCATATAAACATACCTAGCATTAAAGCTCATTCTTCTTCTTCTGTTAATATTAATTGTCATTCCTCTATCTACCTGATTTTATAATATATTGTGGCTTCTATTTAGGTTTAACATAAACAAATAAACAAACAAACAGCATATGATAATTATGTACTTTTTTATTGACATGGCAAAGTGTAGAAAAAATTACAGGGCTCAAACAGATGTTATTAGCTGAAAACATCAATAAATATAAGTTGACACTGAACATGGAATTAATGAAGACAAGGTTCAAGTGAAATATCTTCTCAATGTCTTTATGTCCATCTTTATGTTTCTAATTGCTGATGATGAGGTGGTGGGATGTGACAGCTTCTGAAATACACAGTTAAGTTTAGTTACAAGGTGAGCAGTTATTTATGTAAAACAATTAGAAAAAGAATGGACAGTATGTGAGCCCTTTATAATGTTAAAAAAGAGAGATATAACGTCATGGGATAAATGTAATGTTATTCATGGCTGGGTTTTTATGCATAAAGTAATTAAAAATAATAATAATTGAATCATGGATCATTATTTCAACATTTATGTTAGGCCTACTAAGTGAAGAGAAAGTTAGTATCCTTGAACAGAGCTGGTCACATGCCTTTTCTGTGAAACTTAACTTGGCGCCGGTACAGGATGGCTGCCTCCGTGACGTGCTCTGCATATGTTTTTGTCTTTTTGTTAGTTTGTCCTGTCTTTAGTTATATTCCTGCAATCAGTTTCACCAGGGATGAACTGCTGAACATTCGGCAGAACGCACCACAAGATGTTTTTCCGGATTTCAATTATTCAGAAGTTTTACTGAATATTGTTATCGGAGGAGCAGCGGCGCTGATCAAACGCTTCAGGACGCGCAGGTGGGGAAAGCGAGCTGGCGCGCACGTCAGACTCAGGAAGCGCGGATTTCGAACGCCGTTGCCTAGCATCCATCTGGCAAATCTACGCTCTCTACCCAACAGAACGGACGAACTCCTTCTGCTTTCTCGGACAAATAAGGATTTCACACACTCTGCTGCTCTGTGTTTCACGGAAACCTGGCTGAATGACGCCATACCGGACAGCGCGCTCCATCTGCCGGGCTTTCAGCTGTTTAGAGCGGATCGCGATGCAGAATCAACGGGGAAATCGCGCGGCGGCGGGACATGCTTTTACATCAATGAACGGTGGTGTACAGATGTAACTGTGTTAAAGAAGATGTGCTGTCCTGATCTAGAAATGCAGTTTGTCAACTGCAAGCCGTTCTATTCGCCGCGGGAGTTTCACTCGCTCATTCTGGTTAGTGTTTACATTCCTCCGCAAGCGCATGTGAGCTCAGCTTTACAGAAACTCGCTGATCAGATCACAGAGACAGAACAACAACACCCTGTTTTAATCATTCTCGGGGACTTTAATAAAGCCAATCTCTCCCGTGAACTGCCAAAATACAGACAGCATGTTACCTGTCCCACCAGAGACAGTAATATATTGGATCATTGTTACACAACAATAAAGGATGCATATCACTCTGTTCCACGAGCAGCTTTGGGACGTTCTGATCACTTTCTGGTTCATCTTATACCGACCTACAGGCAGAAACTAAAATCAGCTAAACCTGTATTAAGGACTGTAAAAAGATGGACTAATGAAGCAGAGCAGGATTTACAATCTTGTTTTGACCTCACTGATTGGAGTGTTTTTGAAGCTGCTTCCACCGATCTGGATGAACTCACAGAGACCGTAACATCATATATCAGTTTCTGTGAAGATATGTGTATTCCTACCAAGACTCAACTAAATTACAACAATGACAAACCGTGGTTCACTGCAAAACTCAGACAGCTCCGTCAGGCCAAAGAAGATGCTTACAAAGGGGGACAATGTCTTGTATAAACAGGCTAAATACACACTGGAAAAGGAGACCAGAGTGGCAAAGAGGAATTATTCTGAAAAAAATAAGGACTCAGTTCACTTCGAATGACTCAGCATCAGTGTGGAAAAGTCTAAAGAAGATCACCAATTACAAGACACCACCCCCCAGCACTGTGGAAAATCAACGACTGGTAGACGATCTGAACGAGTTTTACTGCAGGTTTGAAAGAACACCCATCACCTGCCCTGAACGCCTCCCCACACAACTGTTCACACCAATAACAACTCCTGCAACCAACCCTGAATGCTTCTCCAAACAACTGTTCACACCATTGACAGCTCCTGCAACCCTTCCTGAACACCTCTCCAATCAAGCACTCTCACCATTCACACCTCCTGCATCCCCCTCTCTCCCCCACACCTGCAATACAGATCAGCGAGGATGCGGTGCGCCAGGTCTTCCGGAAGCAGAAAAGGAAAAAAGCACCAGGCCCAGATTGTGTTACACCAGCCTGTCTTAAATCCTGTGCTGACCAGCTGGCCCCCATCTTCACAAAGATCTTCAACAGATCGCTGGAGCTGTGCGAAGTCCCTTCATGCTTCAAATGCTCCACCATCATCCCCATCCCAAAGAAACCCAAAATTACAGGACTAAATGACTACAGGCCTGTGGCTTTAACATCCGTAGTCATGAAGTCATTTGAAAAACTGGTGCTGGCTCACCTGAAGGACATCACTGGACCCTTGCTGGATCCTCTTCAGTTTGCCTACAGAGCAAACAGGTCTGTGGACGATGCAGTAAACATTGGACTGCATTATGTTCTTCAACACTTAGACAGACCGGGGACCTATGTGAGGATCCTTTTTGTGGACTTCAGCTCGGCTTTTAACACGATCATGCCAAACCTCCTCCTGCCCAAACTAACTCAGCTCTCCGTGCCCATCTCCATCTGTCAGTGGATCAACAGCTCCCTGACAGACAGGCAGCAGCTAGTGAGGCTGGGAAAATACACATCCAGCACCCCTACAATGAGCACCGGAGCTCCCCAGGGCTGTGTTTTCTCCCCACTGCTCTTCTCCCTGTATACTAATGATTGCACATCTAAAGACCCCTCTGTCAAGCTCCTGAAGTCTGCAGATGACACCACACTCATCGGCCTCATTCAGGACGGTGACGAGTCTGCTTACAGACAGGAGGTTAAAGAGCTGGCTGTCTGGTGCACTCTCAACAACCTGGAGCTTAACACGCTCAAAACAGTGGAGATGATTGTGGTCATGAACAGCACTGTGACTGCAGTGGAGTCATTCAGGTTCCTGGGCACCACTATCTCTCAGGACCTGAAGTGGGACATTCACATTGACTCCATTGTGAAAAAGGCCCAGCAGAGGTTGTACTTCCTTCGCCAGCTGAGGAAGTTTAACCTGCCACAGGATCTGCTGAAACAGTTCTACTCCACCATCATCGAATCCATCCTCTGCACTTCAGTAACTGTCTGGTTCAGCTCAGCTTCTAAATCAGACCTCAGAAGACTACAGAGGGTAGTCCGGACTGCTGAACAAATCATCGGTTCAACTCTCCCATCTATTAAAGAACTGTACTTATCCAGAGTTGGCAAAAGGGCTGTTAAAATCACTCTGGACCCCTCACATCCAGCACACTCCCTCTTTGAACTGTTGCCATCTGGTCGACGCTACAGAGCACTGAGCACCAGAACGACCAGACACAGGAACAGTTTCTTCCCTCAGGCAATCCATCTTATGAACAGCTGATACACACTGAACACACTACACTTTATATTTATATACACATACACTTAATTTATCTAACACACATACTTAGTATACACTTAAATTTTGCACATAATATACATGTACATACATAACTGCATTTTTGTAATATACCTGCTGTAATGAATAAAACCTTTGTATTCATCCGGAAGAAGGAGGCGGGAACCGGCGGAACAGCGCACCAGCCCCTCACGGACGACTGGTGCGTGCAAATAAAAACCAAAACACAACTAAAAGCCCAGGCCTGGTCCTCTCTCGTCCTTCACTGTCGTCGCTCCAGTTTTATATCCTTCCATCTCCTCCATGGGCCTCGAGACCGGCGGGTCGAACAGGTGTAGTTCATCTCCAATCACTCCACAGGCCTCGCTCCCATGTCCCTCGGCCCCGCCCCACTCTCACATACCCCCATCGCCCCTCGCAGGCCGGGGGGTACTCCCGAGACTGCGCTCTACTCCCCCCCCCTCCCTCCGGGGGGGCCGCTCACGGGGACCTGCGGGAACCTGGGGGTAGGACAGACGAGGCGAGAGAAAAGGAGATGGAAGGAGGAGCGACAGAGACGAGAGAGGGGAGAGAGGAAAAAAAAATAATAAAAATTCCGGTTCCCAGACGCACCGCTGCTCGGCCCTCCACCAGCTGGGCGATCTCCTCCGCGGTGCCTGGCGGTGGCACTGGACGGCCCTCGGCGGACGGCACGACACTCCTCCGCCGTCCGGTGGACGGCGACGGCTCCTCCGGTTTTGGGCAGCCGGCAGGAGTCCCCCGTTCCCTGCTCCTCCCCGTTCCGGCGGATGGCAGCAGGCTCCGGCCACCTGGTGAACGGCGCCGACTCCTCCGCTCCCTCACGGACGGCAGCCGTCTCTCCACATCGTGGGCGGCCGGTAGCGAGCTCGCCCGTCCCCGGCAACTCGCTCCAGCCCACCGCCTCGAGCGTCCATGGCGGCACACTCCTCGCCTGCTCGTGGGCACCGAGGATTCACCACAGCGGCGAGGGATCTTCAGCAGCGCGTCCCTCCTTCTCCCGGGCTTCGGCACCACTGTAATGAATAAAACCTTTGTATTCATCCGGAAGAAGGAGGCGGGAACTGGCGGACAATCAAAACAACATTTTAATAAAGCAAAATAAACACAAAACAGCGCACCAGCCCCTCACGGATGACTGGTGCGCACAAATAAAAACCAAAACACAACTAAAAGCCCAGGCCTGGTCCTGGTCCTTCACTGTCGTCGCTCCAGTTTTATATCCTTCCATCTCCTCCATGGGCCTCGAGACCGGCGGGTCGAACAGGTGTAGTTCATCTCCAATCACTCCACCGGCCTCGCTCCCATGTCTCTCGGCCCCGCCCCACTCGTCACACCTGCCTACAATTGTCAATTTGTATATTATCATTCTTTATCTACTTATTTGTATTTTTTGTATTTTTATATTCTTTTATTATGTGTTTTATGTTCTGTCGCTGTCATTCTGTTGTACTGCGGAGCTTCTGTCACGAAAACAAATTCCTCGTATGTGTAAACATACCTGGCAATAAAGCTCATTCTGATTCTGATTCTGATTCTGAAACTAAAAAGAGAAAAAGACATGATTGGCATGAAACTAGTAACCATTTTTAAAAGTTAAATTTATAGAAATTTTAAGAAATGAATCATTTACCTCTTAAGAGTCTGTTAAAAGTCTGTCTTGAGCTCCAGAAAACCAGTGATGATGCGACTTTGATAATTACAGATTTGGAAAAAAAAAGGCGGGGAAAAAGATTATGCGTGTAATTACGTGTAAAGAATCTTTAAAGAGCCATCTTTAATTAGAGTGTATGTTACTAAAACGTTCTCCTAATGTGGCTGAGAAAATGTTTTTACTTTGTTATCTTGAAACATTGTAATAATATTTTATTGAGAATATTACATAATCTGTTACCTCAACAACATCCACAAAACATCCTCAAAATGCTGCAGATAAAATGTTCTAGCTTTGTTATTAAGTCACATTACAAGAACGTTTTATAAAAACATTACACAATATCAGGCCTCAATGACATCCTTAAAACATTCTCCTAATGTGGCTGTGAGAATGTTCTTCCTTTGTTATTTTAAACAATTTTGCCAATGTTTTATTGAAAACATTTTATAATCTGTTACCTCAACAACATCCCTAAAAATTTTCAGGTAAAATGTTCTAGGATTGTTATTATGTCACATTACAAGAAAGATTTATAAAAAAATAAAAAAAACTCAGGCTTCAGTGATATTACTATAACGTTCTCCTAATGTGGCTGAGAGAATGTTCTTTCTTTGTTATCTTGAAACATTGTAATAATATTTTATTGAGAACATTACATAATCTGTTACCTCAAAAACATCCACAAAACATCATAAAAATGTTGCAGATAAAATGTTCTAGCTTTATTAATACATCACATTACAAGAACATTTTACAAAAACATTACACAATCTCTGTGATGTTCATATAATGTACCCTAATGTAATACCCTAATGTGGCTGAGAAAATGTTCTTTCTTTGTTATCTTGAAACATTGTAACAATGTTTTATTGTTATACAGGTGCATCTCAATCAATGATAATGTTGTGGAAAAGTTCAATTATTTCAGTATTTCAACACAAATTGTGAAACTTGTGTATTAAATAAATTCAATGCACACAGACTGAAGCAGTCTAAGTCTTTGGTTCTTTTAATTGTGATGATTTTGGTTCACATTTAACAAAAACCCACCAATTCAATATTTCAACAAATTAGAATATGCATGGTGACATGCCAATCAGCTAATCAACTCAAAACACCTGCAAAGGTTTCCTGAGCCTTCAAAATGGTCTCTCAGCTTGGTTCACTAGGCTACACATTCATGAGGAAGACTGCAGATCTGACAGTTGTCCAGAAGACAATCATTGACACCCTTCACAAGGAGGGTAAGCCACAAACATTCATTGCCAAAGAAGCTGGCTGTTCACAGAGTGCTGTATACAAGCATGTTAAGAGAAAGTTGAGTGGAAGGAAAAAGTGTGGAGAAAAAGATGCACAACCAACCGAGAGAACCACAGCCTTATGAGGATTGTCAAGCAAAATTGATACAAGAATATGAGTGAATTTCACAAAAAATGGACTGAGGCTGGGGTCAAGGCATCAAGAGCCACCACACACAGATGTGTCAAGGAATTTGGCTACAGCTGTCGTATTCCTGTTGTTAAGCCACTCCTGAGGCGTCTTAGTTGGGCTAAGGATAAGAAGAAGTGGACTGTTGCCCAGTGGTCCAAAGTCCTCTTTTCAGATGAGAGCAAGTTTTGTATTTTATTTGGAATCCATGGTCCTAGAGTCTTGAGGAAGGCTCGAGAAGCTCATAGCCCAAGTTGCTTGAAGTCCAGTGTTAAGTTTCCACAGTCTGTGATGATTTTGGGTGCAATGTCTTTCTTCTTGCTTGAGGGGGCTTGGCAGCATGGTGTCTTTGTTTCCAGGCAGAACGTTATAGAACCCAACACACACGTCTCACGGAAATCCTGTAGAATTCAACCAATCCGATGAGGACTTCGACACTTCTGAAGTGTTTCCAATTTTTTTATCCCATATGCATCAGAATTTTAGCCAATTGTGCATGGGCATGACATCTCAGCCTGAGACTAGAGATGCACCTGTAATCTGTTACCACAACAACATCCTCACAACATCCTCAAAATGTTGCAGGTAAAATATTCTAGCTTTGTTATTAGGTCACATTACAAGAACATAAAAAAAAAAAAAAAATTACATAATCTCAAGTCTCAGTGGTATTACTATAACGTTCTTCTAATGTGGCTGAGAGAATGTTCTTTCTTTGTTATCTTGAAACATTGTAATAATATTTTATTGAGAACATTACATAACCTGTTACCTCAACAACATCCACAAAACATCCTCAAAACGTTGCTGTAAAATGTTCTAGCTTTGTTATTACATCTTATTACAAGAACGTTTTATAAAAACATTATACAATCTCAAGTCTCAGTTATGTTCCTGTAACGTTCTACTAATATGGCTTAAAGAATGTTCTTTCTTTGTTAACTAGAATCATTATGCCATTGTTTTATTTGACAACATTACATAATATGTTACCTCGACAACATCCTCAAAACATCCCTAATATTTTGCAGGTACAATGTTCTAGCTTTGTTATTATATCACATTACAAGAACGTTTTAAAAAATCATAACACTATCTCAGGCCTCAGTGATGTTCCTATAACGTTCCCCTAATGTGGCTGAGAGAATGCTCTTTCTTAGTTATCTTGAAACATTGTAATAATGTTTTATTGAAAACATTATATAATCTGTTATCTCAACAACATCCTCAAAATGTTGCAGGTAAAATGTTCTAGCTTTGTTATTACATCACACTACAAGAACGTTTTATAAAAAAACATAACACCATCTCAGGCCTCAGTGATGTTCCCATAACGTTCCCCAAATGAATCTGAGAGAATGTTCTTATTTTGTTATCCTGAAACATTGTAACAATGTTTTATTGAGAACATTACATAATCTGTTACCTCAACATCATTCTCAAAACATCCTCAAAATGTTGCAGATAACATGTTCTAGCTTTGTTAATACAAACGTGATTCCAAAAAAGTTGTGACACTGTACAAATTGTGAGTAAAAGAGGAATGGAATCATTTACAAATCTCATAAACTTATATTTTATTCACAATTGAATATAGATAACATATCAAATGTTGTAAGCGAGCCATTAGACAGAGCTAACCATTCAAAAAAAGTCGGGACAGGTAGCAATAAGAGGCCGGAAAAGTTAAATGTACATATAAGGAACAGCTGGAGGACCAATTTGCAACTTATTAGGTCAACAGGCAACATGATTGGGTATAAAAAGAGCCTCTCAGAGTGGCAGTATCTCTCAGAAGTCAAGATGGGCAGAGGATCACCAATTCCTCCAATGCTGCGGCGAAAAATAGTGGTGCAATATCAGAAAGGAGTTTCTCAGAGAAAAATTGCAAAGAGATTGAAGTTATCATCATCTACAGTGCATAATATCTTACAAAGATTTAGAGAATCTGGAACAATCTCTGTGCGTAAGGGTCAAGGCCGGAAAACCATACTGGATGCCCGTGATCTTCGGGCCCTTAGACGGCACTGCATCACATACAGGAATGCTACTGTAATGGAAATCACAACATGGGCTCAGGCAGGGGCAGACTG